>NC_043960.1:51819514-52139415 GCF_902148855.1 Sphaeramia orbicularis | reverse complement strand
GATAAATAGATGAGCTCACTGACTTCAGCGAATTTACCTTTGGGATAAATAAACTTATCTTATCTTATCGTGATTCATGACTTTATGATATTGTTAATTAACCCATAAAGACCCAAACATCCATCACCAATCAAAACCATGTACTGATCTAAACTGTTTAATACCTGTTGATCCACTGATCCTATCAATCCATGTCAATAATTGGTGTAAAATACAATTCTTCATCTTTTCATGGTCATCAGATATGACCCATTTGGACGTTCAGAGGCTCCGTAGTTACTGTGGAAACACTGTCATCTTCTCCAACATTGATTCCCCAGTAAAACCCATGGAGTTGGATTAATGACAGTGGATGGACACACTAGGTTTATGTTCGGTTAATAACAGATTGGACTGAAAAAGACACTGTTTATTCAGTTTGAGCTGTTTCTGACATAATAACCACCAACTTTAATCTGAGATTTAATGAACATCTACATGATCAGTGAATTAAAAATAGGAAAATATCTGATTTATACTGATAAAATACAAACTACAGAAGATAATATTATAACAACTAGAGATAAATCACTTAAGAAAGGTTAGATATAAAGAATATTCATTTGTGAACTAACACTAAAATACTGGGCCTTCATAGGTTAATGAACACTGTTCATTGCTTGTGCTGTTCATTGTTTGGTTTAATATTCTTCATCTTATCATTTCAGATGGTCCATGCTGACTGTCTCATCAGTGTTGTGTCTCAGTGGTCTGGTTGTGGTTCTAGCTCGGTCCATGACTCCTGAGTCTATCGGACCTCTGGAATCTATCAGCGCCTCTCACAAGGTGAGCCACACAACCTCTATTAACAACCACTTTTTACATCAGATCTGTGTCCAGAATGTCTCTGTATTTATGAGGTTGTGATGCTGAGGTTTTGTGTTAACAGGTGAATCATCTAGTGTGTTTCTGGGGGACAGGGGGTCTACCTACCAGCCTTTTCTCCTGACACCACACACAGACCCCCAGGAACCACAGCAGGCCTACAGTCATGCCCATGCCAGGACAAGGGCCAGGATCCAAATGACCTTTGACCTCCTGAAGGCACAGTTTCACTGTCTTCACCACTTAAGGGTCAGCCCTTTGAAGTCATGTGACATCACTGTGGCCTGTACTGTCCTCCACAATGTGGCCTGAGGAAGGAAAGGGAGGGAGGGTGTGCAGTATTTGAATGATCTGGACATGCCCACAAATATGTTGGACATCATCAAAAAGCTGCCCTACAAACTCCAAGACCGCTGGAGGTGCCATATATGTGACCTGCAGGAAAAGCAGAGTAGAAGAGCAAGGTTTATGAACATTGTTAACTTTGTGGAAAAACAGGTGAAAATTTTGACAGACCCCGTGTTTGGAAACATTCAGGACACTGTTCCATCAATCAGACCAAACAAGTCCAAACCTCACCCACGCTCCAACATCAAGGGAACCAGTTTTGCTACCACTGTGAATCGGGTGGAGAGCACAGCCAAGCCCAAGGACAAAGCTAAGGACACACAGCCACCAGCCAAGAAGATCTGCCCCTGCTGCACTGGAGGACACACATTGGATGTGTGTGCGCAGTTGGAAAAAATGGCCCACAAGGAAAAAATTGACTTCCTGAAGGAAATTGGTGCTTGTTTTCGCTGCCTGTGTATAGGACACATCAGCAAAATTTGCCAAAGGAAGATTTCCTGCTCCAAGTGTGGCCAAAAACACCCGACTGTGCTCCATAAGGACAGTGTGTTAAATGCAGAACAGGCTGAGAGAAGCATCCAGGTGCCAGTAGACAGCACATTGGTTTCCAGTGGCCTTACAGGGGGGTAGATGGATTGCAAGCTTCCTATTGTGCCGCTCCAAGTTAAGGTAAAGAAGGGCAATAAGATCATCCTCACCTATGCCTTTTTGGACCAGGGTACAGCGGTGTTCTGCACGGAGAGTCTGATGAAGAAGCTCAATGTGTCTGGGAAAAGAGCAAACATTCTTCTCAGGACAATGGGCCAGGAGAAGGTGGTCAGCACTGTGCCAGAGCTGGAAGTGGCGGCATTTGAAAATGATGCCTTTATTAATTTGCCAAAGGCTTACACTCAGTTGGCAATGCCAGTGCACAGAACAAACATACCCACAAATAAGGATCTGACAAGGTGGCCATATTTGAGACACCTCTCCTTACCACAAATTGAGGCTGGAATTGAGTTGCTGATAGGGACAAATGTCCCACAAGCCATGGAACTGCTGGAAGTCATCTGCAGTGAGCATAATGGACCCTATGCTATAAGGACGGTGCTGGGCTGGACGGTAAACGGACCACTGACAGGAAACGGTGGAGAGGCCACTCTCCACCGTAAATTTGGATGAACTGTGGCAACAGCATATAAGATGGACTTTCCAGAGTCTGCTGTGGAGGAACAAGTGGATCTGTCCAGAGAAGACCTGAGGTTTATGGACATGGCCACAAAGTCAGTTAAGCACATTGATGGTCACTACCAGGTTGTCCTGCCTTTGAGAAATTTAAGCGTCAGTATGCCAAAAAACAAGAAAGTGGTGGAACAGCGCCTATGCCACCTGAAGAGGAGGCTCCAGAGGGATTTTGCAGAAGAGAAGGTTGGGATGTCCCCATACCAGAGGCTGTCTCCAAAGAATGGCTAAAGGGGATGCAAGGGCTCCACCTACTGGACAATTTCGAGCTACACAGATGTTTAAAAGCTCTGGAGTTTGGAGATGTTATTACTGCTCAATTACACCACTTCTGCGATGTTTGTGAGGATGGCTATGGTACAGTCACTTACCTGATCGTACAGAATGAGAACCACCAAATGCACAGTGCTTTCATCATGGGAAAGGCTTGTGTCGCCCCACTGAAGACCGTTACAATCCCAAGAATGGAACTGATTGCTGCAACAATGGCCAGTCACATGGATGTCTTGTGGAAGAAAGAGCACCACATGAGTCTTCAGGAATCAGTGTTTTGGACTGATAGTGCTTCTGTGCTGAAATACATCCGAAATGAAACCACCAGATTCAAGGTGTTTGTTGCCAATTGTGTTTCAGAGACACTGAAATCATCTCACCCTTCTCAGTGGAGATACGTGGATACAGCTTCTAATCCAGCCGACGCAGCATCCAGAGGGGTCAAAGTGGAGGTATTTCTGAAAGACAGGCTCTGGTTAACAGGACCTCGGTTTCTTGCCAACCGGAAATAGAATGGCCTCTGAATCCTGAACCTGTGAGCCCTCTCTCCCAGGATGATCCAGAGGTGAAGAAAAGTGCTGTTATAAATGCTGTGCAAATTGGAGAGGATTCCACTACTCACCTGATCCATTATTCTTCTTCTTGGATTCAACTGAAGAAGGCTGTGGCATGGTGGCTGAAATATAAGGAATGGCTGTTGTCCTGTAGCAGGAAAAGGAAACAGTTAACAGCCAGTCAGAGTGAAGTGAGCATGGAGCAGCAGAGAAGATGGAGACAAGTTCAGTACATTTCTGATCTTTTCTGGAGGCAGCATAAGGACGTTGCTGACCTCTACAGTGACTCTGTTTTCTGAACTTGGA
Source organism: Sphaeramia orbicularis (assembly GCF_902148855.1). NCBI lineage: Eukaryota > Metazoa > Chordata > Actinopteri > Kurtiformes > Apogonidae > Sphaeramia > Sphaeramia orbicularis. The sequence continues at coordinate 52,135,849 of NC_043960.1, read as the reverse complement.
TTTTTTTTGAACATTGAGACCATTTTTGGGCTATGGACTAGTCGGTCATAATGATGACCAGAAGAAGGACCATTCTGTGTGGACAATTCATGAACTTTAAAAAGTTTAGTAGACATATTGCACTTGAAATTGATTATGTAATTGTTTATTATGTCTCCTATTATGTATTTTGAAATGGGAATTATTATGTGGGACCTAATAATTAGGGGCTGGTGTGTAGGAGACATACAGGCTGAAGATGAGGTGCACGGTGCGCTTGAGTGTGTGTGCTGCGGAGGTGGTGGTTCACATGGGTGTGGCATGCGCGTGGCACGGAAGTGTGTGTGTAAAGGCGCGCACTCCCCTGTAGCACAGAGGAGAGAGAGTCAGGGTTGGGTAGCTGTATTTTTTGTTGACCGCCCTTCATTAATTCATTGATCATTTTTTGTCTATTTTTGCATTATTCTATCCATCCATCCTATATATGCTGTCATAGCTCTGTGCGCTGTCAATAAATTTACAAAACACAACTTTGGATCTTAGCATTATCTCTTACCATAGCCTCCTTGCGCATCACAAATCTACGAAACACAGGACCCAACCTCATACTCTCAGCGGCTAAAAGGAACACCATAGGAAGCCGCAACACTAAATGTTAGCAGAGTAGGCTCTACGTTATTAATGTGAAACCGCAACCGACCCAACGCCACTTGCGGAGTAATAAAAGAAATTAATAACATGCACATGCTTATACCTTACTTGTGATCATTTCAATCCAACGAAACCACTCAATATTTTTATAAACGTCTTTCATTATAAATTTTGCATCATAGAATTACCAGGTTCAGACAATTCAGTTTAAAGTAGTCAATTTGCAGAAATTCTGATATTAGAATCAAAAGGTTTTCTGCTTAAATTATTTTTAGGGCCCTTTAGGTTTGTCTGAATCCATTCTCCTCTGATTCCTCTGGATGCATTCCATAGCGGAACTCGCTTCCACCTTTGTCTCACTATTCTCAATAGAATGCAGTCTCAGAGTCAGCCAATCACGTCGGGGTCACCAAATTTGTAAATGTGTTCTTTTGTTGGAAGCTCCAAGAATAAGTCCGGATTCTTTTAGGTCTCATTTTTATCAGTTTATTGTTGACTTGATCTGATCACAAACAAAATATAACTCAGCTGAGGTTCCACACCCCCAGTGGGGAAATGGACCCAGAACATTCCAATGCATGTCACTTTTATAATCCTTGCAAACTGATCTTCAAACTATGGGCTCAACCCCTTGTGGGCTGGTCTTTAACTTAGCGTTATCTAATAAGATCAAACAGATGTGGGGTCTTAACTCTAAGTAAACTTAGGCCAACAATCAGTTTACCCTTATCACCTATATTTGACAACATTGTGTGTGAATGTGTTTGTTCAGACGTGTATCTAGAAGAAGAACAGAACCTAATTAACTCTTGTTTAGACAGATGGTTCCTATCTAAACAAGCTTATCCCAAGAAATTTACAACTGAGCAGTGAAACAAAGAAAATCTAGTGACACAAAGGAATCCGAACTAATACTGACTAATACTAATACTGACTAACCTCTTATTAAATCCAAGAATTCAACCATCCAAATTAAAATAATAGTTCATCACCAACCCGTGCACGTGGGCGCTAGGTCAACCAAAGGGGCCACGCGAGTCGGCAGGCCTGTTCTAAAATAGAACTAGTCTAGATGTCTCCAACATGTTGCTAGTGATCTACCAGTGATTCACCAAGGGTCAATAATAGAAGAACACAAAGTTGATTGGTCATTTGGTTGAACAGCTTGAAATTTCCACCCAATCAAAACAAGTGTCCTGCCCCCCTCCCGAGATGAAACGGTCAACTAGCTGTCAATCAAACTTTAGCACTGGTTTGCTGTCTGACACTGGGGAGGGGCGGGGCCAGGAGGAGCAGGATGAACCAGATGTCAGACAGGAAGTGGGTTTAGCCCCGCAACGATGTGGGCAGAGTTTAGTCAGGAGTTATTTTCACCAACAATGAGACACAGACTTCTGTTTGACTAATGTGAAAGACAAGTGTGTGTGTGTGTGTGTGTGTGTGTGTGTGGTGTGTGGTGTGTGTGTGTGATCTATGGGCGGAGCCTGGCAGTCGTAAAAGATACAATGTGGAGTGGAATTTCACCAAAGTTCACAGCAACTTTTCTGGAGATTCTCCGGTGGGAATCAGCCTCTGTAAAGAGAAGGTAAAAGAGCTGAAAGCTAAAGTCCAAAAACAACTGTCCATGTTCACTAAACTGACCAAGACCAGCGTTTCAACAGAGGCATCATTAAAGTGGTTCACATCCTGGACAAGCGCAAACATATGTGCGCATGCGCTCATACAGCTGCAGTCGGACCTGAACAGGTGCCTCTGGGTTGTACTCCAGTGGGATGACTCAGTAGAAGTGACAGGGGGGTGCTGGGTTTATGTACACAAAGTTCTGTTTTTAATTGATATGTTTTAACAGCGTATGTGAACTTACTCCTTATTTTTCTTGTTTAAAGCAGCGTTTGTTTTTTAGCACCGCCGTTTTACATTCACATACTCCCAAACTGAAATCAACTTAAAACTAGGGGAGGGCAAGTTAAGGCGTTATTTAATGAATGCGTTAACGCATTCATTAAATAACGCCGACAATTTTTTTTAATCTTACGTTAATGCCGTTTTATTCTAACTCCTATTCTTCTGCTCCTGCTTGTGTGCGTGTAGCGATTAGCTCGGCAGATAAACAACAGGTTTCCCAAGAAAAGCTGGACCCCAAAACTTCTCTCCAAATCTTTTACTTGAGACTCACTGTAAAACTGCAACATACATAAAAATATGTCTCAGCTGTGTTCATTGCCTTAGTACATTTACATGGCATTATACATTAAATTGAATGGGGAAAAGGCCGCTAGCTCGATGCTAACTTAAATGGGAAAATCCATAGACACGCTAACGATTAGCATTTACAGATTAAGATTCACAACGTCTTTTTTTATCCAGCAACAAAGGTTCACATCAGGGATATTTTATACTATTCATTCTTACAACAACTGAACATAAAATACTCACAGGTAAACGTTTTTCGGGCCATACAAACAGAGTGAAAGAAACGTGTATTGGTTCCTTCTTCTGAACTGGCTACGGGAACACCGCAAGGACAAAACATACGTTAGTGCAATTTATTCCAACCACTAGAGGACCCCCTTTGTTTGCTTTTAACAACTGAACATCACATATTATTGGGCTTATTAGTATTAGTACTTATTAGTGGGCTTAAGACTCATGTCAATCACTCACAACCGGAAATAACTGGTGGGGAAATAAACATGGAGAAAAGTACTGGTCTTTTACATGGACATTTTCATTTTAAATGTCTTCAGATGGTGGGGTTGAGAAGGACAAAGTTGTTTGTAAGCACTGCAATGTGGAATTATTATTTTATCACCAGAGTACTTCAAGTTTTAAATATCACTTAAGGGCAATACACGCTGTTGATGCCAGCAACCCCTCCCCCCATAACTATGCAATCAATCGTGATTAATTGCAGAAATCCATTGCGAATAAAAATTTTAATCGCTGCCCAGCACTACTAAAAAATACATGATGATAATCTGAGGGTGCAAAATGACATGACAGACTCTGGTGAAAGTGAAAGAGGGATGAGGGTTTTTAAATTTATGGTTAAATAATGTTTTGGACCAAAACATAAGAGAAAATGAATCCTCATGGTGCACTGCACTTCTGCATTTGGCAGCAAAACATCTACTGGCTTTCACTGTAATTGTAAAATAACTCGCCTTTTTATGAGTTTAAATGACACTGTATCTGTTAATAGTTCCTAGTTTGACATTTGCATTCAACGTGCAGCAAATGAACAACATCCAGCTTCTTTCTGCTGTATTAGAGAACATAATGATAGAAACTGACTGAAAACGGATGAGTGTGTTCAGAGAGTTGAATGAAAGTCTTGACGGTGCCAGTGCTAACTATGACGTCTTGAAATAAATGCGAATAAAAACGAAGTTACACAAATCTATACTTAAATATTTGGTGACAATGGTCTGCAGCACTGCTTGTTACAGCTTATTTAAATGTTTTTCCTCAAAACACAACTTTATTTAATATTATATACCTGCATATTTTCATGCAGCTTTTCAACTCTGTTTGTGGAACAGTCCGTTCATGGGAAAATGATGTGTTTTTCGGGTTGATGAATGACAACCATAGCAAGTTGGAGAAAAGACAAGTATGTTATTGAACTGGAAATGTGATGTGTGCACAAAGTTAGATGAAGAACCACTGAAACCATTTTCTTTGGGATAATAATTAAAGCATTTCTGAGTCTGTAACGGCCCCTGAACGAAACAAAAGGGGCCCTTCTGCCAACACAGAACCACTATATGTACTGTACAGCATGTTTCCTCTGGTCGCCTTTAATTATCAACACTTTAATGGGAACTCAACCGAACCTGGAAATTGTATTCTACAGTGTAGTGAGTGACTAGTGTTGCAGAGACAGGTAGTTGTTTGTGGAGGAGATCTGCTAAATCTGTTACCTCTTGAATGTATCTCATCTGTCCCCCAGAAGGTCGACGTGATAATGGAGAATACCTAATGGGATTGGTAGAAATATTATGTCGTTTTTATGAACTTGTCATGGGGGTTGCTGTTTAAGTTGCATTAACAACATCCCAACTATGTAACTATGTAGGATTAAAACAAAAGCCTGTTTCAGTGGAGCAGGTGCTTTTTAATGTACCGTAGTGTTCTTTGGTTGTGGGTTTTTTTTTTTCTGTTTTTGTGCATGTTAATAAGGGTTATCTTGTGTGGGAATCCAAAAGTACACTGTAGATTTTAAAGTGAAAAAAAAAAAAAAAAAAAGAATACACAAGAGGAGAAATGTTGTGGTATCAATGAAAAGAATCACCAGCTACTAAAAAAGTCACTTTTTTTGTTCTTGCTTTCCAAGAGCAAAGCACAGTGTGTATTAATAAGTAAAGTTTTGAAATAAACAATGATAGATTAATGAATGTCTTGTGTTGATGTTTGTTTTTTGGAGCGTATACTGTACATACATGCAAACATGATCAACATAACATTCAGAATAGTTATATCTATAAACCTTCCGGTGTCTGGGTAAGTTTAAGTATAAAGTGTAACTGCTCCACCCAAAATGTGACTAACTTTGTGCTGGTGGTAGGTGTGATTCTGCAGTATTTACACACAGGTATGAGATGAACTATGGAAAGAGAAGACTTGGAACCAAACTGTTAAATTCAATATTATCGTTCCTGTACATCATCGCAGGAGACGAAAAACCCCCTAAAAAACATGGTGGCTCCGACTTGGTAAGAGAAAACAGTTCTTTTTTTTTTTTTTTTGCATTTATTCAGTCTATTTATCCCTGAAAGACACTTCACTGAAAAAGAGTGTGAACACCAACATAAATCTGCACTGCCTCTTTCCTGTAGGTCTTGTTGGAGAAGAAAAGTCCATCCACATGAAGGTCTACTGGACACTGCCCTGTGGAGGAGGAGCAGTGCTGGTTGATGAACAGGAAACCAGACTAAAACTGAACCCATCCAACCTTTCTAATGTGACCTCAGGAAACTCACCAACACCTCTGGCTTTGAATACACACGGTTTTGCTTCTTTCACATCAATAAAATAATTTTTTTCATATCAGCATGTTAATTATACTACCAGACAGTATAGAAAGGACTGAAAAGTTCAACATAATGCAAAACTACAAAAAAAAAAAAAAACATCAAATTTACTATTTAACATATCTACTGCATGCTTTTAGAATATATTAAATATATGATATCTTTGATCTGCTCATTTTGCCAGTGCTTATTTGTCATTGATGGATTTTTCACAGATATTTCATGGTTCAGTTGCTTGAATTTCAGTGAAATGTATGTTAAAGTTTTAACACAAACTTGGACCTCACTGATCTAGTGGTTCGTAGTGGAAGACTGTGTTTAACTCCTAGTGGTTCTTTCCATACTTTTGAGTTTGCCTTTATATAACACATCAAAAGTGTTAACCACATTTGTTATATATTTTTCAGCACTGTTTCACCTTGATGATATGATCATTCCTTTGCACTTTACCTTATTTAACATATTGGACCCAATAATACACAAAAATAGTAGAATACAATTTGAAAAAACTCTATACTATTTATTACAAAGACATTCCTAATCATGGTCTCTCATCTGCTTTAGAAGTTGAAAGAGTAAAGCAGGTTTGTCTATGAACATATAAAGGTGTCTATCTATTAATCATATCTCCAGGTTTTCATGGTGTATTAATCTCAAACAAAAACCTTTTTTCTTTTCTCACGCTTTGATCACCCTGGAGGGTTAAAGAGCAGAGTTTAAGTGTTTGTTAAGGCGTCTACCACAAACTGTAGATTTAGAAACTGTACATTTAGTGTTCATGTGCAAACTGGTGAGTAAGGAAGTAGTTAATGCTACTGTAATAGTTGGAAAAGCTCTTCCAATATTTAACAACAACTGTGTCTTTTCATGACACTGTTTGTAAAATGTTGGGTGGTATAAGCCCTCATAGGTTGGAATACATCATTAAGGTTCAGTTCATTTGGAGAAAGTGAGACAGAAACAGGATGAACAACTGTAGTCTGAAAAGGAACTTTGAAAAGTCCAATGTCTGACTAAGAAGTAGATGAAGAGAGAGTAAGTATAAAGTTCTATACAATAGAAATAGTCCAAGAACTCCAAAACATATGATATATGATGTGGTATGTGTGATAGGACTTTGTTCTATTTCACTACTGAGGCTTTTACAAAACAGAAAACTGGACTCATTTGTGGAAGCACCCAAACTGAAAGGCTTAACTGAGTTATTCCAGGATGTAGCGGCTATTTGTCATCAAAATTAAATCAACTTAAAGGTGACTGAACTTAAGACTGTAACATAACTCAAATAACCACTAGATGCACCATGGGTTTGTGGTTTACACAGTCAAAATACAATGTCCATATCATAGATGTAGTTCAAGTGGTTTATTTTCAAGATTGTGCAGGAAAAACAACAACTAAGGCCTTTTGTGCTGTCTCCTACTCATCCTGTCTGACTGTCTGATAAAAAACCATAGGCCCACCCAGGTGCATGCTGGTCTAACTTTGTGCTCCCTATTTATACCCAGGTGCCCATGGTCTAAACCAGTAAGAAAACACTAAACAAAAAGGTGCTAAATACCAAAGAATGAAAACAGTAACCATAAAAACAAAGTAATACATTCTAAATATTAAACAAAAAATAAACAAAAAATAAACAATTAGCAAAAAAAAAAACTAAATTAGTAAACAAAAAGGTAAATTAACTTTAAACAAAAAACTAAACCGACAAATAGCTCCTACACTCCGGCCCCTAATTGTGCACTTAGTCACAATTACACCCATAAACTAAATGGAGCTATTCTAACAATATCTGTGATGAGTGTTTCTTCATCTTCTTTCTGGACCTGAAACAACAAGAACAAAGACAGAGAGGTAGATAGAGGAATAAGAGGTAGAGCAGATAGAGGTTTAGTCCACAGCTGCCTCCAGCAGCAGGCAAAGCTTAGTCACTGGTCTCTCCAACACACTGGTTTTGGTCTTCAGTTGCACAGAGCGGACCAGGCCTCTGGCATCAGCGTTTACAGACAGAATTCTGCCCATCTGCCAGCATCCTCTGGGCGCAGTGGCATCTGCAATCAGGACAACATCTCCTGGACTTAGGTTTCTTCTTGGCCTCATCCACCTTTTGTCCACATTCATTTGCCTCAGAAGACTGTGTTGTGACTGCAAACTCTCTCCTTTTCTGAGACAACAGTATGAGGAGCTCTTTCACCTTCAAAAACCAAGCCACTGCTCTTTTCAGCTTCAACCATGAGGGAAGTATGAGATAAGGTAACTGGTGGGGCTTGTTTTTCCTTCAACAACAGTGCTGACCATCACCTCCCTTTTGATTTCAGGGTCGTCAGCAGCAATTGGATCATATTTATCATCCAGTTTTGGCCACTTGTCATGTGAATAATAAAGGAACTCAGGGCCATTAATCCACTTGCTGTGCTCTTGAAAATCTTCTACTCCCATCCCTTGTGATGCCTCGTCAGCTGGATTGTCTTTAGAGCTCACATACCTCCACTGATCAACATCTGTGACTTCTCGGATCAGGGAGACTTCATTTGCGACAAAGGTATGAAATCTCTTAGTTTAATTTCTGATGTATTTCAGGACAGTGGTACTGTTGGTCTAGAAAATAGATTTCTCCAACTCCACATGTAGCTCTCTTTTGAAGCAGTTGGTCAAGGTGAACAGCCAGAACAGCTGCAGTGAGCTCCAGATGAGGAATGGTGGTCTGTTTGAGAGGAGCCACTCTGGCCTTTCCCAGGAGGAATGTGAGGTGTACCTGATTATCTCTTTCAAATCTTGTGTATGACACTGTGCCATATCCCACTTGGCTGGCATCAGAAAAGTGGTGAAGCTGTGCTGTAGCAGGACAGAAGGTTTTGGGCTTAACACACCGATCCACTTTAAACTCTGCCATTCTCTTCAGGTCTTCCAGCCAGCCAGATGGTTTGGAGAAAACCGTGCAACTGTCGTACATGGCTTTGTGGTTTTTTTTTACGGGTTGATAAAGGTTCATAGTGTTACCTCATGAGGCAAGTTCTGCACAATACCTGATGTTGCACAGCATCTTCTTTTTTAAAGCCCAAATAAATGCACACCTGACATGCTGCCCCTCTTTGGTACTAAACTTTCTGCAGCATCAGCTTCTGTCAAGCCTGAGGCAGCAGGTTAAAGCGCAGCCCTGCCTGCTCCGCTAGCTCGCAAGTCACGTGACCAGTCAAATCACAGCTCTTGCGATTAGAAAATCTTATTCTATCATATCGCAATATTATCGCAAATGCAATTAATCGTTCAGCCCTAATAAACATAGACGACTGTAGGTAAAAAAACTAGAGAAGTATTTTGTCTTGTGAACTAAAAATACATTTTGATGTAGAAGGACATCCTGGCATTTTGAATGGATTGTATTTGACAAAATGTTTATCACACTAAACAGTATTGCTTTATGGGTATTGGTGCAAAAAGGATTCATCAGTGCATCCACTCCATCATTCAATTTGAAAAAATAAGAAAAAGACAATTTATTTACAATAAATGTCTAAATTTTGATGTCAGTCCAGTGTTTTGAAAATCTTTGTGAATAAATGCAGTTATCAGCCAACAGCTGGAAGTCAGAGGGACAAACTATGCCGTTGGCCTACAATCAATAATCTCATACAGTCAAAGTGCAATAAACCATTACATAACTCAGGCGTGTCATACATTAAAAGAAAGAAGTCAAAAGCATATGCTTGTAGTTTTTATTTGTTTCCATTATCTCACGACAGTGGACTTCACATATATGCTAAATGTGTCATTTAAATACACCAATAAGAATGCTAATAAGCGTCATATAATAGACTTAACTGCCTTACCATCTATTAACTATTTCTAGACTAGTAAAAGTTAGTACAAGTGCCTTATATAAGGTGTTACCTGAGAAGGTACAACACAGAGCAATGAGGAAAAAGCAATAATGAAATGCTCTGGTTGCATATAATGAGAAGATGCAGAGGCTGAAAGAGCACAAATGACAAATGAAGCCTCTCCAGATGAACTGGGTCTGGTTTGATGTCACAGGCTGTCAAATCTGAGGTGTTATGTGCTCCTCTGAGCAGCTTGTACTGCATATCAGTGTGACACTCTTCTTTCCTCTTTGCTACCTACCCCCCCCACCACCCCCCACACACACCACACACACACACACACACACACACACACACACACACACACACACACACACACACACACACACTTTATCTACACTTCCACTCTCTCTCTCTCTCTGTCTCTGCCCAGGCCCGCTGGTTGTGCATGACCATCCATCTGCACCACTGATCAGGTGGTTTCAAACCATGGCTTTGACAAACAGGTGTGGCTCCTCTGAAAGTTGCTATTTGGTGTAATGTGGGAGATGGGGACAAGGGGTTGAGAGATGTGTGTGTGTGTGTGTGTGTGTGTTTGTGTGTTTGTGTGTGTGTGTGTGTGTGTGTGCGCGCACTTCTAATGGCACGTTAGTAAATCACATTACAGCATAAAATTATGAGGAACTGTTTGACCTTAGTATAATATGTATATTCATTTCTGCTGTAAAATTCCACATGGATGTATATAGGATTGACTCCCTTTTGGAGCCAGCCCCCTAGTGGACATTCAATTTAGTGCAGCTTTTGATACACGAATGTCAACAGAATCAACCTTTACTGTCAGGACCAAAATGTCCTTTGTCAATCCCATTTTCAAACACACCTGCTAAAATGTCATGTCACCGGTGGTCACCTCGACCACAGTAAATAAAAGGAGCAAACAACTGTAGTCCTCGTGCCCTCTGATGTGAACTTTGAAACAGCATTTCAACAGTGGAATAGAGTACTGCCACAGACAGATGGCCTTCGCATAAGTTATTACTGTTATAAACTAAGACAAAGATTACATATGCCAATACATGTAACATCTGAGCATGTGGATCACAGATTAAAGGGGACCCAAAATCTCCTCAGATTTGTATGTTTTTATCCACTATTTTAATTTGGAACGAGATCATATAAGTCTTGGTCCGTTTAAAATACAGTCTCCAGTTCAATACAACAAAGGTATGTATATTTTTATTTTTGATTGTTAATTCTGCACTTATTCATAAAGTCTTATCCAGTGATGTACACAGGGGTACCATAAGGGGAAGAAAGGTGATGATGACTGGAAGGGCCCACAATTGATAAGGGCCCTTGTAAATAGTAAAGTATTAGTCAATAATGCATTATTATTACATTCCACATAATGCTCCATAGAAAACAAAGACACAACAACTACATTACTCACTGGATACTGGACAGTTATAGTCATGATGTTATGAGCCAGGATCATGTGTGGGTGACACTGTTATGTGTGGAAGTGGATGGAGAATTGAAGAGCAGCGCCATTAGCAGCATTAGCATTAGCATCAATACAGATGATGAGGAAGAATTATATGAGAGAGAAAAAGTAAAATCACATTTTATTTTTATATCAATGTACAAAAAAATCTAATACTTTTATCCTTAAAATATTATCAGAACGTAAAAGATGGTTTGCACCTTTCTCATTAATCTGATACTCATATGAAACTGAAAAATCTATAGTAAGGACAATCCTGGTCCAATCCTGCATGGCGTTATACTTTTAGGGTATGCATGGTTTGTGACACTGAAGAAATGGGGCCTAAAGGGATATTTTTTTCATGGGGCCTCAAATCCCTTGAGGCACCCCTCAATATGCATCATATGATTCTTTAATAGTAATATTGTTGAAGAACTCTGAAATCTAACGGAATTTTTTGTCAATATGAAAAGGTGCATTTGACTGTTTGGTATCTCCACATGTTTTCTGGTGCAAATACAACTTCTATAGCATTATAGTGTGAGTGGTTCCATGGTCATGACTCTAGAACAGGGGTGTTAAACACATACCCAAAGGGTCCAATCCGGCCCATGGGATGAATTTTCAAAGAGACATTGACAGTTAAGTTGTGTTGGTCATAAAGTTAAAGTGCTATATTTTTCAGTTCTAGATCCATGTTACTAAATATTTTGTGTATTTGTAGATCCACTGATCTGTAAGTTGTAATGCACATGTGTAAAGGATAAACTGAGGCAGAACATTGTTAAAATTCACCTATTTTTTAAAAAGAAATTTCAGGTTGTTCATTAATTTTCAGGTTATTCACATTTTTTGTTTAAGGATAGTTTGTAAAGGTAAACATTTATACAGATTGTAGTTAGTTGTCTTGCATTAAAACACAAAAAATTGGAGTTGTCATTATTTATAAGTTATTATGCTATTATTTTAATGGTCCAGCCCACTTGATGTCCAATTAGGCTGAATGTGGCCCCTGAACTAAAATGAGTTTGACACCTATGCCTTAGAAGAAACACTCTCTCACAGTTTACTGAACATTTGCATAAGCATCCATGATATATGATAACATATGATGTTTTTGACTCTTATGGATATTATAAATATCTTGGAACAATGAAGACACTCTCAGTTGATGCAATAAAAGTAACATCAAAAAGACAGAGAAGAACTGTATATGTGTATGAAATCATGTCTAAAGTATGTCCTCTCAACCACAAAAGCATTAGTAATAAAGTGGTTCTGGTCTGTATCACATGTTGTGGTAAAAGTTAGAATTTTACAGCTCAGATACAAACCCTACATAAAAAATGGAACAGTACGGAAATGCAAGTTATAAAAAGAAAGCAGTGATAAAACATTGTAGACAGTGTGAACACAACATATTACATGTTTTGTCTGGTCAACTTCATTTCCTTTGTAAATATACCTCTAATCCTCAGCTTCATACTACGACACATACTAAAAAAAAGTTAAGGTTGTGAGTCAGGGGTATCAAACTTGTCCAGCAAAGGGTCCAATTCGGCACTGTGGGATGAATTTGTGAAATGCAAAAATGATACTGAAGATATTAATAATAAAGGATGTTAAAATGAACCAACACTTTAAGCCCAATTCAATCTCAAGTGGGTTGGATCAGTAAAATACTATCATAATAACCAGCAAATCATTACAACTACACATTTTTGTCTTTGTTTTAGTGTAAAAAAGTCCATTTACATGAAAATGTTTAGATTTACAAACTATCCTTTCACAGAAAATGTGAATAACCTGAAGAAATATGAACAACATGAAATGTCTGAAGAGAAGTAAGTGTAATTGTAGCAATATTCTGTCTGTTATTAAATGTTTTATGTCTTTCCACTGCGATCTGTAAGTTGTAATGTGTAAATGATAAACTGAGGCAGAATATTGTTAAAATTAATCTATTTTTCACATGAAATTTCAGGTTGTTCATGAATTTTCAGGTTTTTCACATTTTTTGTTTAAGGATAGTTTGTAAAGGTAAACATTTATACAGATTGTAATTTTACCTCTTGCATTAAAACACAAAGAAAAAATTTGGAGAAGTCATTATTTATTTATTTTGCACTTTAATAATAATAAAAAAAAAATCAAATTGTTCATGTTATTCACATTTTTTTTTAAGTATACTTTGTAGATGCAAATATTTTCACAGTGTAATTTTAATTTTTTTCACTGTAATTTTACTTTTTACTGGTCTGGTCCATGAACTAAAATGAATTTGACAGCCCTGACAGATAGCAGCAACCATGTTGTTGTCATTTCTTGTCACAGCACTTGGGACTGAAGACACCAAGTGATAAATTTTATTAGACAGTTTTTTTTATTTCTTAAAGTGTGCATTAAGGTGTGTCATTGTTGTATTTTTCAACATGTTCCACACCATCAGCGAGGCCTTTCAAAATGTGTTCATAATGTTAATGGTAATGGTTTGACTTCCTGATGAAGGCTTGAAGCCGAAAAGCGTTGAAGTGTTTTTTGGGTCTAGATATGACCGTGCCATGTGAATAAAGGCATTTTAATGTTTAAAGAGAGTGTCTTGGATATTTTTTTTCCAGTTTGATATCTACTTTTTGAATCCCTTTTTCCAAAGAGCACCTCGAACAGACTCTTTTTTGGTCCGAGAAGCATTCCTTCCCATGAATTTTTTGTGTTCATATTGTGTTCTTCTTTTTTTGTCTTGTTGAAATATGCATGGACATCCCTGGAAAAGGCTTCATCTTGCAGACAGCATGTGTTGCTCAAAAATCTTCCTTAACATTTCAGCTTAACTAATGAAGGCCCAGTATTACTGTTGTGGCAGCTCCCAAATAATTTTTCTCCGTATTTAACCTTTCTTAGATGATTTATCACCATTTATTGTAATATTATCCTCTGTATTTTGCATTTTTTCAGTGTATATCAGATATTTTTCGAAATTTAATTCACTGATCATGTAGATATTCATAAAAGCACAGATTAAAGTTGAGGATTACTATATCAAAAACAGAGAAAACTGCTGAAAAAGTGACTTTTTCAGTCAAATATATCATTAACTGAACATAAACCAAATACAACCAGAGGATAATATTAGAATAAATGGTGATAAATCATTTAAGAAAAGTTAAATATAGAGAGAAATTCATTTGGGAACAGCCACAAAAGTAGAACTGGGTCTTTATGGATTTAAAATGGTTCAAAATCTTTACTGATTTGTGGAGGACATTATTGTGTTCAACATTCACAATACTTACATAGCACTTCTACATTTCCCTCTTTGAGCTAATACTGTTAACACTGTTTGCTTTATGAATTGTAAGCATATTTGTTATTTTGTTTTATGGTTTACAGGATACTTTAACATTAGGATATGACAGCAGCAGATAGAGTTTGACATTTTAACACAAATAATTTATTATTGTAAAGAACTGTGAGACATGGCAAACATTTCGAAACTAATCCTTAAGTTTGATTTGGCAAATCTGAGGAAAACACGGTCAGGTGGCCCTAACCTGTCATCCTCTGCAACGCAAGCCTGAACTGGCTCATATCTGAAAAGTAAAATAACAATCTGTCTATTCAAGTGTATTGATCAAACATGCCAGAGTTCATATTAGACCTTCATGACATCTTTGTTAAGCTTTGTCAGCACAATTTTCCCTTTAAAAGGAACGCCTGTGACTTCACACATTCACAACCACTTCAGCCATGAGAGTTGTTGTGCTAGCCCTGACGCTGGCCCTAGTGGGTAAGTATGGCTTCCTGTTTTCACTTTCTCTCTTTCTTAGTATTTCTTTTTTGTGATTATATTCAGAAAATGTGAAATGCAAATTATGACAGTTATTTATAGTGTAAAGACTTTGATTTCAGTCTCTGCTTATGTGCTTTTTTTTTTCATTATTTAAATGCTGTAACTCCATTTAAGCAAAATGATCGATGTACTTCATTTCAAAATTCTATAAATGTCTTAGCTTGATCATTTTTTTCTGTATAACAGTCAGGGTGGTTTCCTGTAGGTAATTAATCAAGAGTTAGATTTAATCTGTTGTTTGTTACTGACCTCATGTCACAGCACCAACGGCAGAAGGAGGGGATGACGGGATGTTGTCCATTAAAAAAAAAACTGTGTCAAAATACTTCTAGTTTAAGTCATTTAGAATCGTTCAGGTCCATGGATTTAAGAAACTATTGGGAGCTTCATTTAAAAACAATGACTGCTGTTAATGGGAGGGGAAGCAATAAAATGAACACTTGGAAAAAAAACAGCTTTGGAGCCTTTGCTTCAACTGTTTTTGTTTTGTTTGTTTTTTTTCACATTTCAACTGTGTATGTGATGGTAGATACTAAAAACAGTTCAAAGCAATACCACTAACAGTTAAACTGGGTTAACAGTGACATAAATGCAGTGGAATCCGCCTTTAGCGATCCGTTTTCCGAATTATCACCATCAGCAGGTGATTATTAAAACCCTACGTTTTATTGGTCGTTTGTCTATAAGTAATATTCACTTTTACTTGTCATAATCAGATTAATTTACTTTGAACTGGGTTGGTGGGTTTTTAGAGACACCTGCATTTTTAATCTTGCTATATACATGTTGTTGACAGACAAAAATTCACAATATCTCAAACTTGCAATTAAAAGTCGGACAGTCTTTGTGACTTTTATCTGCAGCCTGATTGTCCAGCTTCGCAGACTGATGGTCACATGATATTCTCATTATTCTTAAATGAATAAATCTGGTGGAAACAGTAAAACTGTCCCTGCTCTATAGAGACATTACAAAGCATTGTTACTAAGCAGTCTTGCTTAATTATCTGTACATTTTCATAATGAGAACATATTTTCCAAGTGCAGCAGCCCTGACCTCAGGTTTTCTAAGACCTAAAATGAACACTGTAAGATGACTGATCACTATAAGTGAATTAATTAAATGGACATTATGCTTCTGTCCCAGGCTTTTTTAGCCATATACAAAATGCATTTCTGTAATTTACCCACACTGATCAACATTTTCGGTCATTTGAGACTCATTTGTGGCCATTCATGTACCAGAAAATTTACATTTTTTTCCATTCCTTTTTAGCTGGCCACCATCCGGAATTAGGTAAGTTCAGAGCAGTTTTAAAATCTGAAGTGATGGTTGACATTAAATTTACTTGCAGCAGTGTTTAAAATAAGAATAAGTTAGTCAGTGAAAAGGCATTTAATTAACATGTTATCTCCAACAATATTTCCAGCTCCTCAGTTTAAAACCAACAAGCTTTATGAATACAAGTATGAAGCAGCGGTCCTGGGTAAATTACCAGAGGACACAAAATCTGGTCTCAAAATGACAAGCAAAGTTCACATCAGTGTCCTAAGAGATGACCAGCACATCATGAAGGTAAAAAGGAATACATAACAACCATAGTTTTATTTTCTTTTAAAAGTCAAACTGGTTTCAAATGTTTTTTTTTTTACTCAACAGCTTGAGGACGTTAAATTCTTTGAGCACAGTAAAGCTGAGTATGGAAATCGTTTCATCCCAGCAAAACTGATGCTCTGGAAGCTCAGCTCATGAAGCCCATCAAGTTTAGGTATGAAAATGGTGAGGTGAAAGAAGTAAGCACTGCTGATGGAGTCTCAATACAGGCACAAAATATCGCAAACAGCATCCTGAATCTTCTTCAAGTCAAAGTCAAGAAAACACTGAACATCTATGAGTTGTATGAGGTTCGTCAAAAATCTTAATAATCCTGATCATAACTCCAGAGTTGAAATCTGGCTCTTCATGCAAACCTATGCTCTGGTTATTAGGATGGAACTCAAGGTGAGTGCAAAAACTTATATGTCATCCCTGAAGAAGAATCCAGGGGATGCATGCAATTGATGAAGACCAGAGATTTGGAACACTGCCGAGAGAGGACCATGAAATTCTCAGGGTTGGCATACACTACAAAGTTGGCAAAGAGCCAGCAGGTAGCTGAAATCCACTTTGTGCTATTTAGACATTGAATGTATTGAAGCACAACAATGTGACAACTAGCATGTGGTCTAACTTTGCAGGATCCTCATGAAGGTCAAAACCTGAAAGGTGTTACAACATACTATTATGACTTGAACATGGCTGACAAAGTCCAAATCATGGCTGTAAATGCTACCGAAGTGATTGAATTCATACCTGTCCAAGAGATGAAAGGAGCTGCTCAAATAATGACAGAGTATGTTGACTGATAATGAACAGAACATTGTGACAGATGATGTTTTTATTATTTAATGACACTAATGTTTTTCTCCATTACTTTCAAGGCAAATCCTGACTTTCCATAACATTTTGGATGGTGTTCTGGATGTACCCTCTCACCTCCATTATTCAGTGGAGCGAAGATCCCTCAAGTACAAGTTTTCCACCGAGCATCTTCAGACACCTATCAACCTCATACAGCCTGAAAGATCACAGAGGGGTGTGACTTCAGACTTTTACTTGAACGCATCAGTAATCTACAACCAAAAGAATTCTACCATATTCATTGAATGTATTCATCTTTTTTAAGATTGAAGAATATCTAAGGAAACTGGTCCAGTTCAATGTTAACCAAGTCAATGAGAATGCACCTGAGGTTTTCCTTGGGCTGATTCACAACCTTCGGAGAATCAGCTATGAAGAGCTGAAAAACATATTAGATCGACACTGGAACGCTCCTCAATACAGGTGACATTGCATTGTAAAACCTTTGATAAATATATGCACAATTTTTACAAAGGTGTCTAAATTCCTATGATATTTTTCAGATCACTGCTTTTAAAAACCATTCCTGCCATCGGTACAAATGTTGCTCTGAAATTCATCCATGAGAAACTGCTGCATGGCAACAACCAAATCAACACTGCTGAACTTATTCAGTTATTGATTGGATCCTTCCACATGGTGACAGCAGATCCTGAGGCTGTTGAGCTGCTTGAGGTGAGTAAAGTCCACACCAGTTTATTCTATTGGTAATATCAACAGGAGACTTTATCATTTTTGCTCCAATCCTCCAGCAAATGGCTTTTAACCAAGATTTACAACAAACTCTGAGAAATGAATACACGGGTGTGCGTGACATCCTCATGCTTGGTTATGGTACCATGATTTCAAAATACTCTATTGAGGAGCCTGAGCGTGCTGACAAATACGTAAAGGTGAAAAACATCTTTCCTCCTTTCTATTACTTCAAATATCTTGCACATTTCTCAGTGACAGAAGATGACATTATAGTCTTATTTGTCCTACAGCGCATCCGGGACCAACTTAACAGAGCTGTCGAAGAGGATGATATACACGAAATCCTCCTGCTTCTGAAGGTTTTGGGAAACACTGGTCATCCATCTGCCATTAAGTCAATCTCAAAGTGCCTGCTTCTTCCAGCAGATAAACCAGAAGTTAAGAGAATCCGTACTGAAGCCATTGGGGCCATGAAGAACATCGCAAAGAAACATCACAGAATGGTGAATTATTAACACAAAATATTTCAAATGATTCTTAATTTTGAAAGAACCTGACAATATGTCCTTTTCTTGTGAAACTAGATCGAGGAAACTGTTCTTCCACTTTACTTGGACAAAACTCTTGACTCAGAGCTCCGTATACTTGCATGCTGGCTGCTGTTTGAGTCGAAGCCTCGGTTGACGATGGTTTCCACCATGGTCCGCAGTTTAAGGACAGAGAGAGACATTCAAGTTGCATCCTTCGTACATTCTCTGGTTTGGCAGATGTCCCAGAGCACTGCTGCTATCCATGCTGAACTGTAAGAGCACTCTATACTCCTCCAAAACTACTTCTGTGCATAGTTGATACTGTTAAATCTCAGATCCTCCTGGATTCGTATCTTCCTTTATTATGAGCATGTTGGACTGCCTACTGATGAGTTATTACCTCTTTCAAAAGGCAAAGGGAGTTGATTTGTAAAGTATAAAACGCAGAAACAAATGAAATACCAACCAAGTTCAGTAAGAAGAAACCACAAAGCAGTTCTTTCAATCTTTCTTTAATAATCCAGCGTTAGTCTGTTTTCTCAGCCTCTGCTGTTATGGAACAACTAGCACAAGTTCATGTTCAAGTTCATGTAACACAAAATATATCAGTGTTACATAAAACATTCTTAGGTCTTATATAAGGGGCATTTGTTGTCATTACACAAACTGTAAAGGTAATTAACCCATAAAGACCCAGTGATACTTCTGTATCAGTTCGCAATTGAAATTTTCTCTATATCTAACCTTTCTTAGGTGATTTATCACCATTTCTTTACCACATTATCCTCTGTATTTTGTATTTTATCACTATAAATCCGGTATTTTCCTGTCTTTAATTTACTGATAATGCAGATGTTCATAAAAGGTCAGATTAAAACTGAGGGTTATTATATCAGAAACAGAGAAAACTGAGGAAAAAGTGACTTTTTCAGTCAAATATATCATTAACTGAACATAAACCATGCATTTCCTTCCATTGTCGTTGATCAAACTCCATGGGTGTTAGTGGTGAATCAGTGTTGTAGAAGATGACGGTGTTTCCACGGTAACTACAGAGCCTCTGAACGTCCAAATGGGTCATATCTGATGACCATGAAAAGATGAAGAATTGTATTTTACACCAATTATTAACATGTATTGATAAGTTTAGTGGCTCAACAGATAGCCTATTAAACATTTTAGATCAGGAGATACTTTTGGTCACTGGTGTGTACTTGAGCCTTTATGGGTTAAAATATACTTATGTAGGTTAATCTGGAGTTGGTCCCCAAGCATCTTCACTGTGCAATGTGCTAATGCTAATTGATAATATTTACATTGAACACATGGATAGAAAATGTTACTAAGATCCCTACAGGCTAACAGTTTATTTACACTTCATCCAAGCACTTAAATGATCATTTCTCATTTTAATTACTGGCAAGGAAAGTGAACTACTAGCTAGCTACTTGCAGAGCTGAATGGGAGCCTGTGACTGTACTAGGATGATATTAAGATGTGTGGATGGTGATTAAATGGTAGTGACTAATTAATATGTCAAAAAGCTGTTGATGGATAAGACGGCTTAGCACAGAGAGACCTAAGGGTTGTCAGTAAAGGTTGCTAGTTGAAGGCTCGCTATTTGGAAAGCAACAGGCCACTATTATCCTTATTTTCTAATGCATCATAACAGCATATCAATAAGTTAGAAAACATCTAGTTACTAATTAATAATAACGTATTTATAAACTATTTATAAATCCTTAATAAGGCATCCTTTGTGTAAAGTGGTACTAGTATATGTATTAACTCTGCTCCTTCATAAATGTCTTTACAGGGCACAAGCTTCCAAAATTGCTCTCAAACTCTTACGCCAAAATCAAAGTCTAAACTTACGCAGAAGATGGGAAAGTCTGGACTTTGTCTACAGCAAAGCCATCCATATGGACTACTACAACAGTTAAGACCTACACCATGTCTAATTATAGTTCTGCTGAAATATTGGCAAAAAAAATTTTTTTTTTTCAACTAAACTTATGAATCAAATTCTCAGATACCTTGAAGCTTGGTGCTGATGGAAGCCTTGTCTCATCAATGACCACGCAACTTTATTCCCAAAAACGATTGTGGCTAAGACCAGCGCTTACTTTTCTGGAGCTACTGCTGATGTTCTAGAGGTACAATGGAAAGAAAATCTATACTTTAAAGATAGTTAATTCCAACTTTGAGAGTTATTCCTTTAACATTCTTTAACATCTTCCTAGGTTGGAGTGAAACTGGAGGGACTGCAGGAGGCTCTTCGGAAGAAACAGATCACTGAAAGCCAGGACAGGTTAACCAAGATGCAGCGTATCCTTAGCACTGTAAGAAAACATATTCACTAAAGACAAAAAGAAAATGTTAAAATATGCCACAGCTGCTTGGATGAATGTTTCATGTACACTTCGTCTTTCCACAGATCAGTCATTTCAGGAATTTGCCTGCACGTGGGCCACTGTTTTCTGCATACGCCAAGGTCTTTGGACAAGAAATTGCCTTCGTAACCATTGACAAACCCATGATTACAAAGGCAGTCGAGGTACAATTTAAATCAATCTGTCAACCTCAAATCACATTTTATGACACATTATTTGTGACAGTTTTGGTAATCTTCATAATGTCCTTCCTTACAGCTTGCCAAGGAAGCAGCTCAGCACTACGGAAGGAATTTCGTTGATGCTCTACTGTCTGGGGATGCTCGCTATTCTGAGTCTTTTGTGAATCCAGTTCTGGTTGCTGAGATGAAGTGTGTCATTCCCACTATTGGAGGAATTCCCTTTGAGATGAGTCTATCCACTGCTGCTGTTGCTGCTGCAGATGTTCAGGGTAAGTAATTAAAATGTTTTTTTTTTTTTATGTAGAAAATCACATACTGTATTTGAAAAACCTGATGAGAACTTTGCATGCCTTGACTGTTGAGAATATTCAATATTCTTGACACCAGTCATTGTGTATGAGCAGGGGCTCAATTGATCAAATTAATTTTACTTATTGAAGTGGAGGAGCTGCTGTATGTATTGCATTTAAATGCTTCTTTTTAGAATCAGATCATGTTAATTAAGCATGTGATTGTTGGGTTGTTTCTTTTGATAGTTCACATTGCCTCAACACCAAAACAGGATGGATCTAATGATGACTTACTGAACAGAAAATATCAACTTGAAACTGAAATCAGACCAAGGTAGCTGCAACTTCTGACAATTCACAATTAGCTGAAAATATGTCAAAAGTCATTCACAAATATATATATATATATGTACTTTTCAGGATTGATATGACGACATTTGCTGTGATGGGAGCAAACACAGAGGCACTTCAGGTTGCAATACTATCAAGAGCTAAATTCAGCTCCTTCGTGCCTGCCAAGATAGCGCTGGTCTTGACATCACTGATGAGAACTTTAAGATTGATATCCTGCCTGTTTCCATGCCTAAGAACATTGTTGATATTGAGTAAGCAAACATTTAGATCTCAAAATATATCTCTAAATATGAATAATTGAAAATGTCTTTTTGAAGTTAATCTTTTACGTAACTGTGTCCTTGTTTTCTCAATAGAGTTGAAACTATTCCAGTTGCAAGAAACATTGACAACACAACAGTTAATGTTCAGGAGCTATCCTCCCTAGAGGAACTTTCTTCTGCTGACACTTGGGTAAGCTCTAAGTGTTTTTAAAAGTGGTTGGATTACATGATCTAAATGTACAATGAAATTAATCAGTCCTCATTGTTTAAGTCCCAAAAGACACTGTCCCAAAGGTCGGCTGACATCAAGCAATGGAAAGCAGCCAGGAAGACACGTTGTATCAAGGTCTTTGGAGCAATGCAGGTTTGTTTGAGCATTGCCACTAACAGCTCTGCCAGGAGAGACAAGGCCTTGACTGGAAAGCACTCACTTGCGCTGTCTTTGAAACCAAGTAAGAACTGAAACCACAACCATTTTGTAGTTTCTTAAATTATCATGCTTATATCAATTAATAATGCCATTATTCAACAATATTTTCAGTTGAAGGTGAACCTGTTGAAAAGCTTCAAATGGAGGTTCAAGTTGGACAAAATGCTGCAAGGAAGATGATGAAACAGGTCGATCAGTGTGCCGAAGAAATCATTGAAGGAAGACCCATTTTGACAAAGCTCAGGAAAATCTTGGCTCCTAGTCATAGAAACAGCAGTAGGTCAGCATCTTCTTCCAGCAGCGTATCTTCCAGCTCATCCAGCTCCTCCAGCTCATCCCATCCCACAAGTAATGCCATTGATGCAGTAATTCAAGCCTTTGGACTTCAAAGACGCCGAAGCAGCAGTAGCAGCAGCAGCAGCAGAAGCAGCAGCAGCAAGATCAGGAGCAGCAGCAGAAGAAGAAGAAGAGGCAGCAGGCGCAGCAGCAAGAGGAGTAGCAGCATCTCAAGTAGCAGCCGCAGAAGCAGAAGCAGCAGCAGCAGCAGCAGCAGCAGCGTTAGCAGCAGCAGCAGAAGCAGCAGCAGAAGCAGAAGCAGAAGCAGCAGCAGCAGCAGAAGCAGAAGCAGCAGCAGAAGCAGAAGAAGCAGAAGAAGCAGCAGCAGCAGCAGAAGAAGCAGCAGCAGCAGCAGAAGCAACAGCAGCAGCAGAACCAGCAGAACCAGCAGAACCAGCAGAACCAGCAGACGCAGCTCCTCCAGATCACTCAGATCTTCCAGTGCAAGTTCTGCATCTAGCCTCATGTCTATTTTCTCATCAAGCTCTAGTTCTTCCTCCAGGTCTCGTAACTCAAAGGTACTGAAGCAAAGGTTGTTTTTGTTGTTGTAGTTGAAATGACTTAACAACACTCACTGGTCTTGACATCACATTGTGAGAAATCATATGGAAACTAAATACGACAACATAAAGCCTTCACAGTACTTCAGTTATAAAGAGCATATTTCGGAGTTTGGACACTAATTTCCAGTTTTATACAATGTTCTTGTAGGAATCTCAGCGCAGGTCAGCATCATCTTTCGTAAGCCGTAGTGCAAGCTCTCAAGCCTCCAACACGAAGGTGAAACCTCTTCCCCAAATTGATGTTTCCCTGAGGGGACTGGTTTGTATTTAAATAACTTAAAATATACTATTTCTACAGGACAAATCCTTTGATGATCCTAATGTCACCATCCTCCTGAAAGTTGTCAGAGCTGACATGAAGCCACAGGGTTATCAAATCACTACCTACATGGACAGATCTACAACCAAGCTTCACATGATTCTGGCAGACTTGGCAGAAGACTGGATGGTCCGTGCTGATGTGGTGCCGAGAGTGCATAGAGCAATTGTAAGAAAAAAGAAAAAAAAAAAAAACAGTCATACATGTCAGAAATTTGTGCAAATTAGCATAATATTCATTGTTTATTGCCATTCTATCACATCTCAATAGGCCAAAATCAGGTGGGGAGAAAAATGCAGAGGATACAACACCACTATCACAGCTGAGACCGGCCTTGTTGGTCAAAACCCCTGCAGCTCGCCTCAAAGTGCAATGGTATTTTGAGTCATGCACAATGCAGAGATGTAATGAAATTTCACCCTACTTAACATGCAAGTACAGATTGGTAAAATGTCTAATATTCCTCACAGTATGAATCTAACCGCAGTTTGCAGCAAAGCATGAAAACAGCACAAACCAGATTTCCTTACAGTGGTTGCAACATCCGAGAAGACCATTAATGTGATTGTGAAGGAAAATGTAATTAAAAGTCACTTTACTTTCTCAAAATATTAAAGTCCCACTTACTCAACATATTTTTTCATAACCTGGTGCATTATTGCGTCTACAGAGAGTCATCTATAAGAAGAGGGTTGAGCTTCCATCCGTCTCCCACTTAGCTATATGGATGATCTACTCCCATCAATGGCGTAAGCAACAAAGTCACTTACCTGTTTTGCTAAGGCTGGTTCAGGTAAATATATGACTGAATACAAAAATAATCAGTAGTTGCTTCTTATCATGAAACTAAACCATAAATGTCTTTCCTCTGATTTAGCTCAGTGCATGTTTGATGGAACCACACTGGTCACATTCAACAAGAACCATTTCCAGAACTACCAGCCATTTGCCTTGCTACCAAGTTCTGGCCCAGGATTGTACTGGAGAGGTGAAGTTTATTGTTCTGCTGAAGAAGATGAGAATGGCCAACACCATATCAATGCAAAAATTGCTGACTTGTGAGTGTTCATGAAAAACACAACTCAACTGTATGTTCATTCATGAGCTGTACAATAGTCAATAATAATAATAATAATAATAATAATAATGATAATTTATGTCCTTTTAGTGACCTTGACCTCTATCCAATGGACGCTGAAGTGGTTGTCAAATTATAACCGGGAATACCCAGGGACACCCAGCTATACGTCATGAATGAAGGTTTTTAGAACGCATTCCCTTATAAAAATCTGTCACTTAAAAATGAAATTTAGTGTGAGAACTGTAGATTTTGCTACCAAGCCACAGATGTTCCTATTAAACCATTACAGATGACAGTTTAACATCTGTTTTTATGTTATAACCCTATATGTGGCTGAAAACACAACCTAAATTACATCAGCTTAACCATCCTGGTGGTTGTTAAGAGGTTTTAAATCATGAAAAAACCTGTTATCCAAATAAAAAGCTGCATATTTTCCTTATAGGTGCTATCATGATGCAAGAGAAGGGGTAAGGCATCTCTGTGACCGCTGGCTCTTTTGGACTTAATGACTCTACTTTGACAAAGAATCATGGAAGGTAAAAGCAACCACTGGGAAACAAAACCACTTGGATAAATTTGATAGATATGTTTGACGTTTACTGATATTAAGATGTCTTCTTGTAATGCAGGTTGATATCGAGGACTGGATGAGAGGACGCGTCTGTGGAATTTGTGGCATGGCTGATGGACAAGTCTCAAAGGGATTTTACGGACCTGACGGACATGAGATCAAAAATCCTGTCAGCTTTACTCATTCTTGGGTTCTGTCCGCTCAGAGCTGCAGGGACAACAGTGGTGAGTGATGTGTTTGGAATCACATACACTACACATTATATAGATACAATCCATACAGCATAAAGAAATAAAAAAGAGAAGTATTTGATATGGAACACAGTAGTGTACAGCAGAGTTACAGGACCACAGATCTTGATTGATCCCAAACTGGGAACTATTGTGCAGCAGCAAAACGAACAGTAAAAATAAAATATAAGAATTAAAATAGAATACATGCGCAAACATAACAAATTAGGAGTATATAAGAAAATTGGTTGAAAATCTGGACAATCATCATGCAAACAATTATCTATGCATGTTACAAGATCATAAAAATCATAGAAACTAATACAAATTCAGGCAAAGAAAAAAACAATTCAGTCTACATAGGTTGGATCTTATTCTTAAAAGTTGAGCTATAGAAAAAGGAAAATGAGGGATATTTTCACTTTCAGTCCTTTTCCACTGTATGTATGTACTTTTTAAAATAGGATAATGTCGGTGCCGATTGAAGTGGGTACATCGATTGTTCCACAGAGATGATCTCAGATATTTGAGTGAGTGTTGATTCACAGAGGTCCACCTTTTGAGAACGTACAGAGTAATTGTGACTGAGGAAAACTTGGAAAGAGCTAGGAAGGTCATGCGCTAAATAAACAATTAGCAATACACCCTATTACTGTAGAGTATTTAACCCAGAAAGGCCAATGGAAACCAAAATAGTCTACTGATCTAAACTGTTTAATACCTGTTGATCCACTAATCCTATCAACACATGTAAATAACTGGCATAAAATACAGTTTGTCAGCTTTTCATGGTCATCAGATATGACCCATTTGGACGTTCAGAGGCTCCGTAGTCAATGTGGAAGCACCGTCATCTTCTTCAACATTGATTCACCAGTAAAACCCATAGGAGTTGGATCAATGACAATGGAAGGAAATGCATGGTTTATGTTCAGTTAATGATATATTTGACTGAAAAAGTCACTTTTTCCTCAGTTTTCTGTTTCTGGTATAATGACCCTAGTTTTAATCTGACCTTTTATGATCAGTGAATTAAATACAGGAAAATACCTGATTTTCACTTTCAAAACAACCAAAATACACAGGATAATATTATATATATATATATATAATATATATATATATATATATATATATATATATATGATATATATATATATATATATATATATATTTGTTTTGAATGGTGATAAAGCTCTCTAAAAGCTAGACAGAAAAATACATTTTTGTAATTACCACAAAGTAGCACAGGTCTTTATGGGTTAAGGATAAATGAAGTTGTAATATGTCTGCTAGTAATAAGTCAACATAAAGGAATGATTATCTCTTTTTAGGGAACTCATAGAAATACTTTAGTGTGTTATGGGGGACCTAACAAGACCGTATTACTTTAGTGAAATTTTTTCAAAAATGTTTATTGTTATGTAGAAATCATGGTCATATTTGGTTCCTTGCCCCTTAAGTAGCCAAAAAAAAAAAAAAAAAAAAACTCCAAGAAGTATGTATAAAAATACCAATACAAACACATGTAAGGTAAAAGGAAACATGTATTTTAGAACATTAGAACCTTATTTTCTACCATTAGACCCCCATGCGTGCTGGTCCAGACCCCTGGCCCACATCCACACTATCCCTTGAACATCACTCCTTACATTAGTCCATTATTTCATGGTACCTAAAAGAGTAGGTCCACTCACCGTTCATTGCAGAGGTGGACCTTACAGACCCTGGAGACCACATTGGACCTGAGATTGTGACCTCGCTGTAACTGGTGCTGTATCTGTCTTGTAATGCAATGTGGAAATGACCAAAAATAGTAATTTGCCCTTTAAAGGGTTAATCAGTGACCTACTCAGAACTCCAGCTGACTTCGGGGTCCCTTCAATCCTTTTTACTGCAGCAGTTTTCTTGATATAACTGCATCTTCATGAGGCGACTCCAGGTTTTACTTACATATAAAATATAATACAATAATTCAGAACCTCACTCTTCCCCCTCTGTCCTTCCCAGAGTGCCGTTTGAGGCTTGAGACTTTGCAGAGGCAGAAGCAGTTCCAGGGTCAGCAGTGACGTGCTCTCTGTTGAGCGTGTGCTGCAGTGCTTGCCCGGCTGCTCCCCTGTGAGGACCACCCCCATCACCGTTGGCTTTAACTGCCAGCAAGCAGGTGAGTCTGCCGGACATCACAACATGTTCAAGGGATTACAATAAATGCTCAAACTAAAAATAACTGCTCTCTCTTGTGTAGGTGGCCAGCACAGCTCAGAGGTTACCAGTGTCCACAATCACAGCGCCGACCTGATGGAAACTGTACAAGCCCACCTTGGCTGCAGCTGTAACGCACAGTGCTCTTAATATCAATTTCTTATGTCAGTGCAATACATCATACCTGTATGATTCTAATTTTCAATCTTCATTAAATAATGGATGCATCTCAAAGAATTCTGTGTTTTTTCATACAATAGAAAATATCATGTATTTTTAATAGGTGTCTGTACACCACACAGCACAACATTCAACATCAATCATAACAAAAAAGAAACACTAATTTATTACAGCATTTACTCCTCACTCCTGTTGATTTCCTTCTTCATCATATCAAGATGACACTTCAGACCAACACACATCAACACTATGTGAAACACATTCCAATGTCCCCATAAAAAAAAGTGTCCTTCATGATATTATAATGCTTCAGTGAGGTAAGATTGTCTACAATACATTAATCCTCAGTACTGTTAAAAAATGTCAGTATAAAGCTGCAACATTCTTCACATTAATAAAAACACATTAAGGAAGGTATATTCATAGGATCACCTGTTTCTACCACATCCTTTCTATCACACATCCAAAATACAAATACCCACTGGTTGAAGCAACATTTACAAAATAACTGGCCAATTTGTATACACCATTTTACACCGAGTTTCTTATTGCATTCAGTGAAACAGCAGCATTAGATCTACATTCAACCTTATCATAGTTGACAAGTTTAACCTGACAACAGAACACAAATGCATGGTATAAAAGATCACATTTAGCGAACTATTGTGCAACAGTGACTATAACAAAATGGCAAAGCATTATCCCAGTACCTGGACATATCTGCCCATTCAAGGGTTGAAATTATATAACTTTTTTCACTTATAGAGTGTTTTGAGCCACAGACACTGCAATACATGGAGGTTGGCCTTGCACTTCTTCTGTTTTAAGCCTGGATGTTAAAAAATTACCCCAAACTCAATGTTACACAAAATATGTTGCTGATAAATTTTACAAAGCCACCATGAAAAATACACTTATCACATAATCTAAGACCCAACTAAACAGTAGATTGTTCCAAACTACACTGTCGCCATAAAGTTGGAATAATGTTGTTTTCAGACACATTCGTCTTTTAAAACCTATTTTTACATGAGTAATCACCTTTGGCCTGGTTAATGATCACATACTGGGTCCCAGTAACACTTTATCCATCAAGAATGAATCATATTGTCAAAATGATTTCATGAGAACAGGTAAAAATATCTCATCACAACTTTATGGGCAACAGTGTATAATTTTACACATTTTCTTATTGATAAAGAACATAGAAAACCACAAATGGATGAGGGCTCTTATTTGGCTTTGACCATTACACTTATTTAATATTTTACAAGATACTTTTAATGTTTGGCATGTATTCATTCAGCTGTATTTCAAAAATATACAGCACATGGTCCAAAGTGAATGGATATTGATAAATCCCGACATTGAAAGATGACGTCTTTATATAGAGCTGTTCTTCTGTTGAGTCCGTGTGCATCTGCTGTGTTCTTCTGGATGGTTTCCATTACAAAAGAGGTTTGATTCTTCAACCTGTTCACTTTGTCTCTTTGGTTCAGTTGAGCTGGAAATCACATTGGACAGCCAGTCAGTAACATGCATCCATTTTACACTAAATATACTGTATTCAAAAAACAGTTAAAGCAATTGTACACACACACGCAAGCACGCACGCGCGCACACACACACACACACACACACACACACACACACACACACACACACACACACACACACACACACACACACACCTGTTGTCCGGGATAAGGCAAAGTGTTGGGAACAATTCATCCGTGGAGGCTGATGTCAGAGGGTCACGTGTGGGAGTGGGGGAGGGTGCATGTGTCAAGTATTTGATGAGCTTTTCTGGAGCTGAACTTGTGCTCGCTTCCATGTCACCTACAAAGATTAAATTACATTTTATTGATCCTACTCAGGAAATTGACTTAAAGATCAAATATTGCATAAATAAAAAAGAAACAGGAGGGAAGAATAAAAGACAATATAAAACAAATGTACACTACAGTATTCAAGTCAAGTCAAATATTGAAGTTAAAAGATATTCAAGTAACAATTATAGTTGAATTTACTTTTTTTCTGGTGTTTGCAATTAACAAATTACACAAGAACAGTTTAAATAGTCAAATGAAACTGATATAACGAGGATTTTATTCAAATTCAACACCAAGTCTTACTTTCAATGACCTACTGCGTCTCAAATTATTCAACCCCCTGAGCAGAATTCCTCAGAAGAGCACACATTTGCTATAAGTTGCAGTCTCAAGTGCTTCAATAGGCTCTATGCACATTCCCACTACTTCCTGAACTTAAGGCAACTCCTTTATTTCCTGTCTGTCATTACTGGTCACACTGATTAATCCAGGTGTGTCTGCTACTTCTTGTTGTGACTACTGTGGTCAGCTGGTGGACAGTTTTAGACACCTGGGTGTTCACATAAACAAGAAACTGGACAGGTCAACACAACCAGATGCCTTGTACAAAAAGGGCCAAAGTCTTCTTCACCTTTTGAGGAGACTGAGGTCCTTTGGAGTCCACAGGCCTCTGCTATGGACATTCTATGACTCTGTGGTAGCCTCTGCTATCCACTATGCTGTGGTCTGGAGGGGGTTCCACTGAACGGGACAGGAAGAGACTGAACAGCCTGGTCAGGAGGGCCAGCTCCATCCTGGGTGGACACTGTGGAGCATCCGTACTGTCTGACAGTTTGCAATTCCACTCTGTTTTAAATATGTTATAGTCTGTATACTTTTATTACTACTATTTTTGCACTTTCTTTATGCTGCCTTTTTTTCTGTTGCTGCTTTGACCATTAATTTCCATGTTGTGGGGATCAATAAAGTCTAATCTAATCTAAAGTCTACAAAGGCTTGGTTTCAGAAGAAGTTCCTGGAAGATACTAGAGCGGGCCTTCACAGTCACCTGACTTGAACCCCCTGAAAGTCTGTGATGGGATTTTGAAAAAGGCAGTTGCAGCACACAAACTCAAGAATATTAATGAACTGGAAGCCTTTAGCCACAAGGAATGGGCTACAATTCCCCAGGAATGCTGCTAGAAGCTGGTGTCCGCCTATGCATCACATTTGCAGCAGGTCATAACAGTGAAAGGGTGCTCTACTACGTACTAAATATACTTGTCACAAAGGGGTTGAATAATTTTGAGACTGCTGTAATCATTAAAAGTAATATTTTACGTTAAATTTGGAGAAACCACTTGCAGTTTTTAGCTGAGTTGAGCTATTCAAGTTATACTTGTATGATGTGTTCATTTGCAAACAGTTGCTAGTTTTTAGATTTTACCAATAAAACTCAAAATACAGAGCTTGAATGCATAATTTTGATTGCAACTGTATGTTATCTGCAAAAAAGTAAGTCAGTTGGCTCATATCACTACATGTTTTTGAAGGATTTGTTACTTACGTTTTAAAAAGGCACTTTGTGACTCTGATATTGAGGTTTCTTTGAGTCAGCAAACGGACTTAAATTTAAAAACTGGTGTTTGAGCCATGTTTGCTCGATCTTCCTCAAAAGCCTTCCTCTGCAAATGAAGACACATTAAAATATACCCAAATAAAATGTCACAACAACTTTAAACACACAAACACACAGATGGTAAATGTGTAATCAGAGCACATATGGTTATGAAGACCAAATCAATTGAATTCCCTTGAAGCTGAGGTGAGTGTTAGTTTTTAAGATTTTCTTTCATCATATTCTAATTCAAATGGTTGAGAAGAAACATGATATCTGCACTTCTTTTTCCTGGCTGTAGAAATCTACCTTGTGATGCAGAATTCTGGTTGTTCACACAGGAGAGACCATAAATGTATGACTGACAGTGTTAACTAGTGATGACTGTTATTACCTCCGCCAAGGAGGTTATGTTTTTGCAGGGTTGTTTGTTGTTTGTTTGTCTGTCTGTTTGTTTGTCTGTCCGTTAGTGTGCAACATAACTCAAAAAGTTATGGACAGATTTGGATGAAATTTTCAGGGTTTGTTGGAAATGGGATAAGGAAGAAAATGATTAAAATTTGGTGGTGATGCGGGGGTGGGGGGGCCCCACGGGGGGGCCCCACTGATCAGCCTTGGCGAGGTCTGCGCTCTCCGAGTGGCTTCTAGTTTATTTTGTTATGACTGATATTTACTCTTGACTGCAGAAGTAATATTAGTGAATCGTTAGCCTCATAGCCTAATTGCCCAAGTCATAAACTATATGTACAACAGTACTGAAACACATTTTATTCAGGTGTTTCTTTCTAACAGGTGTCTGGGATACAAAACAATAATGACTTATATCAGAATATAGTTTTATATTGGGATAAATAACATTGCATTGGTTAGTTTTGGATTAAATTATTATCTTTGCTTCCAAAATGCCTCACATTGATTTTTTTAATCCATGACTATGATTTTAAATGTTCTACCTCTAAATTTCTAAAATATTTTTTTGTGCTCTGACTAATATAATTTTCTACCACAACTAACCATCTACGTTAGTTCACACCACACTTGGGAAGAAAAATCTTCCATTAAACTTTAATTAAATATTGATGTTTATAAACTATATGGATATAAATATTGGGACACATCATGTCTACAGCTATAAGATGTCTTGTTCATGCTGATTTGACATATAAACATCAATATTATAATCAATACAATATTATCCCAAAATAAAACTATATTATGATGTTTGTCATTATTATTTTGTATCCCACAGCTCTGTTAGAAAAGAAACACCTGAATTAAATGTGTCCCAATATTTTTGTCCATTTGTGTTTAAGTTAAACAATAATGCTATGAGGCTAACGATATGTTCCTCTGACTTCCATTAGAATCTTGCAGCTTTAGTTTTATCTTGTTTTGATCACCTCGTGGCTCAATCTTATGGCTGCTTCAGTGAAGTTCCTCCTCTCCTTCTCAAAGATCTTCCTCTGTTCCTCTAAGGTCTTCCACTCTCCTCGGAGGCTCTCTTTTTCCTGAAGCATATAACAGTTGTTCAGCAGGGATGTCGTCTCCTCATCACATGGAGAGTTCAGCTGCTGCTACAAAAAGAAGAACCACCAAACAGTCAGTGCAGTCTGAGCAAATAACACAAAACTGAGCTGCTCTGTGTAAGTGTTTCTTTGTGCCCTAACTTCGGTGTGACTTCAAACAGACTCACCTGTAGGAGCTGCTGTTGTGTTTGAATGAAGTCTTTGCACTGATGGATCTCAAGCTTCAGTCTTTGCATCTCTTCGTCATGAGTCTCTCTTGGAAACTGCATCAGCGCAGCCACTTTCACCCAGCTGAGCCAAAGATGCTGCAGGAACAGCTAAAAGTAATAAGTGTCTGCAGTTGTGTTGCCAAAGAAGTTTTACGTAACAATCTGAGAAAGAAACATGGATCCAGGATGTAAGAGACAGGAAACACTGAAACATGTTTTAAAGCTAGTAGCTATGTCAAGGAGAAAAAAAAAATCCCTAACTCTTCAGTATATTATAATCCACGTTAGATTTATATGTTTTGTTTTTTTTCTCTTTTTTTTATTCATTTCTTATTTTGTCATTATATTTTCAACATATTTATGTCATAGCTCACAAAAAAGTGCTTTGACATGACAATGTGCTCCTCTACAGCTAAAACAATATGTTATATATGACACTGAATCTTTACGGGTGTTTTACAGCTGCATTGGCCAGTTGCTGATATGTCTGATATGTCTGTACATACCTTTTCCACAGATGATATTAGTCCAACTCAGGTCTTTAGTGTTGTCATTATATAACACCAGGTACTTTTTCTAGTAGCAGATTTAAGTGTCATCAGTTTTATTTTTGCCTTACAATAGCTCCTGTCACATTGTTCATATCCGCAGTGATGCAACTTCACAACCAGCTACAGTGAGGGACAACTAGACCTGTAGTGGATGTGCAATGTGCTGGCGAAACCAAAACCGAGTTGATTTGAGTACTACTGACACTGTCAGCAGAAAAGTGGTATTTGTGACTAATCATACACATATTGTAATGGCAGCTCCCTTTACCTGTGATACTTCAGCTTCACTTTTCCAAAGAAGCAAGAAATAGCTTTGTGTCAAGTATGAGTCTATAAAGTGTATGCTTAGAGCAGAGAGGAGAGAGCTGCATGAAGAAGATGTGTATGCTCAGTTGTGATGTGTTTTTTTCTGCCTACTGAAGCTTTAATGGTAAGATTTTTCCTTGACAACAGTGGCAACCAATTATATATTGTGTTGATACTACATATAATAATGTACAATACACATAATACTTATCAATATAGTATTATTTCATACTATCTACAGTCAAGCCAGACACCTGATCTACATGATAAAAAACCCAGGGAAACAGTAAATGGCCTTGTGTTTTTCAGCTAACTTTCACTGTGTTAATCACACTCAGCCTGCCTAAACCGTTTATAATGTGTAGAATACTGACATGACACTACCTTGGCTGTCTAGTCGTTCAACGTGGCTCTTGAGTCTTCTCCATTGCAAACGAATACTGTTAGTCCAGTTTTTCTCGTGCATGATCACAACCAGTTCAATGCTTTCCTTACTGGAATCAAATACTTCCTCTTCTTCCTCCGATTCAACCTGCCATGATAAGAAAAATACTGTATGTTTTCCAATCATCTATTCACACACAAACACATGTTGTAGTGCTTACATTGTTTTGTACTGGAAACAAATAGCAGCAAGAAAACATTTAAACGAACAACTACTTTGTCACACAGAAATTCAACTATTTTTTAAATAACTTTGTAAGTTATGTAAAATGAACACTGACATAAACACAACTTCTTTGAATGTTTAAAAAAAATTATTTCTCATGAACTGTTAATATTATTGATCGTGGCCAACCTTAATGCCACCACCATCATGTTTATCTCCTCTCAAGAAGGTTTCCTTGAGCTGAGAATGGACACCATGTCTTTTTTCATCTGCTGCAACACTTTCCTCAGCTCTGCATTTTCCAGCAATAACTCCCTCTGTCGGCTGTCGTAGTCACTCAGCAGAGTTTTTGTACATTTCTCCTTCATGCCTAAGGATAAAAAAGACAAGCATTTGCTTTATTTATCACAAAACACCATTTCTAAGTTAAAGGCCTTTAAATTAATTAAGTTAATCCCAAATGCAATCATAATGTCAGCCTGTGTGATTATATAACTCCAAAAGGCTGCAATTTAAAGGTCCAGATTTAGAAGTGATCTAATCAGGAAAAGAACATAACTTGATACCAATTTGTATTCAGTGAAACTGAGCAGAAAGTATTTGACACCTTTTTTGTATTGTTGAAATTATTTTACGCTAGTGTAATTTTGCATGTCTCCGTTACAATAAATTGAAGATAAGTAATTTTCCTTGATAACTAACCAAGCAGACACAATAGCTTTTTCCTCAATAATAACACTCTGAGTTTTTCCACAAATCATGAAGTAGTGCTGTAAGTTAACCAATATTTGAACGATGCAAACATTAAATGAAATCTGTCACATAGAGATTGACTATGATCAAACAACTGTTGCAATTATTTGCAGTGTTTGAAATGTGTTCCTGCTTTTTTAGCTCTACATAAAGACCTTAGTACCTCAGCTACAGTACAATGACACGTTATAAAGTAACAAAGTAAAAAACCTGGGCGTTATCTTTGACTCTGAGCTCAACTTCATCCCACATATTAGATCCACCGTAAAAACAGGTTCTATCACCTTAAGAACATAGCCAGAGTCCGTCCAGTTCTCTCGAGCCAACACGGAGATGCTGATGCATGCTTTTATTTCTAGTAGAATCGAGTACTGTAATGCCCTGCTTTCTGGTCATCCCAAAGATAGACTCTCACAACTCCAACTCCTTCAGAATTCAGCCGCTTGAGTGCTGACGAAGACCAGAAGGCGGGCTCACATTACACCGGTTTTAAAATCACTGCATTGGCTCCCCGTGTGTTTCAGGATCAATTTTAAGGTCCTTTTAATAGTTTTTAAATGTCTTAATGGTCTTGCACCTTCTTATGTTTTGACTTGCTTTTACTTTATGAACCCTCGCGGACCCTGAGGTCCTCTGGCACTGGCCTTTTAACAGTTCCAAAAGCTAACACAAAAACTCATGGCGAGGCAGCTTTTCAGCATTATGCTCCTCGCCTCTGGAACAGCCTGCCAGGGAACCTCAGGGCCGCAGAAGAATGTAGAAATTTTTAAAACCAGGCTCAAGACCCACCTTTTTAATTTGGCGTTCTAACTAATGCCTCTGTTTTATCCACTCTAAGGTTTTCTAGTTATATACATATATATATATATATATATATATATATATATATATACATATCTTAAGATTCTTTTAACCAATGCTTCTGTTTTATCATTTTAACGTTCAATATTTATATTATATTTATATTTATGTCTTACATTTAGATTCTTTTAATCAATTCTTTATATCTTTTTAATGTTTCTTATCTATATTCTCCAGTGTTTCATCAGAAGGAGCCCTCCATGCCGGGGGGGGCTGTGGACTCTGGCGGCTGTGGTGCCTTCTTTCACTGGGGTCTGCCTCCTTTCTGGTGGGTGGGGGGTCCCTGCCGCTGCGATGCGGTGCAGTTGGCCCTCTCCCACAGGTTGGGATGCGGTGCTGTGTCGCTGGTGCCTGGTTGCCAGGGTCGGCAGCTGCCTCCTGATGCGGATGGCTCCCTGAGACAGTGCCTCTTCCTCTTTTACTTTTACTTTCTGGTCCTCTCGTGCTCAGTTAGTCTTTTTAAGTATGTCTGTGCTTGTGGGTGTGTGTGTGTGTGTGTGTGGGGTGGTACTGATTTTAAACTTACATGTAAAGCACTTTGTGCTACACCTTTAATGTATGAAAAGTGCTATATAAATAAAGATTGATCGATTGATTGATAAAAAGCCAGAGGATAAACATACTTTGCCTCTGTCTTCTCTGTTTTCCAAAGGCTTCGCTTGCCATCAGCTCTTCCAATGCTGTTTAATACATCAATGGCTGAGGGGAAGAAGCAAAACCAGAAGACAAGATTAGAAATGAAGAAACTGAAGAATCTACAAGCGTTTATCAATCAACACCTCATACCTACAGTATATGACACAAAAGCCAATGCAGAGACTGAGGTTTCAACATATTCAATTTAACCTTGTTCTTTTCCTTTTTGTCACCAGAAGTTGATTCAAGCGTTCCTTCAGTTTGTTAAATTCTCTTTCTTTTCTTTTCATCTCATGGTTGTACTGGCTGGCTCGGCTTGCAATTATGTTCTGAAGTTTTGTACCTGCAACGAAAGAAATAAGACACAGTGTTTCTTTTTAAACTGTCATACTGAGACAACATACCTGCTAGTGATACCATTCCATGGATTATTCCAAAGAAATTACCTCTTCTTTTTCATTTTTCAGGCAGTTCTGGAGGCTCTTCACTTTTAGATGTAGTTGTCGTTCCCTCTCAAGAAGTCCAGTATTTCTCTTTTAGAAAGTTCAAGCTGCTCCTGTGAAAACACACCCAAAAGTCTTGCTGAGTCCAATATCATAATAATAAGGGTTTTCCTTAGGTTTTCAAAGATTTTAGGCAATGTCCTTGGATCCAGGGGGTGGTGGCATTTTTATGGTATTTTTGACCATGGTTATCATATTGT
Organism: Sphaeramia orbicularis; assembly: GCF_902148855.1. NCBI lineage: Eukaryota > Metazoa > Chordata > Actinopteri > Kurtiformes > Apogonidae > Sphaeramia > Sphaeramia orbicularis. The sequence continues at coordinate 52,098,359 of NC_043960.1, read as the reverse complement.
AAAACTAGAAAAGCTAGAAAAGCACAGACCTCCGCCAAGGCAGATCAGTGCCCACCCCCAATCACCACCAAAATTTAATCATTTGTTCCTTGTGCCAGTATCAACATTTCCTGAAAATTTCATTCAAATTCGTCCATAACTTTTTGAGTACTTTTTGAGTTAACCCTGATGAAAACCTCCGCCGTTACACTTGGCGGAGGTAATAAAGCTCACAACACTCACAATGCTTAAAGGGTACCTGTAGTGAATTTTCATTGGTATCTATTTCCAAAGATCACATATAATCCTAGAGGTACTGCCAGGTAACTTACGTCATAGCCCTTTTTCAAGTACGTGTTGTCAAGTATTAAAACACTGTTCCGTCAGTCAGTCATGGTCAGAGACATGTTTCCTCCTTCATGGGCTGTTCCAGCACCGGTACTGATCTAGACTGCTTGTGTTGTTTGATTACCTGGGCTGAGATGGACTGGTCACTGACCCCATGCAGCAGACACCAGTCTAATCACATTATCACCTAGTGCTGGGTCAATGGCAGAGTACAAAGCTTACGGCTGCGCAAACAAGTGCCAACACATACTTTAACTCAATCCGACTCACTGACTGCTGCTTGTTACTCGTATTCATCACCCACTATTAAAAACAATACGTCACTTACGTCCAGCAATGGTTGCTCCCTATAGGTTCTGCCCCCACACATAATTCACACAATAAAAAGGTCCCGTGTGGTTTATATATGGCAGTGTTTTACTGAATTTGTGCCTCTGTTTCATACACAAAGCACAATTAATGCGGTACGCATAACCAGTACAGGTACACTTTAATGGTCAAAGGTCTGTTAATAGTCATATTGGTATTTTATCCACACTTCAAAAGACAGAACTACAGTAAATCATTTTCAGTATACACAGACAGTTATGTCACTCTTCATAGAGTAAAACTGCATCTGGGCTTTGAGGTGGTTTTGTTTTTATACAGAATATTTAAACCAAATTCAAAAGCTACTGTGGGGCTGCTATTGGAAAACTTGTAATTTTCCTGGTAAATCACTGCTCAGTTTACACAACATACACTCTTAAGCCATATTCACATAGGACTACTCAAATTTGCGGACCTCTGGTTATTTGTAAATTAACCATTCCTTGTCTGGGTTTCATGTCGCACATTCACATGGAATAAGCAAAGTCTCGTCTGTGTTTTACTTAAGTGTACTGACATTATTCCCTGTTCTGATGTCAAGAGAGGACAATACTTACAGATAAATTGAAAGACTCATCATCTTTTCAGATGTTGCTTTTCTGAAGGATTTAGGTGTGTTCTTTTAGTGAATATCCATGCAGTATCTGAATTTTTCCCCCCAAAACACATTGAATAGATGCACAAAGGAGGCAAAAATGTTGCAAACGCAACCGTGTTCCAGATATGTTGATTCAAATGGGACTAATATTATCACAGGATCTCTCCGTTTGATGAAATAGGGTAAGGAATTGTGGTGGAATTTTTGTTTTTTTGTTTTACTATGAGCCAAGTATGTCATAATTTTGGGTTAATATCATAGCAATATGTGGACATTAAGGGTAGAACTAAGGCTGCCAGGGTGCAATCCAGAAAAAGTGCTTTGGAGAGTGGGCGCTTTTGACTATCGGTTTGCAAAATTATGAACATAGATGCAGCCAGCTGTTTCCAATAATGACCTGCATGATTGCTCTACTGAGATCAGTACAGATTAGCGTAGAGCCAGCTTATACATAATACACCTGATGACGCAGTGGGGCTCCAACTAGTTTCCATTATGAAGATGGACGAGTTAGTGGATGAATATAACCAAGTCCATAAAACCAGGTTAAACAAGTAGTTGCAAAAACAAAATAAAACTTGCGTAATTTTAGGTTAATTCAAAAACATCTAACAAGTGAAGCTGTAAAAATGTATTTTCACTGACTAATATTTTCTTAAATAACATACTCATCTAAAATACACTGCCTGGCCCAAAACAAAGTACCCCCCTGGGTTTAACTAAGCAAATAGGTATGAGCCTCATATTGGATAATTACTGCATGGGTGATTACAACAAGTTATTTAACCCCAACTGATGCAATGAGCGGTTTCTCATTTCTTAAACAACCATGTCGAAAGGCACATCCCTGATTGTGGAAAAGATATTAGTCTGTTCGAGAAAGGTCGCATCATTGGCATGCATCAAGCAGAGAAAATATCAAAGGAGATTGCATAAACCAAAATTGGGTTAAGAAGTGTCCAATGCATCATTAAAAAACTGGAAGGACAGTGGGGAACTATCGTCTTTGAGGAAGAAATGTGGTCAGAAAAAAATCCTGATTGATCGTGACTGGCAATCCCTTAAACATTTGGTGAAATCAAATAGAAGAAAAACAACAGTAGAACTCAGGGCTATGTTTAATAGTGAAAGAAAGAGCATTTCCATATACACAATGTGAAGGGAACTCAAGGGATTGGGACTGAACAGCTGTGTAGCCTTAAGAAAACCACTAATCAGTGAGACTAACCAGGAAAAAAAGATTTCAATTTACAAGGGAGCATAAAGATTGGACTCTGGAGCAATGGAAGAAGGTCATGTGGTCTGATGAATCCAAACTGACCCTGTTCCAGAGTGATGGGTGCATCAGGGTAAGAAGAGAGGCAGATGAATTGACGCACCCATCATGCCTAGTGCCTACTGTGCAAGCCTGTGGGGGCAGTGCTATGATCTGGGGTAGCTGCAGTTGGTCAGGTCTAGGTTCAACAACATTACGTACCCAAAAAGTTAGATCAACTGACTACCTGAATGTACTGAATAATAAATGACCAGGTTAGTCCATCAATGGATTTTTTCTTCCTCGATGGCAGGGGAATATTCCAAGATGACAATGCCAGGATTCATTGGGCTCAAATTGTGAAAGAGTGGTTCAGGGAGCATGAGACATCATTTTCACACATGGACTGGCCACCACAGAGTCCAGACCTGAACCACAGAGTCCAGACCTTAACCCCATTGAGAATCTTTGGGATGTGCTGGAGAAGGCTTTGCACAGTGGTCAGACTCGCCCATCATCAATACAAGATCTTGGTGAATAATGAATGCCACAGTGGATGGAAACAAATCTTGTAACATTGCAGAAGCTTATCGAAAACAATGCCACAGCGAATGTGTGTCATAATCAAAGTTAAAGACGGTCCAACAAAATATTAGAGTGTGTGACCTTTATTTGGTGGCAACTTTTTTTTGGCCAGGCAGTGTACTTTAACAAGTTGTTCTCTCACCACTGATATAACAAAGCCTGTACAATCTGTGTACACACAAGTATTTAAGGTTCTGGAATTTCTGGTACATTCTGATTAAAAAAAGGGGAAAGGGTACGTCCATTGTTTATCTAAAACCTTGTCTTATGTCCATTTCATCCCTTTTTTCCTTTAAAGCCCTTTTGCATTGACGTTTGTTTTCTTATTTTTTTTTTTTTTTTTAATCACAAATGTGCACCCCAGCATTCCTGTTCTAGGGAGTTTTAGTTCTTAATTGTGTATTGTAAAAAAATACCTCATTGGTATTGCTGAAGGAGGACCAATCATCTTAATTTGTCTTGTCTGAGGAGTCATAGATGTAACACTGTGAGATTCAATTGTAATTTTCAGATGAATGGATGAGAGTGGTGAATTGCTATGTGAATAAATATGTGAACCATGGAAGATACCAATAGAGGGTATACACATACGTCACTTCCCCCCTGGGCCACGCCCCTCTAAGTCAGACTGAATGGCAAAAACCAACCTGCTCAACATGACGAGGTATAGCAGTAAACAGCAAGACAGGAAAAATGTGAAATATGAAATTAAGGACTATTGGAATCAACATGGATCCGTACGAGCTACCAAAGAACAAGTGGTCCACAAACATTGACATGTGGCCCGAAATCGCATATCCTAACATCCAGGGTGTAGGGGATCATCACTATTTTTACCTGAAACAAATATACATGGTTTCATCATTGGTGACAACCAGGGTCCAAAACTAGGCAGAAAACCAGCTGATCCAAAGTGCATTTACAGTAGACCATGTACTGACCCCAGTGAATATATGCATGATCTACTGGGACTGAGGAGATTTACTGAGTCTAGTTCAGGTCAAGTACTTTATACAGCACAGATACTACTGCTGTGGACAAGCAGGGTACGACTGTATTCTGGGAAATTATGATATTTTTCCACTTGTTTTTTAAATTACATTATTCTTGTAATATTATGGCTTTATTGTCGAAATATGACGACTTTAATCTCATAAACGAATGACATTTTAGTTAAACTATGAGGGTTTTTTTTTTTTAACTACAACTTAATTCTCATAACATTGTGATTCTTTTGTATTTGACTTTATCATAAAATTACGGGTTTTATATTGATATTTTATGACTTTATTCTCATAGTGACAAGTATTATTATTTTCTCATGTGGCCTTAATACACTGTCGTAGCTTTATTCTCCAGTTCCCCCGTATTTGAAAAACTGGGTTAGCCTCAGTTTAAGTTAGTTTACAAATCATGTAGGAGCACAAGGTTCATAATCACAAAATGAAGACAAAAATCATGAAAGATCTGATCACGAAACCAAGAGCTTTACTAAGAAGTAATGTTAGCCAAAACAATACGTCATTTAAGGTCTGATTTGATCCAAAAATACAGCATAAATTAATGTTACCTGACACAATCCACAAATCCAGGTTAGGTTTCCTGGATTTGTGGATCCATCTACTTCTCTTTACTTTGTCTTTTGGTGTCTGTAAAATGATAGCTCCAACTGCTTTTCAAACCTGTTCATACAATCAATCGCACAACAGCTCTTCCCCATTTTTTATTAAATATTGTTCTTCAGTTTAGACAGTATTGAAGCCAATGCTGCCACTCATCTCCCTCTTTCTGCCACTCAGTGGGCAGAACCACAGTGACTTCCGCTAATGGTGACATCACATGCATACCCTCTATAAAAAGAGAATTGCAAAAAAAAAAAAAAAAAAAAAAACCTCAAATAAAATAAAAAAGGGGAAAGGACATAAGAGTGAACTTTTTATAAGTCATATAAGATGATGGGATTTTGATCAGACATTTCAGCAATAAAGCAAAGCATGATGATCACTGTCATTGTGAAAAACTCTGCCACAATTAGCAGCTGCTTTACTCTATTCTTTAAACAGAGAGGTGCTGTACGGTGGTCACAGTCAATCAAGTTACTTCCACCTACACAGTCTGACATAACAAATTACAAATATGTTTCACCGGGTTTTACAGTCTACAATGAGCAACAGCATCTGCCTCTCAATGTAAGGAATAACTCCCCCCTAAAAGTCCTCCAGCCAGAAAAGAGACTTAAACCTCAGGAAGAGGAGGGAACCCTCGTCCAGACGGACAGACAAAAATGAATATGTAACAATGTAACAAGAGTATAAGAGAATAAACACAAAAGGAGAGGAGTTCCTGTATTTTTAATTCCATATTCACCATTTTTGGAGTTGCCTAATGACTATTTCATGTTGTATTAAATGTGGTTTATAAAGCTTTTTTTAAAATTATATAATTACAAAGCAATCATTCAATATTAGACAGACTGTACCTTTAGCCGAGTGCATGTGAGCTGCAGGTAGTCCACGTTACTGCTTGATTTAAGCTGCTCCATTTCCATGTTTTCTAGAGTTCGGAGGCCCCTGTGGTGTAGCTGAATCAGGTCGTTCATGCAATTTAGCACAGCAACAACATTCAGCTCCGAGCTCCTGCTTGGCTCTGTCCAAAGAGGTGAGAGACCAAGAGATGACACCTCCTGTCAAAGCAAAAGAGTGAGACAAAAGTATAATAATGGGGTAGCTTTACATTTATTTCAACATGAACTTTCACACTGCAGATTATGCTTTAGTCAAACATAGAAGCGGACGAACATGGGCATTCTCATTAGGTATTTTACAGCACCAAAGGTGAATTAATGGAGAAGCAGGTTACCAACCTGACTGATGTGCAACACACATTCTTGCACATTGCTCTCTGTGCAGAAGTAGGAGTTTCTTTGCAGTGGTAGCGATGATTGGCCACACTGCCTCAAGGGAGATGGTCTACATTCAACAGAGCTGCTGTGAATGTCCTTGACTTCTGGGGAAAAATGTATCATGTAAAATTACAGCACAGAGTACACAAAGAATACAGTTGAGGAAAAATTCTTCACAATCATAAACCAGATGGAGTTGTTTGACTCATTTATCCTATATATTTGTTTAATAAGTGTTTATGTTAGTACAAAGACCAATACACATTTGTTAGTTGGTGGAAACAAAAGTTAGTCTTGTTAAAATAAAATAAAATAAAATAAAAAAAAACAATACATTGCTTCACATTCCTTACACATATAGCTTATATTTATTCAGTGAATTCAATATGTTAAAAAAAACAATATTGCCAAATTTAAAGTATGATGCCTTCAAAAAGATAAACTATTGCAGAGTTCTCTAGGCAATATAACAATAACTTTCATCTTTGCAAAATAGTTTTAAATCATGATGAACTTTATTGTGTGATGTGCATTTTAGTTTGTATTTTGGGTTATTTTGTTTAGATTTTGTTTATAAAACACTTGTTCCTGTCTTATGTTGTTTCATTAACATATTTTTATACTGAATAAAACTTTCAATTGCACTTGGCACTGAAAGTGAACAAGGTATAGTAATAGTAAAGGTATAAAGTAGCATCTATCAGTGTGTTTGTGTTTCTGTGTGTTATAATACACCCCAAGTCATTCATGGATACATCAGACTTTAGGAACCATAATATGAGAAAGAGAATATCTTGTAACCTGTATGATGTTACTAATTAATAATAGTAGCACTAATAAACCTACATTCAATGAAGAGGAAGTCTGCTGTTACCCTGTAAACTCTCAGAATTTCAGGGGAATACACCTTCCTTATTTCTTAACAAGGATTTTATTGTAAAACAAATAAATGATAGTTCTTTTTTTTTTACATTACACATTAAAAAAAAAAAAGTCCCCTCCTATTCTGTAAATGTTGCGCTTACACAGCGATGCTCAAAACTTACCGCTCATGCAGCCTGTATGGCTTTTTCTTATCTGTTTACATGGGTATTAAATAAAGCAAATCAAGCAACTGTTATCCACCTAAAGTGGTATGTTTTGTCTTATGCCAAAATTCAAGGTTTGCATTCTCTAAGATTTTTGCATTTTTACTACTCAGTAGGATTTTTTTGAGTCTTCCACCTCTAGATTTTTTTTCTTAATGTTTTACTGTTTGGCAAGTGTTTGTCTCATTTTAAAGATATAGAATAGATAAACAATGATCAAGTTTCCTCAAAAGTAAAGATTTGACATTTATCTATAGCCAAAAATGTTATCATCCTCAAAAACTTCAAAAATCTGGACTCACCCATGGACGACTCAGGCATCGTTGCAGTGCAGCCTTCAGGCTATGTGTGTGGATTATGTACTACATGTGCAGGCTTCCCACAAGGTTGATACCAAATCCACCTACACAGTCTGCTCCTGAAATAGAAGGTTAGATTAGTATCACCCATTCATCAGTGTCCAGATTACAAGGCATCTAGAGAACACATACAGTAGTGACAGAGAATCCTTCTCTACAGTGTTTATTTTGAATAGTGATTACACTGTAAATGCAGTAACTCTACATTAAAACATTAAAATCTCTGCTTATCTAAAAACAACTTTACTAAACCTACTTGTAAACTTATTTGTCTTATTTTGTGAATTATTATGCTGTATTGTATCATTGCTAGTGCGAGCACAGGTTACACATCGGAAACAGTCTAGCGTCTTATCTCAATGCTCTTATAATCAGCTGATCAGACTAATCCCAGACTGGCAGTATGGTGTTTTTATCTGTAGAAGCAGCACAACACAACATGTGACACAGAGGAGAGCCAATTTCTTCATGGATGGATAGTGCTAAATGCCATCAACAAACAGACATTTAGACCAATGGTATATGTGTATCATGCCATCTCAGGACAGGAAAACTTCACTTAGCACAATCCTGCATCTAACAAAGAACATAATGGTATGTGTGCATGTATTTGTGACTTTGACTCTGCATACATTTGAGTGAATGGTTGGATGTGATTGAACTTTTTTATATAGATGTAGTTATAGAAATGCATTTTTTACTGCTTTTTGTATGTTTTAGTTTTTATTAATGTCTGTTTTTTAAAGATAACATCAACCTGCCCAGGGACTACAGGTGGAAATTAGCACTAGTGCTATAACCTGGCACAATACATCTCTCCTTTTTAAGGTTAATGTGTATTGTGCATTGTCCATGTCTAAATAAATAAATAAAATGACATGAAAAATAAAGACTGATTCATTGGCACAGGCCAAAGCTCCCTACCTTTGGGTTTCAATGATACTTAATCTGGAGAGACAGATGGCAAGCCTGCACAAACCTGCCACAAAGTTACACAAACCAGGTTAACCAAGTGTAAACCTTGAACTTTAGGCAGAATAGCCTAAAATGGAGTTTCTAGATGCATTTGAAGGTATGTAACACTAGTTTGAAAGCTTTTTATATAAAGTCTAGGGTGAAGATTTAGCTAACATCATAAATTCCATGCTACTAATTGGACATTTCCTCAGTGTAATTTGAAGATGGGTCAAAGATTGACAGCAATCCCAGACTTAATTCATAAATAAGGGCATAAAAGAAGCTAATTTCATGGGATGGTGCTCAGTCATATTTTTAGCACACAGCTGAATGTTAGCGTGTTTCATGTTACATTAGCTAACGCCAACCAGCCGTTGAATCAGCACAAAACATTTGTTAAAATGTTAATAAAACAACAAAGAACAGGCTAAAACTTATGAACATGTTCAAGGCTGAAACACAGATTATCTTCGTTAACTGAAAAATGTCGTAGCAAAAAAAACTGTGACACTGAAGCGGCATAGCTGGCTAAGTCTACCTGCTCTATTTGACCACTTAAGCAGGCAGAAAGCTTTCTTACGAAATATTCAATTTCAAGCACTTACTTGAAACGAAATATACGGTCAAACCGCTCCTCTCTCTCCAACAGCAGCTTCTGAAGCCGTGTCAGCTCTCAGGACTGCACGCGAACCAAACAGCTCGCTGATTGGACGAGTCGTTGTCTAGCAACCAAACATGGCTCAACCTGATTGGTTCTGTGGACTACGCTCAAAGCCATTAATGTTTTAACTGAAATAAATTTTTAAATAGCCCTTTCTATTGACAAATTAATTAATGGAGTTATTATTTAACGGCTGCAAGAACAAATAGACTACAGTGGTATTTTGAAATGTGATTATTTAACAAGCATCTGGAAAACAAACATAAATGTGACGTCTGGGCAGTCACTTTATTAATGTAATTTACACAAACGTTGAATAAAAAATATGAAATGTCTTATTTACAAAGCTGATAAAGTCTGTCAGTTGATTAGTGTTAAAGTTTATGTGCATCAACAGAACACCTGAAAAATATTGGTCATACAAAATCCATCACTCACAAATGGACTAAAGAGTTTTGATTGAAATTTCATTGATGTGAAAGTTTTTCCTTCTAAACACTTATGTTTATGTGATGAAGATCAGTGGAAATTCTATTTAGATTTAATTAGTGAAAAAATAGCTGATCTTGTACACAATGACAGAATTCTAACTAGAGAAACTAAACTAAAACAGTCATTATTAATAATATTGATCATTGTAAAAGGATTAAAGACACCTCTGTTGTGAATAAGGATTACATATGCCTGTTTCTAATTACAAATTATTTGCTAGAGACTCTTACTATTTTCAAGTTTTTATTTATTTATTTTTTTCCAGGCAGTGAAACTTCCTTTACACTTTTTTCCAATGAACCAGTTTCTCATGAAAGTGCTTAAAAAATACAGTATTGGGATGAAAACACACTGATCAGAAAACATTGTGAGATGAAACCTGTATTACTGGTTTCATCACATACTGTAATGTTTTTCTCTGCATATGCTTTTATCAGCAACTGGAGGAAAATACCATGCCATGTACAGTTAAAATGCAAAATAAATGTGCATCACCACTCCTGGTAACAACAGTAATGTATGACAATGAGCAATGCAACCACAAACATTACATCTACTGAGCTTACAGTGTAGTAAGACATTTAAGTATGTAATTGCCTACATTACTTATAGTATTCAGTTTAAAATTACAGATGCACATACACATAACTGGATACAATTGTACACAAACAAAGCCTAATCCACTTTTATTGTGTTGATCTCCACTCAGATCTATTCACTGACTGGTACTGGGACTCCTCTGGATTCAGATGTTCGGTGCAGCAGATCTGTGCTATTATCTCTCTTGGCTTCAAGCCACCATGTTGTCATCTCCCCTTTGCCCTTTTGGGTCAAGAGAAAAAGACAGGCGGAGTCAATACAAGAGACAGGAGAGAGTCATATTGCAAACCATGTGTTTCTTTGAATTTTAAATAAAGCCATTAGGGTCCACTGGGAAGCAGAGAGCAGCAGCTGGGACCACCGCTTAGCAAGACATCACAAGTGTCAGTCCTCCCCCACTAAATTACACTGGCCCCACCCAAAACACAGACCTTCAGTTACAAAGGAAATAGACACCAGTGGAAGTGGATCATATAATACTACCATTAAAGAAAGGCTTTTTTTTAACCTTTAGAAAAGTTTTGAATTTCCTGTGAGCTTTTAAAGCCACACACCTGTGGCAATCCATAGACATTATCTTGATTTGTCAAAGAAAAGTACATGCAGATTATGTGTAAATATCAGTCCTTTACTTTCTGTAGAACAGGGATTCACCAAAAGACCCAAGAGAGAAATGTGCCCTTTCCCAAAATTTTTAAATTAATTATTTATCTCCCTTTTTTTAATATAACAGCATTTATATGTGTCTATAATTGTACAAAAAAACAATAATAATAATTATAAGAGGAAGAAGGAGAAAAAGAAGATGAAAAAGAAGTATTAAATTGACAAAATGAGGGAAAAATGAAGGAAATAAGAAGTGTGATAATAAGAAAAATCATCAATATTAATAAAGAATGAGAAACAAAATTAATTCAAATTAAGAAAATAGTCAAGAACATGAACAAAGAATGAGCAAAATGAATTCAAATGAGGAATAGTCAAGAAAAAGAACAAAATTATACAAATAATTACAATTTAAAAAGTAGCAACCCAGTCAAAAAGATTCCATGACCCATTTTGAGTAAACCATAAGTCTGATGGAGACAGCTTCACAAGGCTGATAACACTGATACTGGGTTGAATCTGAGATAAACTGGGGGATGTGTATCAGTTCAGTTCAGTAGGTAACTCTAGACCAGTTTCACGTAAACCTGGCTCTAAACTCCAAAACACCAGGTACACTTTAAATGGTAAATTCCATTCAACTCAAGACATTTTTATTTCGGAAAGCTTTTGGTTGATGGATTTATCCTTTTATTTATTTTATTAAATTATTCTTATGTTGTTTTATTGCACCCATTTTATCTACAGTATTTTGTGATTTTTATCTGTGAAAAGTGCTTTATAAATAAACTTTACTTACTTAATAAATTCTCAGAAACAGTTCAGCAATATAGATATCTAAGAATTTCACTAGAAGGTCAGCTGGACATTATCATCAACTAGAAGACACCTGCATACAGTATCTGCACTTTCATTTAGGAAACCTTGTTTTCTGAGACATAACCATCCACTGCTGACCTAAACCATCTACTGATCTAAACTGTTTAATACCTGCTGATCCACTAATCCTATCAATACATGTAAATAATTGGTGTAAAGTACAGTTTGTCATCTTTTCATGGTCATCAGATATGACCCATTTGGATGTTCAAAGGCTTCATAGTTACCGTGGAAACACTGTCATCTTCTACAACATTGATTCACCAGTAAAACCCATGGAGTTGGATCAATGACAGTGGATGGACACACTTGTTTCTATATTCAGTTTTTGATAAATTTTGCTAAAAAAAAAAAAAAAAAAGTCATGTTTTTGTCCCTGTTTTGAATTTTTGAACATTTACATGATCAGTTAAATCAAATAAAGGAAATACCAGATTTTCAGTGAAAAATGCAGACAATTTTTATTAAATTAATAATAAATCACTAAGGAAAAGTTAAATGTGGAGAAAAGTTCATTTGGAAGACACCTTTAAGGGTTAACTTTTTAAGTTAAGTTGAGTTCAGAGCTCATCAATATTACCTTCACATTAAGTGTCCCTCTGCAGGTCAGAATGTAACCTCTGAGGCTGTGGAGGAGGTCGGCTGTCGCACCACTCACCTGAATCTTCAGAGCTATAGTAAAAAAAAAAAAAAAAAGGTGAATTCAGCAGTACTCATAAGTGAACTTTTAAGACCCAACGTATTAGCACATATGGCTCTGTCATGAGGTCCAGGGTCTAATCTGAATTGAACTTTTTTTTTTTTTCTTAGATTTATGTTGGAGTACGTTGTAGTAGTTCAGAAGTTTCCTTTGTCCCACTGTTTTAATGCAGTCCCAGATTACTGTGAGCACACAGTCCATTCTCCATGATGTCACCCCAGGGATCCTTTTAGCTTTACACAGCAGCAGCTACAGCAGTGCAGCATGGATCAAAAGATTTGATCTGATGTGCCTCTAAACCTATTACAGATGCACTGCAGATAAACACATAAAACACAGAAGTGCAATGGACAAATACTTCATTACTGTTCTTTTCATTTTCAGGTATCTATACTTAAGTTCAATATGGGTGCTTCTATGAAAATACCAGGACATGGGGCTAAAAATACAATCCGGATGTAAACTAATGTTATGAAGCAAGTTTAGAAGCACTTTGGGTCTATTTTAAAAATAAATATTTACTGAGATAAAAGAGAAGCTATTTTTCAGATAAAACACATTTTTATATTATTTTACATTTCATTTAATACAAAAATCTGCGTATAACATGGTCAAAAGGACACAAAAATTACACGATACTTTTAAAAAAAAAAAAAATCTCTTTATTCTCTCACAGGTACATTTTGGGAATTGAACTAATCATGCAAAGCAGAGTGTTTCACAAAAATGGCCGCTGTTGCAAAATCATTTGCGATTTATATGCATTTAACTGGGCAGCTTCTGCATGTAATGCATGTGGACACGATGGGTTCCACACCAGACCTGTAATGAGACTGAGATTCATGAAAAACCCAAATGTGTGGATTAGAAAAACCACTAGGATCGACACATTTAACACAGTGTCTTTATTTATTGTCTATATGAGACTTTCAAGCCATGTGGTCCTGATAAAATGCACTGACACCTAGGCAGCATTTACTGTCCCAATTTTGGTCCTATTTTTGGCCCCAATATTTTATTAAAAATCCAATAATTTTGAGATGGCTCAGAGCAAGAGTATAATGTTTTTTTAGCATTTATCTGAGGTCATCATTTGGTCCATCCTGGGAGGAAATATGTCTAATTTCTCTTTTATTATTGGGTCTAAAAAAGATGGCAAAGTGCCTGGTACCAAAATGAACCCAGTTTCATAGAAGCACCCATATGTATTTTTCTGACAATTCTTTAAACATTTTAAATATCTGTACATTCTAATCTTGATTTTTAAAACAGACTCATTTCCCCAGTGATGATTTCAGTCACTACATGGGAAGATAACATGCAGACAAAACAAGCCCTTAGTGTCCAGTTTGACATCCTGAACGACACATAGAGTGGGTCTCCAACAAACCAGATGACTGGTGGATCGAGCCCTGACTCCTGTGCTTTGAGTACCTTAGGGGTAGAAAAGCCCTGTCCAAGTGAAAGACCATTTACCATTTGGTTAATAGTGAAGAAAAACTTGGATACTTATTGTCTCCGTACAAGTGATCATTTGTTGCTTTCTGTCCCGTACACCCGTACAGAACTGGGTCAAAGGTTTTTTGTTTACTCTGCACCTTATGATGGAATCAGCTGCACAAAGACTGAAACTGAGTTCATTTCACTGAGCGCCTTTAAATCAAAACCGACAGTTTTTGAGGCCGATTCCATAACTTGCATTTGTTTTTCTTAAGCTGCTCATAAATGTTATTTATACTGAGTATTTATAGTTAAATGTGTCAGTTGTTTGTGCTTTAACTGTGTAATCTTGTGACTGTACATTGTATTTGCTACTGCCTATCTTATCAGGACTCCCTTGGAAAACATGTTCTTCATCTCAATGGGATTTTTCCTGGTGAAATAAAGGTTAACAAATAAAAAATAAAAAACATTTATTGAAGCATTTCCTATTTTACACACCGCATGAAACACAAGAACAATGAAAACGATGAAATGAAATGGAAATGATGTCAAAGATGTAACCAGAAACAGCATGAAAACAAGACAAAAGAGTACAAGTCAGAGCCTGGATTTCCTCCCCTTCACAAAAGTAAAGAAGCTGAATCTACATTTTGTGTCTTTTTTTAAATTCCAATACAAATTTCTCTAAACAAAGTGTGTACTTTTGCCTCTGCAAAACAAAAGTAAGACACACATTTCACACCTCATGGGGTAAAAATTCTCTATATTTCTGCCCTGTGTTACATGCAGAGGTATTAACTGGATCCCAGACAGTGGATCTAATCCTCCGTTACCTTCACTTGTGGATTCCATGCGTGACGCTGTGTTGACCGTGTCCCCAAATAGGCAGTAACGTGGCATTTTGGTGCCAACCACTCCAGCCACGACCGGTCCTAACAGGACAAACAGCACGGATTACAAAGTCACAGTTCTGGTTGGTTGGAAAAAATCAGAGGTGAAATTAACTGTTACAGTTCTGTGTATATAATCAAATAGATAGACAACATAACGTTAGCACCATAGCATAATTGCCTAACTCATACAAAAATGGACAAAAGTTTTGGGACACATTGAATTCAGGGTCTGGGATGTGAAACAATAATGACAAATGTCATAATATAGTTTTATATTGTGATAAATATCATATTGATTATTAATATTGATGTTTTTATGTCAAATCAGCATGAACAGGACATCCTACAGCTGTAGGCATGATGTGTCCCAATATTTTTGCCATTTAGTTTACAGACATCAATATTTCCTATCAATATTAAAGTTTGTTTAAAGTGAGATGTGAAGAAAGTAGATGGTTAGTTGTGGTAGAAAAACATTATTTACTGTCAGAGCATGAAAAATATTTTAGAAATTTAGAGGTAGAACATTTAAAATCAGAGTCACAGATAAAACAAAACAAAACAAAACAAAAAAATTGATGTTCAGAGAAAGTAAGTAAAAACCATCTCTGAGGCATTTTGGAAGCAAAGACAACAATTTAAACCAAACTAACCAATGTAATGATATTTATCCCAATATAAAACTATATTATGACATTTGTCATTATCGTTTTGTGTCCCAGACCCCTGTTAGAAAAGAAACACCTATATTTAACATGTCCACATACTTTTGTCCATTTGTGTATGAGTTAGGGAATTATGCTATGAGGCTTATTGAAGAACTGGTGCTTTACAATTGCAGGAATGTATTTGTTGTATTAACATGTTACATTTGTTGATTTGATTTGTTGATTGAGAAACTGACAGTTACCTGAGTGGATGCCAGCTCGTATTTTCAGCTGAGTGTTGGGTTTGTGGGGGATCTTAAAGGTATGACACACGCTGACCAAATCTAGTGCCATGCTGGCTATTTCTCCAGCATGATTGATGCCATTTTCCTGAGGGACGCCAGAGACCACCATGTCTGGATTGTCAAATATTAAGCCACAGTAAAAAAAAAAAAAAAAAAAAAAAAAGCAGAGGGAGAATTTCTGTCTTAACTGATTGATACTTAGATTTTGGAGAGAATGTCAATATTGTTTTTGCTTTATAGCTTTTGTTTGCAAGATTAAAAAAAAAAAAAAAAAAAGAATTTTGTTTTAATTTTGATTCTCAAATGTCTTACTTTTTATTCCATTTTGGAATAATTATTGCTTTTCATCTTAACTGCATTATCCAAAGCTGATCCACTTAAAAATGTAATCTCTGTATTTTACTTACAAGCATCTCCTATTGTCTCCACTTTGTAGACATCATAATTGTCAATGATGTCGTCAAAGGTGGTGTAAAGTTGGTTGAGGAAGTTTACGACCTGGTGGGGAGTGCTGGCCCCAGACAGCTGAGTAAAACCAACAATGTCACTGCAAAGGACGAAAAATACATGGTTCGTCATCTCCATTTGACCTGATAATGTTTGCAAAGAGAGTCTTATGATGTCTAGGGAGGGAACTCAGAAATGGGTGCTTCTATGAAACTGGTCCTAAAAACAGGACAGAGGGGCTAAAAATTCAAACCAGATGTAGACTAATGTTATGAAGCTGGTTTGGGAGCACTTTGGGTCTTTTTTTAAAAATAAATATCTACTGAGATAAAAGAGAAACTATTTTTCAGACAAAACACATTTTCATATTATTTTACATTATATTTAATACAAAAATCTGCATGCAACATGGTCAAAGGGACACAAAAATTATGTGCTACTATTTTCTTGAATATCTCTGTATTCTCTCACAGGTACATTTTGGGAATCAAAGTAAATAGTCAAGGCAGAGAGTTTCACAAAAATGACTGCTGTTGCAAAATCATTCACAATTTATATGTGTTTAACTGGGCAGGTTCTGTATGCAATGCAAGTGGACACGATGAGTTCCACACCAAACCTGGAATGAGACTGAGATTGATGAAAAATCCACTTGTGGATTAGAAAAACCACTAGGATCGACACATTTCACACAGTGTCTTTATTTGTAATGCTATACAAGACCACTTCAAGCCATGTGGTTCAGATGAAATGCACTGACACCTACGTAGCTTTTCATGTCCCAATTTTGGTCCTATTTTTGGCCCCAATATTTTATTAAAAATTCATTAATTTTGGGATGGCTCAGAGCAAGAGTATAATTTTTTTTTTTTTTTTTTTTGCATTTATCTGAGGTCATCATTAGGTACATCCTGGGGGAAATATGTCTAAATTTCTCTCTTATTATTGGGTCTAAAAGCTGGCAAACTGCCAGGTACCAAAACGTACCCAGTTTCATAGAAGCACCCAAATGCAAACTATACATTTATGACTATGTTGAAAAATAGACTTTGACCAGATCAAACCTGAAATACACAGTGGCATTGGAAAAGCTTTGGGCTTCTGCTGTTCGGCCTTGACGCAGATCATCAGCCACCGGCTTTGGTAACATACCTGCATAAATATAACAGCTGAATGTGTTTTCTTTTCAAATGTTCTGCCTATAGAGCAATAAAAAAAAATGCTATTTCTATGCCACTAGATGGCAGCAAACAAACCTTCACATGCTACATTATTTCACTGTTTATCTCACTGTTAAACTGTCTGTAACGTAGCATGCACATACTATAGGTATTGTGCACATAATGTATATAGGCAGTGATTTTACAGCAGGAACCTGTCCTGGATGTCCCAAATGCATCTACAGGACCACTTTTATAAACCTGTACTTGGCTAAATGCATGATTCTGCTGCTATATGAGTGTTTTTCCTCACTCTTCACAATTGTTACAACTTACTGTATAACAACCGGTCTGTCTTCTGTTTCTCTTGAAGAAGATCCTGTGTTCTCTCTGCTACGATAGCCTCCAGATGTTTGCTGTACTTCTCCATCTGCAGTTAAGAAGAAGGGACTCTATAAGCACTCACAGAACTAAACAAACTACACTGCAATATATGTGGCTGAAAAATATTTTTTGGTACAGATTAATTCTTCGTTGTTTTAGGTTGACAAATGTCCTTATGAAAGATCTGACTAATAGCTCTGATCAAAAACACAAAACGCACTCATATTATTGGTTGCATTTGAAGGAACACAATTTAACATTAAATCTCAATACAATGTATGTAAAAGTGGCATTTAATCACTTTTGAAGAGAAATAAAGCTTTGTTTCAAAGAACTGTGAGGATCTTGACAAATGTGTGTGTACTATTTAGTAAAGTATCTGTGTATAAATGGGTTTGTTACCAGATTCATCATCATATCCACAGGGCTGACTTTGTGTGGGTTCATCTTGTCAATCATCTTCTTCACTTGCTCAAAGGTGGGCCTCATGGTGACGTTGTGAGACCAGCACCTTTTGATGAGCTGTTCCAGTGAAAACAATATGTCAGTACTTACAATATTCTATATATGTCAGCAGCACTTTACATCAATAAAGCTCAGTAATAAAATGGTAATAATGGGGCATAAAAAAGAGGTAATTATATATAGGATTTAATTACCAGAATAATTATGTATTAGTGTGGAAGAAGAGCAAGTAAATAACTATGTGTCCCCAATAGACTCCATTAGAACTATATCCTGCAAAGTGACCCTACAAAAATGTGTAGATCTTTGACTCATGGACAATTGGTGCCTTTAGTGGCATGTAACACAAGAAGGATGACATTTGCATAAAAGCTTTAAAAAAACAACTTAAATTGCTTCTCAAAAAAGTATGATTAAAAGGTCTGATTAAATGTATTTCAGCTTTTCTGTAACAGAATAAAATAATATTTCGAGGTTTTAATCATTGTATGAACATGAACATGTACTGTGGATGTGACAACATTAACAGCATAAGTCAGTCGCATTGTGTGTAAAATAATACAGTTTATTTTTAAAGTCTAAGTTCTCTTAACTTTAAGTGATGATATAGGTGGCCCATTTTGGAGAAACTGTATAACAACAGAAACTCACAGTCACACTGATATTATCATTTAATTACTGAGCAATGTTACTAATGTAAAGTGCTACCTACAGATGTGACTAATTATTCTGTAATTGTTGGATTCAATATGTGACTAAAGAACAGCTGATTTGATACCATTCTGATATTCTACTTATTACTGATGATCTGACAGACCTCACAATAGTCTCTTTGACTGGGACAGTCAGTATCAGCCTTCCCAGCTTTGAGTTCAGGCAGGGGGGGGGCGCCACATGATATCCATCCTCACTCCCTCCACTTGGTCCTGCCACAGAGGACTGCCTGTTACCAAGGAAAGATCAAAAGGAATCTGAAGGTTGTAATCTATGCAGAAGGCGGCCATACTCACTGAAATGAGGTCAGAGCGAGTCGCAATCTCAACCAGAATCATGGAGTAGCTGTGGCGAAAAGTAGAGAAGAGAGAACATTTACCACATATTTTCCATAGCTGTTTAAGGTTCAGCTGAAATCTAAACTCATGACAACTTGGAGGCTATAGAAGATGAGTGTTTTTGGAATATACTGCTCAAACATACCTGTAGACATCTGCAGCAGGGGTCAAGTTGGAACTGCTTCCCAGTAGCACCTCTGGGGCACAGTATACACGGTTCACATCCCCACAGTTGAAGCCATTACTGACAGCTTCAAAATCCTCCTTTCTGTAGGCTGTGAGCCCATAATCTGGAGTCAAACACAGAAAAATATAGAGTAGACACATGTTGTTTATGTGCCTGGCCTTGATGATAACATTGCTGCGTATAAGAGATGACTGAGCAGTGCAACGTAGAAGCAAGAAGAAACAATCCCTCAAAGCCAAATTGATCTTTTGTAGACTCTCGAGATCCACCCAGTCACTGCTGACACATTTAAGGGTTACATCTGAGCCATGTTTAGCCCTCAGGAGTGGAGTGTATTTTAGCTCTTTTTGAATACTTTTGATTTTGCTATAATACTTCTCATTAAAAAAACTGTTTACATTGCCTTATTTGGTCTCATTTTTTCAGCACAACCTCACCTGTGAGACTTTACAGGGTTTTTTTTTTTCATTTGACATTCTGTATTAACACACTGAACCTAAAATCACACAAAAAACATGAAATCCAAGTAGGAAAAAGTTAGATACCTTACCCTTTTTCACTAAAAACAAGTTGAACGAACCATTTTTAAATTTAGAACAAACATATAAATTGAAAACTTTAAAAATACAAAAAAATTAATTAACTATTTATATGAAGATGCAGGGAATGCCTCAGGAATTTTTAGGAAAACTATATACGACTATTTACAAAGCAGTCTGGTGTCACAATATGATGGACAAACATATTCAATGAACCATTTTTACAACTCAGAAAAGTAAATACAACTATTTAGACAACAATCAGGTGTCAAAAGATGACATGCATGTGATTGATTCTATTCTATTCTATCTATCTATCTATCTATCTATCTATCTATCTATCTATCTATCTATCTATCTATCTATCTATCTATCTATCTATCTATCTATCTATCTATCTATCTATCTATCTATCTATCTATCTATCTATCTATCTATCTATTGCTATGATGATGACAAAGATGAAGATGATTGATGATGCAGACATTTTGTTACCTGAGATTTTGCACACCCAGCGGTCATCAATCACACAGTTTCTGGAGTGAAGTCTCCCATGAAACATCTTGTGCTGGTGGAGGTAGGTCATCCCACGGGCGACATCAGTAGCAAAGGATAGTCTGCACAGAGGAGCTCCACATGTAAATGTCTAAAATGCATTTCTTTTCAATTAACATGCAAAGTGAGGTGATCTGAGACATTCTGGTTCGCCCTTGCTAAGAAAAACGCCCCACAAATGTGACATTACCTTACTATATGAGCACAAAAGTAACTCCAGTAGTAACTCTGCTGGTGTTAATGCTTGTTCATGTGAGTTTAACAGGTCAATCAGCATTAGTATAGAACACAGTCTAAAGGACCAGAACCTACACATGGGCCTTTCTTCCTATATAAGCACACACAACCCTGACAGAGCAGGTGACGCCTCCCTTTGGTTGGTCTGTTCAAGCATTGTGAGGTTTATTCCCTTCATCCTGTATTGAGACGATCCTTTGTAATAAGAACATCTTAATACAGGTAGAGATCTACAGGTATGCAGACACAGTTACCTGCATGACTCATATGTACGCTGTTTAAATTGCATATTTTACAAAAGGCTTTTATAAAGGAACCAAAAAAGATTTCGGTTCTTTTAATGTGAAATTAATTTGGGTTGCAGCACTACCTGTCAAAAAAAAAAAAAAAAAAAAAAAAAAAGGGGCAGGGGTGAGGGGTCATGACAACAGTCAACGCTTGTCATATTTTGGGAACCAATCACTGTTTTTCACTGAAATTGTTGGCAGCTTTCATCACTCTCACTAGGTCCACCAGGTACATTATTAAAGGACATCTTGTGTTTTATTGTATGGTTTGAGTCACCTTAGTTTGCTGTCAGTGGGTAAATGTGAATATGGTAGAAAAACTTTAATGTAGTCTGTGCTGAATCACTTTGACCTTCCTGGATGTGTAGCCCAGGTCCACACAATCTTCTCTTCTTTTCTTTTCTTTTCTTTTCTTTTCTTTTCTTTTCTTTTCTTTTCTTTTCTTTTCTTTTCTTTTCCTTGTCTTGTCTTGTCTTGTCTTGTCTTTTCAATTCTTTTCTTGTGCTTCTTGTGTTTACATATTAACCTTCCTTTACCAGTGTCTGCGAGCAGTGGTTGTTGTTTGGCTGTCTTGCTGTAAAGTTGCTGAATTAAAACTGACTTGTTTTTAAAATCCCAATTCTAAAGAAAAGTTGAAACACTATAAAATGTAAATAAGAAAAAAAGAAATCAGTGTTTTCAAATTTCATGAACCCAGATTTGATTCACAATAGAACATGGAAAACATGCAAATGTTTAATCTGACAAAATATTTCATTTTGAGACAAAAACATTTTTTTCAGCACTGATGGTGCCTTTCCAGATGAGCATCGACACTAATGGACCCCCATACCATCACAGTTGCAGACTTTTAAACTTACTGCTGATTACAGACTGGATCTATCTCTTCTTCAGACCTGAGGCTGTGGAATCCATGGTTTCCAAAAAAAATGTTTGCTTCATCAGACCATAGAAGAATTTTCCACTTTGCCTCAATTCTTTTGAAATGAGCTTTGGCCCAGAGACAATGGTGGTGTTTCTGGATCATGTTCATACGGCTTCTAGAGCTTTAACCTACGTTTGTAGATGACACAGTGAACTGTGTTTCTGAGTTTTAAGGCCTGGTTTTAATATGGTGCTGCCTGAAGTCCTGAACATCATCCATTATTGATTTTGGGCCATTGTTCTTAGTGCTCTGTGATCTATTGTGAATAAAATGTGGGTTAATGAGATTTGCTCATCATTGCTGTTGCTTTTTATTACATTTTGTACAATATTTCTCAGTGTTTACACTTGGAACTGATGTTCTATTTATTGTGTTGTTGATGAAATCTTCATCTTGATAAGGCTGTCTCTGGCTCAGTGCCGTTATCACTGGACACATAATCAAGAGCAAAAAGGCTGTGGCTCAGGAGTCCAATAACCAGGGGGTTGGAGGTTTGAATCCCACACTGTCCTGGTCATGTGTCCTTGGGCTAGACACCCACCTCCAGGGTTACTGTATGACCGTGTATGAATGTTTGGTGGTGGTCGGAGGGCGCAGATTGGCAGCCATGCCTCTGCCATAGCCACAGCTGTAGCTAACAACCACCAGTGACTGAATGTTGATAATAATGGATCCGATGTAAGCACTTTGAGTACACAAAATAGAAAAGCTATATAGGCTATAAGCTCTATAAATCTATATAAATCTAATCTATTATTATTTACAGCAAAAAGGAAAAAACACAATATCAGAAACATCTTGCACATGTTCAAATTGTGCTTACCTGAAGCCCCAGTTGATGGGGATATCATCATTGAGCAGGACATCAGACAGACTACCTTTGGGGCAGTACTCAGTGATGATGCTGACATAAGGCACCTCAATAGACCCTCCGATGAACTTGCACAGGTTAGGGTGGTCCAGTTGCCTAGTCATTATGAAAAATCACACACATCAACTTGTATTTACCCATAAAGACTGACTGCTACATTTATTGCAGCTTCCAAAGGAATTTTTCTTTGTATTCGTAAATGATTTATCACCATTTATTTTAATATTATTATTTAATATTTTCCTGTGAAAATCAGGTATTTTCCTATATTTAATTCACTGATCATATAGATAGATGTTCATAAAAGCTCAGAGTAAAGTTGACTTCGCTGTATCAAAACAGAGAAAACTGAAGAAGTGACTTTTTCAGCAAAGATCAATAACTGAATGTATAAACAAGTGTCTCCAACCACCGTTACTCATCAAACTACATGGATCTTACTCATGACTCAATGTTGTAGAAGATGACAGTGTTTCCACGTTCACTATAGAGCCTCTCAACGTCCAAATAGGTCATACATGATAACCATGAAAATATGACAAACTGCATTTTACATCAGTAGATGGTTGTGGTTGCCAGTGGCTGTTTGCATCTTTAACCCTTTCATGCATAGTGGTCACTCCAGTGGACAGTTCTTCTCCAGCTGTCCTCTTGTATATTCATGGATTTTTTTGTTTCAGTTCCATATCAGCCAACACAGTGGACACTAATGCATCATCCCATACACTGACATTCAGACCACTACTGAAACTTTGCTGTTCTTGATAAACCTGATCTGTACTAATATGTTTCAGCGTTAATCAATTATTTTTTTTTGTTTTGTTTTTTTGTTTTGTTTTTTTTTTGCATATGATCTCCATGAAAATAGTAATAACTAGCATTAGAATATGTTAAAATGTGAGAAAACATCAGATTTTATTTTATTTCATTGTTTTCATATCACTGTGATATTGGGTTTTAAACGTGTCTTTATTTCAAAAATTAAATGCATGGACATTTTTGTAACTCTATGAAAAAAAAAAAAAAAAAAAACAAACTTGATCACATTGTGTTTTTTCATGCCTATGGAGGAATAAAAACACTCAAGAAAAAAATCTTAACTAAGGTTCTTATAATTAATGCATGAAAGGGTTAAGGGTCTTCTCTCTTACTGGAAAGACAACTACTTTTTTTTCTCCCCATTTCAGATTTTCCTCACCTGACTTCTTTCACCTCTTTCCTGATGGTTTTAGAAAGGGTGAAGTGTTTCTTCTGGATGTGCTTTACTCCCACTGTCTTCCCATCACTGCAAAAAATTAAGACAAATGTATTATCAAAAGACACAAAAATGCAAAGGGTTTGGTTGTAAAAAGTTAGGATACAAAAAGAAAATAGACAGATAAGTTGAATTTGAAGGAGAGTAAAGTATTCATATAAATGAAAAGTCTTGAGTATTCATGAGGTCTCTTACTATATGCCAGGTTGAATGAAGCCCTGTTTGAAGGAGGTGTTGACCCCGGTGCACACGGTCACATCAGTGGTGCAACTCAAGCTAGAGTTACTCTTGACTTGCTGGAGGCTGATGTTGCTTCCATGACCCATGTAGCACAGTCTGCCTGCAGACATCGGACATTAAGGTATAGTAGGATAGGTATAGAATTATATTATATGGTTATGAATAATGAACTACAGTTGCAGAAAAAATTAGTAGACCACCAAAAGTCAACAAAAACAATAGTTATGCAATCAAGTATTAACTCTTGTGTGTATCATGTGACTAAAACAGACAGAAAAGAAAACATGGAATGTCTAAAAGCACTGTTTTTGTCAGTACAATACCATAGATATTGATGTAAAAACTGAAGTGATTTTGGTTATTATCAAGAAAATGTGGAAAATGGATAGATATCAGCTCTTAAATTAAACTACTATGAGCTGTTTTTGTTGTTATCATTATTTTTGTCCTAACAAATGTACCTTTAGTTGGACCAGGCATTAAAATGAACAAGAAACTGAAGAAAACAAGGGTGGTCTAATAACTGTTTCCATGACTGTATGATTTACAATGTATATCATGTATAGGCTCGGACAGAATTTATTTTTGATATGTGTAATATTTTGTGGTATATGGAGGCGTGGGCAGAGCTTAATTTTGATATGCATATTATTTTGGAGTTATTTTGTGGAGCTGGCATGGAAGTTTGTGGTCAGTACAAAAAAATGGGGTATGGGGGGGCATATAAATTGTACTTTTTTTTCTCTTTCTTACATTTTCTTTGCTGTTTTTGGTTTGGCTGTTTAAATTTGAAACAAACAAACAAAACAAACAATAGTAGTATCAGATACAGAGCCTGACCAAAAAAAGCCTCACACTATAATACTGGGGAACCTTCTACTTTGATTATGGCATGCACACACCTTAGTGTTGATCGATCGATCGATCGATCGATCGATCGATCGATCGATCGATCGATCGATCGATCGATAGATAGATAGATAGATAGATAGATAGATACTTTATTGATCCCAAGGGAAACACACAATGTCCATCATTTTATGGTCACTAAATGTTGCTGAACCCACACTTGAATTGTTAAAACTGATACCCCATGATATTTACTGTGAACAAGCAGATAGCAATGGGAGGTGCAGCCCAGTTGTCGTGGGTAACACTATTAAAGACAATGGTGAAGCTGTGAAGGGACTAGCAAGGTGGCAGCAGATTTGTCAAATATTCAAGAAACATGCACATGGCCTTGAAACAGACAGATGAGGACTGATTCAGAGGCTGTCAAATAACGGGTCATAACCAGCCTACAGGCATTTGAGTATCTATCTATCTATCTATCTATCTATCTATCTATCTATCTATCTATCTATCTATCTATCTATCTATCTATCTATCTATCTATCTATCTATCAATCAATCAATCAATCCATGCCATTTGTGTCCTTCAGCGAAAATAACTACCAACAGCATATCTTCGTACTACAAAATTTTCATTAATTCTTTCATCTTCTGAACTACTTAATCCTTGAGAGGGTCATGGGGGTGCCAGGACTCCAGGGAAGAACCTGGACTTGACACCAGTTCATCACAGGGTTGACACATAAAGATGAACAGGCATTCCCATTCATATGAACATTTATAGGCAGTTTGAGATCGACCAGTGAACCTTTTAAGTGCATGTGCATTTCCATCACATTATAAAAGTAGAGCTGACCAACTGAACCAACCCCAGACCATAACACTGCCCCTACAGGTTTGTACTGTAGGCACTCGGCATCATGGGTAATGTCACGGTCTGCTCCAGGGTGGCCGCTGACCCCTCCCTCAGCTATCAGACACATCTGCTACACACCGCACAGCTGCAGCATCTTACCATCAGGAGACTTTAAGGGTCTGTGTGGTGCCAGATCATTCCACCTCATCCTTCCATAAACTCTCCCAGATTATCATGCCACCGCGTGCCTCCTCACCTCCACCCTGATCCTCTTCTCCCTGCAGACTCCCTGCGGTTTTGTTTAGTTCACTTGTTCTTATTTCTCTGTTAATAAAACCCATTTCTGCCTTTAGCACCGTGCATACGAGTCCACTCATTCACTATTCTTTGACAGGTAATCTCGTCATCCTCCTCTCTTGTCACCCTGACACACCTTTCACTCTGAAAGAGGGTCGATCTGGACTCATCGGACCATATGACCATGTCCAATTTTTCCACAGATTCTGAATGGGGTTCCGGTCTAGAATCTATGGAGGCCAATCCATGTGTGAAAAATGATCTTTCCTTCCCTGAACCACTCTGTCATGAGCTGAATGAAGCTGGTGAATCCTTTCATCTTTATGCGTTCAATCAAACTGAGGGTTGTTTAATAAATGAGAAGCTTTTCACTGCATCTGTTCGAGTTAAAGAACTTTGCAGAGAATGCTGTAGATGGATCATATTAATAACTTCATTAATTATCCAATGAAAGGATCAGAACTGTTGGCTTGATTTTATTTATTTTTTATTTAATAAAATTTAATTAATCCATAAAGACCCAGAGCTACTTTTGTGGCACTTCCCAAATGAATTTTTCTACATAATGTAACCATTCTTAAGTGATTTATCACCATTTATTACAGTATTATTGTCTATATTTTGCATTTTTTTCTGTGAAAATCACGTATTTTCCTATATTTCATTCACTGATCATGTAGATGTTCATAAAAGCTCAGATTAAAGTCGAGATTTATTATAGAGAGAGAGAGAGAACTGATGAAAAAATGACTTTTTCAGCAAAAATATCAATAACTGAATGTAAATACAAGTGTGTCCATCCACTGTCATTGATCCAACTCCATGGGTTTTACTTGTGAATCAGTGTTGAAGAAGGTAACAATGTTTCCACGGTAACTACAGAGCCTCTGAATGTCCAAATGGGTGATATCTGATGACCATGAAAAGATGACAAACTGTATCTTACACCAATTATTTCAATGTGTAAATAGGTTTTGTGGCTCAGAAGTTTTTAAACATTTTATATCAGTAGATGATTTTGGTCACCAGTGGCTGTTTGGGTCCTTATAGGTTAACTTACATTTTTTTGTTTTTACCCCTCATTTTTACCCCTTGTGCAGTTATAATATCTGAGTACTTTCAAATAAAAAAAATATGTATGTAATAAGTTTTACACAAAGACAATCTAATCTAAATTATAGGGCAGGAACTTTCAACAGAATCTTACACTATGTTTGGCTGAGGGGGATTAAAAGTGCGCAGCACATTGTGATTTTTTATTTGCAACTGCTATATGATCAAAAGCAGATACAGGTTTCATTTCAAAGCTTCCCAATAGAAGTGTGTACAAAATCAAAAGTGAGGTTCTGGTGTTAAATTATTATTTCCATTGGATGATTATGAAAAACTCTGATTGAATTTAATTTTTCAAGCCTGGGAATGACACAATGAAGAAACTTTGGATGAATGAAAATGAAGAAGGTTAGATGTGTGGTGCTTTGTGACCCCATGAGGGTTACACATTTTGTACACGACACTGATAAAAATATTAATCATCACTGTGTTTTGTATATAACAGCATGCAAGTCTTACAAGAAAGTTAAAATCTCATGTAAGTGTACATATATAAACAGCAACTATATGAAACATTTTACCAAATATGATGTTCTTGTAGTTAATGATCCAGCTTTCATCCCAAAACATCTTCTGTTTCTGGTACTGAAGCCACTGCACAGAAGAAATGATAGTAAATATATGAAACATGTCCTGTATTTATGTGTTTACTTTGATATTTGTGTGTGTGTGTGTGTGTGTGTGTGTGTGTGTGTGTGTGTGTGTGCGTGTGTGTGTGTGCGTGTGTGTGCGTGTGTGTGCGTGTGTTGCAGACTGACCACAATGGTTAAGATGAAACCGCTGCAGAAGAGGGCGACTGGAAGCCCGATGGCCACTTTGATGGTGATAGACATGGGGCAGATGCCGCAGTCTGCAGGGCAGTTCAAACAGTTCTCCTCCAGCTCACACACATCATCCCCACACACTGCAACACACAGGCAACAGGAGATTCAGAGCCACCTGGAGTACAGATACTGACTGAAGGTGTTAAAAGGATCAGAACAGATGCTTTAACATGAAACATACCTGTATGAAAACACAACTACACTGAGCAAAAATATAAACGCACTGACTTCTTAATAACAATAGGTGCTGTGCAATATATTAAATCGCACACAGTTTATTCTGTTGATTAATGTGGTACAGATTATTGTCCGTTAGAACATGATAGTGGCGTCTGGCATTCAGGGACATTCATGTGGACACAGTGGAGGCCAGTTGAAAGAAATCACAACTCCATATCTCATGTGTCCACCATTGGCTTCCTATAGAGCAACACATCGTATTCTCATCGAGTTGACAATATTGTCTTATTGTAGCCCATGGAATGTTCTTCTTCTCCTCTTTGAGAGCCACACAGAGCTATAGGATATTATTCAGAACTGTTCCCGCATGATTTGCAACATCTGTGTCATGGTGATATCTGAGAAAATGTGACATTTTGAGGTGTTCTTTTATTATCCCCAGTATAAGGAGGGCCTGAATACTGTTAACACTGTTTGAGCAGCGTCTGGACATGTTACACCTGTGTTGTAGTTGGAATCACTAGACCACTGAGCAAGTGCTCACTCACAGAGATGGGCACAAAGTTTGTTTATAAGTCAAGAGAATTAAATAATGTTTTACAATTATAAGACATCATGAGCTCATTTTGGGCCATGCGTCTCGAGTTACACAAATACTGTACATGGTGCCTTTATATTTTTGCTGAGTATATTTTGGTAAATCTTTACAATAAGACTTTTAATAGCATTAAGCGAGGATTAAAAATGGTCATAAATTGCTGTTATAAGACAGCTATTACAATAGAATAACAGTAACCTGTTAAAAATGACACCCCATGATATTTACTGTTAGGACTCAGACGTCATTGGTGACGGAGATTCCTTTGTCTCCTTTTGCACATCTTAGTCTCAAAATTTTCAGTCATCTGTTTCCCAAACCAATTAATCCTTGACAGGGTTGCTGTTCCAGGGTGTTGGAGCCTATCCAAGTGACCATCAGGCAAAGGCAGGGTTTACCCTGGACATGTCTGTAGTTTATCAGAGGGCTGACATATACAAAAGAGCAGCCATTCACACTCACATTCACACCTACAGGACGTTTTAGATTGACCAATTAACCTTTTAGAGCAGGACATTGGATGGTGGGAGGAAGCCAGAGTACCTGGAGAGAATCCAGACAGGGAGAACACGTAATCCCCACCCCCACCCAATACAGAAAACACAGACAGACAATGTTTTCCTTTGGCATTGAGTGAACTGATTGGTAATATTATATGTTCTCTGGACATTCATTGGACATTTTCCCATTTGTTTATTTATTTACGACAATAATTTCATTGATTTTGGCGGTGATCTCCCAAGTGTACGATCTGTACTTACTGTCATAGAAATGGTCTGTTATACTGAAATAACAGACCATAAAATGCTGTCAATAATGAAAAAGTATTAGTAGCTTAATTCTCCTGTCAGTGTTCTTGACTAAGGTACTGATGCAGATCTGGACTCAGTCTCCCAAAGCCTTCAGTGGACGCTCACTGCTCTTAATGGATTGAGGGCTAATGGAAATGCTAGATGCAAAAACCTTTACAAAAACCTCTGTATTTTAAATGTCATGTGGACCAACTGATTGGACTGTTAATTAATTACCTATTAAGTGTCTTTAAAATAATTAATGAACAAATGATGAAACTTTTACAAGGGGAGTCCAGTATTATCAGAGAGAGTAGTTCAACAGGAACTGGCATTATGTGTCTGCACAAGGGCTGAATGTACAGTCACATCCTGAAGGACTCAAAGGAACGTCTCCTCCCGTGTTCATAGACTGACCTTGAGCGCTGACAACAAGCACTTTGGACTCCAGCGCTGCGTGCATTTGTCCAATTTTGATGTGAGCAATGACTGAGGTGACTCCCACATGGATTAGCACCACCTAAAGGAGAAAACACCTCAACAGGAATGACACGAACTCACATGAACTTGCCTACAAATCACTTATTCTGACCACTCTCCCTCTCAGAAACACACACACACACACACACACACACACATATATATATATATATATATATGTATATATATATATATATATATATATATATATATATATATATATATATATATATATATATATATATATATGCATACATAAAGAGTGCATATTATATTATAACTTAATTACATTTAATTATCATATCACTTTCTTTACTGTCTCCACTAGTACTTTCTAATGTACAATTGCCTGTTTTTTTTTATAGCTATTGTTATTACCATTTTCTTTCGGTTTGTCTTGTAATATTTCTCAGATGTGTACAGTCGGTGCTGTAATATTATTGGAACCTTACTTTCCTGAGGGCTCTGCCCAAGGGATTAATCACGATCTAATCTAAGATAAAACGTCTTTATAATGAAAATCAAATCTACAAAGTTTTGTCTTCCATGTGTTTGCTCTTAAGCAGATAAATATAACAACATTAAAAAACTGTTAATATGCTGAATGAAGAAATAAATAATGCAACTAAATGTTTCTCAAACTAAGCATTGAGTAACATGCTGGAGGTTACATCTTACTGCCATGTTTTATCTGAACATACCAAGGGAACTGGCCCTAAAGCTAAAGTAACACTTTGAATGGATGAAACATTTACTGAACGGACATTCTTTCAAGGCAACGCAGTTAAAATGAGAGTCAGAGACACAAGAGAAAGGACAGAAAAAAAGGAGCAGTGTTGTCCTGACACGTGGCTGTGTTTTCCTCTGCTCACCTTTGAAGTCCAGTATTTCTGTGTCATCTTGCCTGCTTTGGACACAGTGTGGGTCACTATTTTGCCGTCATCTGGAATCCATGGACCACAGATTCCACCATGTTTCTAAGAAGAGACAACATATGTAGTTAGAGATGATGAATGTATACCTTTTAGATTTCTTTATTGTCACTTAAACATTACATCTTAGATGCCCTGCAAAACAAAATTACATTCCATTGGCCACAAAATAAACACATAAATAAAACACTAGTAAACAGCATAAAATAATCAGTAGAAATATTTACATAAATCTTCATAAATACATGATGTGTATATCAAAATCTGTGATAAAACTATACCATTTCAGTGTTGTATTTTATTGTGCTGTACTCCACTGAGTATGATACAAATGTGTACAATTTGGCTAAGAGTCAAAATTGAACCATATAGCTGAGATCCACTCAACATATTGCATTTAATCTCATGCTTTTTATAGTTTATCAGTTTTTGTTGATTTTTACAAATGATAGGCCTGTTAGCATACCGCAAGTTCATCTGCTTTAATAGTGAAACATCTTCCAAATTGCGCTAACAATGTGTACGTCATGTCTTTAATAAGTATTCATCTTTTATTTTATAGCATACAGGCAAATTTAATTTTCAGCTTTTTCCGTAAAATCAGTTTTTCATTTTCCCAAGTTAATGGCCTCTCATTCAAATGCAAAATTCCATGGTTTGCAGGCCTTTCAAAAGTCAACAAAAACTGCGGAGGTGCTTGTTTAAGGTGCCGTGTGAGGTGAAATCTGACCATGAGGCCCAGCGGACATGAGTGGATGTTGGCGTGATAGACACAGCAGTTCATCTCATTGGCGTTGTTCCAGTTTGGGGGACATTCATGTTCATGACAGAACCTCTTTGCCTCTGATGCATGGCTGATGGTGATGACATGAGAGGAGAAACATAAATGAATAAATCACACAGAGAAAAAAAGTAATTTAACGACAGAAGCATCTGTATAAGTAGGTCTGTCTCCCTTTGGCCCTAACTACATTTAAAGAACTTGAATAACTTCAATTACACAGGAAATGTTTGATAGAACGACCTCAAATTTGGCACAAATATTCACTTGAACACTGAGATAAGGTTTTGGAGGCCAAAGGTCAAAGGTGAAAGTCTCTGTGATCTCTCAACAGTGGTTCATCAATAGAGGGCGCTAGGGCGCTGTCCCACCTGTCTCACATGAAGAAGATGATAAGAATCCCATAAAATAATTTTTTTAAAAAATGAATGTTTAAATAAATGAACTATAGATGATACAGGCCATGAGTACCGTGTATAATCTGCATTCAAGTGGAGTTTAAATGTTTTCGGCTGTTTAGTGAACAGTCAAGTCAGGCTGTAATATAGCCCACTGGCTGACTCCTCATGTTTTTATGCCATGTGATCTACCTGTACTACCTCCACCCCTGGTCTAAATGTATTGTTCATCCTATCAGTGGAAAGGACACTGTCAGGGACATGCCTGACTTTTAGAGGTGTCCAGTAATGAAGTACAAATACTTTGTTGCCTTACTTAAGTAGAAATGTTGGTTATCTATACTTTACTGGAGTAACTTAAGACCCTGGTGCTAAAACTACTGAAGTCACATTATTGGGCAGTTCAAGTTGAGCATATACACATGTTGTATTTGTTTAGATAAGTCCACCCTATAAATATTTTTAACATACTTTTTTGTGACTTCAGTACTTTTAGCACCAGGGTCTTCAATTATTTTTCAGCCAACTTTTTTCTTCTACTTCTTATGTTTTCCACGCAATTCTCTGTACTTTGTACTCCTTACATTTAAAAAAAAAAAAAAAAAAAAAAAAGAGAGAGTGAATTTTATTGTGGTTGGATGAGAAATATAAACATACACCATTCCAACATCCTGTTGGTTTGTACGTGATCCATTGTACCTGACACCATTCCAATACTTATATTCAACTAGTCATCATATCTTCCACTCCATGAAACACATGTTAATGCTCAGTAGTACACATATATGGTTCTGTAAAACATTTGCATTGGACTCAAATGCCTTCATTTTCAATGTTCATATATGCGGCTGAAACAGGCAGCCCAGAGCATCCCAAATGTTTCAACATAAAAATTTTAATATAACATTGTAGTCATTATGGCCTTTAGAAAATTGCTTTTGGTTAGGTGGGGTAGAGCTCTATAGGCCCCCATGGCACGGCTTAAGCTTTTGTTCTAATGGCATTTTTTCCCCTTACATTTACTTTTATACTTTAAGTAGTTTTGAAACCAGTACTTTTACACTTTTACTGGAGTAAAAAGCTTGAGTTGATACTTTAACTACTATAGAAGTCTGTTTAAACCCTAGTATCTATACTTTTTGAGTAATGAATGTGAATACTTTTGACACCTCTGCTAACTTTAACTACAGAGTCATAGAAAAATGTGCAATTGTGAAGGAAAGACAGATGAAATTTACACATAAAATATACATGACTGAAAACAGTGTGTGTTTTTTGATCTTACTTTAAATTACTATTTTAAACAAGAAAAGCACTCGGAGAGCACAGACCTCCGCCAAGACAGATCTGCCCCCCCCCCCCCCCCCCCCCCCCCATCACCACCAAAATTTAATCATTTCTTCCTTGTGCCAGTATCAACATTTCCTGAAAATTTCATGAAAATCCATCTATAACTTTTTGAGTTATCTTTCTAACAAACAAACAAACAAACAAACAAACACGCAAACAAACAAACACGCATGCACACAAACACACAAAGCAAAGCGATCACAATACCTCCAGGTGGAGGTAAATAGTGGTGCGTGTGCTTTGGTGTCTCCTAGTGGTGCATCTGAAAACTCATTTGCATGCACCCACCAAAAAATAATTTCACTAGCCACCACTGCCTCACAAGAGACATTCTGGCTATAACTCAGTAATTAAATGAACTACAAGAACAAATGAAATCTAACTGAAATTTCTTCTTTATAAAAAGAAACATAATCCTGTTTTTTGCTGGAAAAGTAATCCTGGTCAAAGAAAATCTATGTGCACTGTTGCCCATAAAGTCTGAATAAATATTTGTACCTCTTCTTATGAAATGACTGTGACAATGTGATGTATTCCTGTTAGATAAAGGTTAATTGGGACTCATTATGTAATCACTGTACGTAGTCAAAGGTACGGTGGCCCAGAGGTGCAACAGGCCAAAAAATTATCCAGTACCCCAAAAAATTATCCCAAATAAGAAAAAAAAAGAGAACAGCCCAAAAAAATTATCTACTAGCCCAAAAAATGATCCCCTATAAGAAAAAAAAGACAACAGCCCAAAAAAAAAAAATCCACTATAAGAAAAAAAAAAACGTAATCCACCCTTTCAATTAAGGGTGTGCTGTTTACCCGAAAGGTCTCTTGCTTTAAAATTAAGGCCACCAGAAAAAATAAAAGCATAGGCTGAGAATTTTCAAGGCTTTCAGCTAATGTGGCTAATGCTAAGGAAGTAACCCACCGGAAGTGGAGGTCGGTGCGCTAAAAAATAAAGTTATTTTAATATGTGTGTGTGTGTGTGTATATATATATATATATATATATATATATATATATATATATATATATATATATATATACATATATATATATATATATATAGTTTGCAAAGCGGTTAAATGATTAAATAAGGTTCCTGTGTCTGCACAAGGTTAGGCCTGGGTGGTAAATGGTTAGGGTTAGGGTTAGGGTTAGGCTATGGTTGGGGTTAGTTTTCAGTGGTAAATGGCCCTTGTGTGCACTGTGTGAAGGTTCGTTGCTAAGCTAATGCTAACACGAAAA
Organism: Sphaeramia orbicularis; assembly: GCF_902148855.1. Lineage (NCBI taxonomy): Eukaryota > Metazoa > Chordata > Actinopteri > Kurtiformes > Apogonidae > Sphaeramia > Sphaeramia orbicularis. Next base: position 52,063,398 of record NC_043960.1, on the reverse strand, counting down.
GTTAAAAGTTGACAGCCTGGAGTGAGTCGCATCCCCGCCATGTTTAGGATTTGGACCGGGGATACACTTGAGGAGAGCAGGTGAGTGTCAAAGCTGTTATCTTACCGTATTGATCCGTAAGACCTGTCCATTGTCTGTGACTTAGATAAACGCTAACATCAACTATGTGTTAAGAAGAACATTACCTGTTGGTTCATTGTTAATAATACCTCACTTGTTTGTGCTTGTGGCTAATGCTTATCACAAGCTAGCGAGCTACTGATGTTAGCTCGTTTTCGGTGACAGACACTGGTGATTCATACATTTACCCTACCCTAACGCTAATATTATAGATGTTGTCCATGTTAAAGGTGGGGTCTGAGATCTTGGAAAAACGGTTTGAGCAAGCTACATTTTGAAAATACTCAGTTCAAAAGTCCAAGCCCCTTTCTTCAGACATCCCTCTGAAGCCACGCCTCCAGAGTGGTGGCACGCGCAATGCTTGTTCCTGAGGGTTCGCGAGCACTGCACAGCAACAATTTGACGGCTCTGCTGTGCTCCAGACCCGGGTTGGGCTCTGACGCCGTCAACAGTCCAGTCCGGTCTGGCTGAACTGTCTCCTACACTGGCTGAGGCTCCGTTCCCTGCTCCGGTCCCGTGCGCCTCAGGCTCCTACCCCAACTACGGCCCCGGCTGAGCCTCCAGCTCGTGTATCCATGCATAGCTCATTCAGTTTCCTCTAACACCGCCACTCTTACAGAACAGCCCCAGTTCAGACCTATGTGACTAATGTTACATTTCTTAGTGGTTTATGTTAGTGACAAAACAGTTTGCAGGTGAACTTTCCATCCTAATATAACTAACATGGCCAAGCTCTGGCTACGCTTCCTGTACAAGGCTCCAGCCTCTGGGAACACAAAGAGGGGTTACGCGCAGAGGGGGGGAAGGAGGGCGGGGTGAATGGCAGTTGAGTTTGATAGACATATCACCGTTCAATCATTTCGAGTGGGCGCTCAAAATGATTGGATGGTGTTTTTTTCAGTCCTGCCTGTTCCACACGTTCCTGATTTTTTAAATTTTTTGTTAGAGCATTTAATTAATTAGTTGTAATCGGGGATTTTAAGGAATATAATAAAAAATGCTCCAGAAAAGCATCTCAGACCCCACCTTTAAGCTTTATCAGGCGCACATTAGAGAAAAAGCTTAATGTAGTTTCATGTTGGAAAACAGCGGTCGATCATCAGAAGATTAGAGATGGACTTGTAATTCTTATTCTATTCTATTTTAATATGTCTCAATTATTTTTTCTTCCATCATTCCAAAAATGTTCACAGGAGGGTGAAAAATGCATTCTCTGCATCTCATTTCATCATTTCTTTGTCTCCAAACCGCTTCCATGTGTGCATAATTACGCATCCAACCTGTTTGCACCTCCTTTTTGAGACGTGGTAAATATAGACGAAGTTTCTGTGAGCAAAATTGCTTTGGGGTTTGATAAATCACTTTGCATGTGCTAAATTATTATATTTACATTTTTTCCTCCCAGCACACACACAATTGCATGTAAAGGCCACACATTACATATTCATTCAATCAGTTCTGTCCATTATGCACTCTTCCCACTGTCACATACTCACAGGCGGCTATGGGCTTACCTGAAAAATTATTTGAAAAAAATATTCACTCTGTTTGTGTCTATTTTACATTATAGGTGCTGAGAGACAATGCGGCTCCACCAGATCCGCCACCGACGGAGTCAGCAGCCAAAATAGCCAGGGAGCCAAAGTCTCAAAAATGGGTTGAACCTGACATGGTCTGCCATACTTTTTATTTGTGTTTTTTTTTGTTAATTTTGATCCTAAGGACCAATAATTGGAGGGTCTGCTCTGCTGGAAATATCGCGGAAAAAAATTGTGGCCTTATTAGTGTATGTACCCCTCATTTTTTAATATAAAATTTTGAAAAATGAAAATTTCCTTCAGTCCTCAGTGGGCTGGGGAAGCTGTCAATAAATGCATTCCAGATGCAAAAAACACATATGGTGACAACCTTCAATGAAAAAATAATTCTTAAAACACATTTCTGCATGATTTTGGCTCGATTTAATGCAAAAAAAAATTAGGCGTTTTCTCACTTTTTTCCAATATTTTCAACTTTACTTCATTGGCAATCAAGTATTCCCCCAAGTTATGACATCAGCCAATATGCCATTCTTTTCACCAAACAATATACTCATTCCACAGAAAAAATTATAAAAATCCAACCAAAATCAATGGATCTGTGATGATTTCTCTACTAGTTGGCAATACAGGCCCAGAACCTCAATAGAATTTTAAGCTACTCTCAAAATTCCGAAAGACATACTGGATATTTAACATGGTTATTAATGTCCACATTATTAAAAATCATGGCCCTGGCATCTTTTCAATTTCAACATAACTCTGAGAAATCACTTGAGGTCTATCATTGATAAAAAATGTCAGTCATTGATAAAAAAAAAAACAACAAAAAAACACCCACAGCCCAGATTTACAAAAGCAACAGCAGTAGCTTAGGAAATAAAAGTTGACTGCTATAATGACAGGTGGAGGCAGAAATAAAAGAACCGGTGAAACTGGAGAAACATAACAGAACATTTAAAAGACTAATAGTAATAGTAATACACACTAATGCTGTGAATGTACAATTATTTATGAAGTCTTTGAGTCCCTTATGAACCAGTTAAAGCCAGTGTCATGTTTCAGGCCAGAGGTTGTAGTATCCATAACAAGCCGCTCATATTTTACCAGATAACAGCCTGAACCCTGATCCTTTTGGTCTGCAGATATTTACCAGCTGCAGGGTCATGAAAAACCATCATCCTAGTGAATTAGAACTCAGGTTGACTGATTAGGTTTGTGATCTGTGCTTTGGCCACCAGGTTGATACTATCTGTAAGAAAGCACATCAGGGCATATATATTTACCAGAAACACCATAATTTTAACCCCCAAGTGCCTAAATTTATTTATAATTACAGAAAAAAATTTATTTGTGTTGTTGCTGTGACACAGATCCTACACATGTGAATTAAAGTATAACCGTGCAATAATCTTCTGTCCTGTGATAAAAACGTAATATTTATTCAATATTTATAAAAAATAAATGCACTATTTTTATATAGACGTAGGTATACATACTGTTTTACATAGATATACATACTGTTTTTATAGGAAATGCATATTGTTAATACTTTTAATAGAGATACATACTGTGTATATACATATACACACACACACACACACACACACACACACAGTGTTATTCATGGTAATACATACTGTTAATATTGTTCATAGATATACATACTGTCACATACTGTCACATATTGTTAATACTGTAAATTGTGTCTATCCATATTTTATCCAGTTTTATTTTTTATTCTACTAAGCTTTATTCTTATGTTACTTTGTTAAATTCTACATTTTTATTATATTTTATTATATATTATATATTATATTTTCTTCTATTTTTAGTTTTTGAAATTTTATATTTGCCCTATTCTTTTTTCTGTAGCACTGGTGTTTGTTAATATTTCTATTCTATTCTATTCTATTCTATTCTATTCTATTCTATTCTATTCTATTCTATTCTATTCTATTAAATGTAGATAATTTTAATTTGAATTAATTTGAATATAGTGTCTGTCTACATTAGGTACAATTGCCATAATTGTCGTAATAGTAACTAAACAAATGTTCCAATCTCAGGTATGTCAATTATTTTATTGATTATTTTACTGATGCTTAATCAGTTATTCCAGTCAACATTCCAAACAAAACAGAAATGATTAAAAAAAACAAACAAACAAAAAAAAACACCAGAATGTCATGAAATTAATAACACTGTTATAGTCTTGGCAAATATGTAACTGTGGACGTTCTTTTATAGAAGTTGAAGATATCTTGTACCTTTGAGCTCCTCCTGAAAATGTCATGCATCTATCATTACTTTTCAACTGTCAGAGTAGTTGAAAAGTAATGATTTATTAACTTAGCGTCTTTTTTTTTATCTATCGTTTATATAGTGCAATAACAAAATAACAGGAACTAATAAGTTATCAGTTACATGGCTAAAGTTTTATATGGTGTTTACTAGGACTAATAACATTTTATGAAAGTATGAAGCAAATCAGAGATGGAGGCCTCCAGAGATTTCACCTGGACTGACCATGAACAGGGCACTAACATTCAATCAGTCAAATCAATCACATTAACCATTATTGTAAAGTGATTCCATTGTTTTATGGTCAGTTACAACACCTGTGTCTATTTTTTGCCCTTCTTCCTCAATAAAATCTTAACTAAAACAAAAAAAAACAACTGGCGACTTGTCCAGGGTGTACCCTGCCTTCGCCCCTATGTAGCTGGGATAGGCTCCAAGCGACCCCCGTGACCCTAGGGAGGATAAAGCGGGTTCAGAAAATGAATGAATGAATGAATGAATGAATGAAAAAAAAACAAAAAAATTCCCACTGTTATAGAAGCAGGGTGTTGAAATTGATCCGTGAACGTCAGGGATCATAGATAACCAAGTAATATATACAAGAGCTGAATAGCACCTCATAAACATTTACTGAAGCCACACAATTTAACCCTTGCCTTGTACAGATATGCGAGTGATGAACCCAAGAGGTTAAAAGTGGGCCTAATTGTTAAGCAATTGTTAAGCAGTTAACTTTGTAATAAAATTGTTGAACTTGAACTCCTCCATTGTCATTATTGATGCTATTTACCTGTTTAGGGAGTAACATTTTATTGAGGTTCTGGGCCTGTATTGCTAACTAGTAGAGAAATCATCACAGATCCATTGATTTTGGTTGGATTTTTATAATTTTTTCTGTGGAATGAGTATATTGTTTGGTGAAAAGAATGGCATATTGGCTGATGTCATAACTTGGGGGAATACTTGATTGCCAATGAAGTAAAGTTGAAAATATTGGAAAAAAGTGAGAAAACGCCTAATTTTTTTTGCATTAAATCGAGCCAAAATCATGCAGAAATGTGTTTTAAGAATTATTTTTTCATTGAAGGTTGTCACCATATGTGTTTTTTGCATCTGGAATGCATTTATTGACAGCTTCCCCAGCCCACTGAGGACTGAAGGAAAATTTTCATTTTTCAAAATTGTATATCAAAAAATGAGGGGTACATACACTAATAAGGCCACAATTTTTTTTCGCAGCAGAGCAGACCCTCCAATTATTGGTCCTTAGGATCAAAATTAACAAAAAAAACACAAATAAAAAGTATGGCAGACCATGTCAGGTTCAACCCATTTTTGAGACTTTGGCTCCCCGATTACAAGGGCCATTTACCACTGAAAACTAACCCCAACCATAGCCTAACCATTTACCACCCAGGCCTAAGACACCGGAACCTTATTTAATCATTTAACCGCTTTGCAAACTCTCTCTCTCTCTCTCTCTCTCTCTCTCTCTCTCTCTCTCTCTCTCTCTCTCTCTCTCTATATATATATATATATATATATATATATATATATATATATATATATATATATATATATATATATATATATATACATATATATAGGGTGGGGAAGCAAAATTTACAATATTTTGAGGCAGGGATTGAAAGACAGTGTATGACCAATTAGTTTATTGAAAGTCATGAGAATTTATTTGCCACAAGAAAATTGACATAATAGAAAATGTTTTTATTCTATGTGTCCTCCTTCTTTCTCAATAACTGCCTTCACACGCTTCCTGAAACTTGCGCAAGTGTTCCTCAAATATTTCTCTCTCTCTCTCTCTCTCTCTCTCTCTCTCTCTCTCTCTCTCTCTCTCTCTCTCTCTCTCTCTCTCTCTCTCTCTCTCTCTCTCTCTCTCTCTCTCTCTCTCTCTCTCTCTCTCTCTCTCTCTCTCTCTATATATATATATATATATATATATATATATACACACACACACACACACACACACATATATTAAAATAACTTTATTTTTTAGCGCACCGACCTCACTTCCAGTGGGTTACTTCCTTAGCATTAGCCACATTAGCTGAAAGCCTTAAAAAATTTCACCCTATGCTATTATTTTTTCTGGTGACCTTAATTTTAAAGCAAGAGACCTTTTGGGTAAACAGCACCCCCTTAAGTGAACAGGTGGATGATGTTTTTTTTTTCTTATAGTGGATATTTTTTTGGGCTAGTAGATAATTTTTTGGGGCTGTTCTTTTTTTTCCTAATAGTGGATAATTTTTTGGGCTAGTGGATAATTTTTTGGGCTGTTCTCTTTTTTCTTATAGTGGAGAATTTTTTGGGACTGTTCTCTTTTTTTTCTTATAGTGGATAATTTTTTGGGCAAGTAGATAATTTTTTTGGGCTGTTCTCTTTTTTTTTCCTATGGTGGATAACTTTTTAGGCTAGTGGATTATTTTTTGGGCTGTTCTCTTTTTTTCCTTACAGTGGATAATTTTTTGGCCTGTTGCACCTCTGGGCCACTGTACAAAGGAGATCACTGATGTGTATAAATAGGGAAAAAGAGGAATGTGTCTAATAACAACATTATTCCAACCTTTTATGCAACACTGTAATTTTGTCTTGATTAGATTTTCCTATTATTACTGAGCTAGAGATTTAAGTTATAAAACTAGAATGAAGGTTATCCCAAGATAATATGGAGATCATTTCTGTATTTCAAGACTGATACCACTTGCACAAGATGCCAACTTAAAAATATTAGGCATAGATAGTTGTGGATTCATTGCTCATATTAAGCACAACTTGCAAACATGTTTTCAAGTTTTAATATCCATTCTGGCGTTTCAATGGTTAGACTTCTATTCTATCATATTTATTTATTTCTATTATTATTTCTATCGGGCTGTTTTGCCAACCCTAACCAACCAGTAATATGTGAGCAGTCAAAGATAATCTCAGAGATCTTTGGAGTCTCCCTGAATTATCCCAAGTTCACCACACAGTAACTAAATGTGTTAGCATTTGCTTCTTTGATTGCCTGTAGATGTATCCTCCTTCTTTGGAAGTCAACTAAACCTCCAGCAGAACATGCCTGGACAACAGCCGTAATGTCTTTCTTGAAACTGGAAAAGATAAAATTTTTTCTTAGAGGATCAACCGAAAAATGTTGCATTACGTGGAAGCCTTTCCTCTCTTATTTTGATAAAACATCTATAGAAAACACAACAGACTAGAATAGCTATAACACTCATAATTAAGTGAATGTGGACCAGTGGTGGGTGTGGGGTGAGGGGGTACTTTTCTCCTTTTTTTTTTTTTTTTAAGTTTAAGGTGTTTTTATTGTTAGTTGTTTTTTGTTTTTGAAAACTGGAAAATTGGACATACTTATACCTGTGCTGAGAGGTTATTTTAAAAAAACAACCCAAAAAACAGAACAATCTGCACTCTACACTTGAAAACCAGTAGCAGCAGGTTTGGTGAAACAAAACAAAACAGCAGATACTGCCCCTTGACACTGCAGTCTGAGAAACTTTTCATGAGTCTGTTACAAATACTGATCAACTGATAACTTCATTCAGATGTACTTGTGTTTATGTTTCCACATACTGTGGGCATGGCAGGCATTTGGATTCCAAGTGTTTATGTAAGACACAAACCTGAACTGGAAAATCTTGTTCCTGACTGCGTATTCATAGAAGGAATCTGACGCCGTCACTGTGTAGGAGACGTTGAACTCCTCCCCGTCGGTGACTTTCTCGGGTGGACGCTGAACCCAGGCCATTTCTAGACCTGAGCAAACACACACCTTACTGCAGAGGACTGTCAGCACATTTGCATATTCATTCATTCATTCATCTTCTGAACTCGCTTTATCCTCACAAGAGTCACAGGGGGTACTGGAGCCTATCCCAGGTACTTATGGGTGAAGGTGGGGTTCACCCTCGACATGTCACCAGTTCATCACAGGGCGAACAACCAATCACTATCACATTTACAACTATGTGCAATTTTTAGGTTGACCAATTAACCTATCAGTGCATGTCTTTGGATGGTGGGAGGAAGCCGGAGTGGATCAATCCAAATATCGATAGTATCGATACCAAGTCCGTATCCATATCAGATCGATACTAGCGTGGTGAGATTGATACTTTAGTTTCAGTTTTTCTCTTGTACTCATTGCAGTGGTTTTGTCAAAGAGGAGACAGCCAGGTCGCCAGACTCACTGCTTCTCTCTTAGTGCATAGAAGGCACACTTTGCTTCTCCTCCCTCCTTGTGTGTTTCGATGTTGTGCTGTCACGTGACTCAGCAGTGCAAAGCAAACAAGCAAGCTGCAGGTTCAGGTGCACCCGCTCACCAGCACATGCACAACACATGCACAAACTGAGACATGGAGCAGAAGAATGGCATGGAAGAGCAGTGCCATGTTGTTATATTTTATTTTCAGGCCGAAAATGAGACAACAGCTAGCTGAATAATTTATAAAACGGCTATAAGGTACAGATAATTTTGATTTAATTTTTGTATTGCAGCTTCCAAACACTACTTGAAAAAAATTTTTGTTTAAATTTTTTTTCCGGTGATCATTTTGTGCACTTTGTTAATTTAAGAAAAAAAATTCCAGACATGACAATGTATGGGGAAAAACTGTTTTGTTACTATTCTATTGTTTCTGAAAAAAAAAAAACATTTTTGATAATAAAGTATTTTCTATTTACTTTTACTATTTTACTTTATTTACTGTCCTGGGTTTTAACTATTTAATAATAAAAAAGGAAACATCTCAAAACACTTAAAGGCCATGAAAGTTAATTGAGATTTAGCAATTCGATTATTCATCCACCTTTATTATTGAAACGTATCGGTATCAGTATCGATATCAGTGATACTGGCCCTGAATTTACTTGTTATCGGATTGATACCAAAATATGCAGTATCACACACCACTAGCCGGAGTACCTAGAGAGAACCCATGCAAACATGGGGAGAACATGCAAACTCCACACAGAAAGGTCCCCAGTTGGAATCAAATCATGGACCTTCTTGCTGTGAAGTGGCAGTGCTATCCACTGCACCACTGTGTCACCTCATGTTTGCAGAACCAATCCTATTTATTCATATGTGCAGGAAACAGTCTCAGTTTATTTATATCACATACACAGAAAATCTAACAACTTTTTTTTTTTTTTTACTAATTCTAATATCACACTCTACACACATAAACACAGATCCAGACAGACTCACACAAACCTACCTCCACAGCTAATCATGTTGTAATCATTTGGACTGTTGATTGGCCAACAGTCGTACTCAGTGTTGTCCAGATCGTGCCAGCAATGTACCCCCTGCAAGCAAGGAAACCTTTTTTATGTGTCTGTGTGTAACAATTCTGTAACATGTTTAAGGAGTTTTATCAGTGAGTCAAGGCTGGTTATGTGAGTGTATGAAAAATACATGTGTCACATTTGAAAAAAGAGCTTGATTGCAGAATGCAGAGGTAGTCAAATGATAGAGTAACGCAGCAGCAGAACACTGAAACAACACAAGCCCACACAGGATGACATGCAGCCAGGAACAAGTGTTTCTGACAAGACAACAAAAGCAAAGCAGCTCCTCAGAAAATAAACCTAATGGGAATATTATGAACTTCATTTTTTAGCATTTACTATCTGTATATACTGGTAGGAATGTCAGTGTGACATAACAGTGCAATGGAGGAAGAGATCAAACTTCAAATATGTGTTGTTTCCTCTCCAGAAGAAAGCAGTCAGTTATGCTTTTTTATGGCAGTAAATGCCTAACTTACCAGCAGGAAGCAGAGGTAAAGGGATGCTGCTGTCTGTAGAGCCATGGGGTCTTCCTCTGCTGTTGGTGGACACTCTGAGCTGACTGACTCACTGACTGACTGACTGACCAAACCTGTGTGTGCGTGTGTGTGTGTGTGTGTGTGTGTAGATGGTGGTGGGGAGGGGGTCACTTCTTAACATAACCATCCATAAGCACCCCTTCCTCTCCTTTGTCCCTAATTGTCCAATCAGCAGGAGAGGCTCTACAATCACAGTGTGATCATGCACTTGTTCATAACGTGCTTCATCTCACCTTAACCACCCCTGACACTCAGCATCAACAAGAAACCTCCGCCACATCTCAACAGTCCACAATACACCATCAAAAAACACAAAACACAGCCTGGGGGCTTCAAATGTGTGGTAGTAGTGTAGATACCAAGTGTAAATGTAACAGAAGTTAAGTGCATTAACAATAAAACTGGATACAATGGACAAAGCCTTAGTTTTACATAAGGGCTTTTAGTAGATTCATATTTGAATTGATTCATCAAAAAAGTGTCACTTTGTTGCCTGTTTATTTATCTCCGCTCAAACCAATAAAATGCATCACTGTTCACGAGATGCATTTAAAGAGTACCTATAGCTCATGATTAAAGGATTTAATATTTGAAGAATGAATCTTAAAGAAGAAATAAAGTAATTAAGAATTTGATGGTAATCACACATCTCCATAAAGTTGGGATGGTGGCAACAAAAGGGCAGAAAAGTAAGAAGTGCTGAAAAAAAAAAAAAAAAAAAAAACTGGAGAGAAACAGCATCTTTCAGTCCAGCTGGACAGAGGTCTATCAGTCTGTGAAAAATGTCAATTGTGAAATGATTTTAGAATAATCCTTGCAAAATTGTGAAACCTTTGAATGTCTTATCATCTATAACTGTGTTTTTCAACCTTGGGGTCATGACTTAACATGGGGTGGCCTGGAATTCAAATAGCGTCGCCTGGAATTTCCAGTAATTGATAAAAATAAAAACTTACTAATAAAAAATATAGTGAGTTGTGAGAGACAATAACAATCCATAGAAGACATGACAAACTGTGAAGCTGACACTGAAGCACTGTGGTACTGTTTATCTGTCAAATTGTCACAACGGGGGGAAAAGAGAGGACTCAAGTGCACAGTACTGAAGAGAAAAAAATAAAAGTTTATTTAACAAAAAAAATGAAAACCAGACAACAAAAAACCTAACACAAAAACTAAAGCAAAGTCCATAGAAAAAAAACAACATACAAAACCTGAATCAGAGTCCGTGGATGAATATGGATAAATGTCCGGCCTGTGAAAAGGAGTGAGGAGAAATGGACCAGCGCTGCATGGCTGCAAACCAAAGCCTTAAATAGGCTAAAGATAATTGGCTGCAGCCACGCAGCGCCAGCAGGTGAGTCTGATGATGATAATGATAAGGAGGAGCTGAGGGTCACACAGGCATGACCAAAAGGGAGGAGCTGAGAGTCACACAGGCACAGATCCTGACACAAATGTTCATTGTGGTCAGTTTCAGATGCTGCAATTCTTTCATAATTCATAGTTTGAGTTATTGTTTGTTCAGTATTAATTATCAGCCTTGTAAATACAAACTGGACTGACTGTACATATCCTGACCAAGGAAAATTAAATTCTCACTTTGTGCAGTAATCTACACCTGGCTTTTCTGCCTCCGTCCATAATAATATACATTATATTGACTAAATGTCATCTAAAATTAATGTTTATTTGCAACATAGTATAGCACACTATGACATGATCAAAAACAAATTAATTTTAGAACAAAAAAAAGTCTCCATTTTGAATGTCTGGGGTCACTAGAAAGTTGTGATGTTAAAATGGGGTCACGAGCCAAAAAAAAGGTTCGGAACCACTGTTCTACAATAATAAAATATGATTAAATTAAATCTCTGTTTACTAGGGACAAGCCAAACAATACTGGATTCTAATGATCTTTGAGACCTCAGACAACACTTTATTGAAAACCAACCACAATTCTGTAATACATGAGCTCAGGAAAACTTCAAGAAATCATTTCAGAGATGTAAGTTAAAGGTCCTGTACAGAGAATTCATTTAAAGTGGATTGCAGTGACACCTTTGGCTGGAATCAGTGGTGTTTTGAAGGGACAAAGACTCCGCTTCCCATGAGCACTAGCGCCTACTGTCGTAAGGGCATAACTCTGGCCAAGGTGTGCATTTGATTTGAAGCTAATGACTGATCCTCTTTACAACTCTGCATTTCCTTTTTCAAGACAGTAACTTGCAGGTGCAAAGTGATGTTTGAAAGGAGACAATAAGCAAACTTCATACAGTCCGTTTGTAGCGTAGTTTAGAAACTGGGGTGAAAAAAAAAATGAAACCAAACTTTGAAAGCCTGACTCCTGCTTCTATGTCTGTTTTACTCCGGAGCTCCAAAGTGTTACAGACCGGTGTTTAAGACATGTCCCAATAATATACATTTGCGCTAGCTTTTCCACAAAGTATTCAGTCATTTTCATAAATGACGTCAGTCCTTCTTCATCTTCCTTATTGTGCATTAGCAGTTCAGCGCTAGCTGCTTCAGCCTTCTGCATTCACAGTATTCTACTGGGAGAATTGTCTTGTTCCTGAAGGATAGTTGAGTATCCAGGCCCTGGTATGAACATTCAACTCCATACAGAACCAGTTCAGTCTCACCTTTCAAAGCCCTTAGTTTGGGACTGAAACAATGCTCCAAATAAAACAGATTAGCCCCGTCACAGAGCTAGCCATGCGGCTAACACAGAAGCGTTTACTAAGTGTTTGACTGAGCTACCAACAGACACTATAGTCAACGACAATGTTCCAATGCATATGCATAAAGAACACAAGTATTCTATACCTGTGGAGAAGGAAGAGGGACTACTCCAGGTCTATTTTCATTCCTTTAACTCCCTTAGTTCTATCCATCGGTTCAAAGCAGAGGTTTACCGGTGTTTTAGTCTGTGCTCTATCATGCTCCCATTTAGTTTTCTTTTTCTTTCTGCCAGTCCAGTTCCAGTTCCAGTGTCCACCATTACAACTAAAGAAATCCAAGAAATTCCTTTCTTTGGGAAAAAAGACAGATCTTACTCTTCACTGGTTCATCTTACTTCTCACTACTAAACTCTGCCAGTCAGTGTGGTGTTGTCATAGTGACATAAGTCTGCCGTAAATCAGTCCAGTCTTGTCTGACCCGACCAGGGAAGATGGAAATAGCATTTGGAAATAACCTATTTTGGTGTTGATAATCTCATTTTAAATGGCGGTCTACGATCAGGCATATATCTAAAAATAAGAATTTTTTAAGATCACGTAGAAAGTCTGTACAGGACCTTAATGTGGATTAAAGCTCTATTATGCAAAGAACACTTCTAATTCCCCCTTGATGCGCACCATTCAGTAACATCTTAGCCAAATTGCCCATTTTTTCCCCTTGGATGGTGAAGCCATGACCCGCCTTACTCTGCATCTAATTGGCTAGTACTCACTGCCTTCACTGATTAGATTGGTTAACTTTAGGCATGAGGACTGATGAGCCAATCAGAGGCAAAGTAGGGCGGGTTATGCTGAGGAAAATATTGCTAACTAGCGCTGGCCACCTCTCGAACCTGACTGGACACCTCAGGTGCCAGTGCCACCCCAGTTGATTGACAGGTCACTGCATGTCTTGTTGAAAGATGTGCGATTATTGGAAATGCAAACAAGAAAGGCAGAATAAACGTCTTTCAAATGAGTGACACATATCAAGAGAACCTACTTTGATGGAATACATAACTCTGAGTTAAGTTTTAAGGTGGTTTCAGAATGAATCACTGTTTTAAACTACTGGCCATATGACTGCACATTTAGAGGAGAGGAGATTTTGTCGTTAAACTGTGAGAGCAGGCTAACGTCATGAAAGACTAACCTTATGAAAGGCTAACGTTATCCTATGTTTGCCTCATGTTGAATACATTTACATACATGCAGCTGCTTGTGTGATCAGTAAAACCTACAAACTGCTCCTGATCAAGTTATGATAATTTTATAGTAGTGAGCAAATACTACTGAGGGATTTTTGGGTAAACTAAATAGAGTAGTCTTACATGTCACTGTCTCTAGAACAGGGAGTTTTTCAGAACTACTTAAAAAAGGCAAAAATTGAGAGTATACCCACAGGGACCACTACACCACTGCTTGTTCAAGAAACCCTACTATCTTCTCTGAGCTAAAGCTCATTTAAAATGAACCGAGGCCATGTGGAAAAGTGTTTTGGGGTGTGTTGAATCAAAATAAGAATTGTTTTTGTTTTTTGTTTAGAAATCATCAAACATCATCAAACAGCTGTTTGCTCCAAGTTCAGAAACCTGAATCTCTGATGGTATGGGGGTGCATTAGTGCCTACTGAGGTATACACATGTATTAGAGCAGCATGTGCTCCCATCTAAATTATGTTTTCTTCAGGGAAGGCCTTTCATATTTCAGCAAGATAATGCTAATCTGCATTGTGCATCTATTACAATAGCATGGCTATTGAACATAGTCTAGACCTTTAACCAGTTGAAAACACTCGGCACATCATTAAATGGAATAACCAACAAAGATGACGCAGGACTGTTGAGGAGTTACAATCCTTTATCAGACCAGAATGGAACAACGTTCCTCTAACAGAACTCTAGAAGCTGGTCTCCTCAGTCCCAGACAATTACGAACTGATGCTAAAACAAGAGGAATGCTACACAGTGGTAAATGTGGTCCTGTCTCAACTTTTTGGAGATGTTTCACTGCCATCAAATTCTAAATGACATTATTTTATTCTTAAAATGGTACATTTTCTCAATAAGTTGCTCAACAATGGATTCTGTTGTTTGCATTAGACATAATATCCCAACTTTTACAGAACTGGGGTTGCACCTTTTGTATCTAGTGTGACTGGTTTGTGTGGGGTAAAGTCATATTTGATGCCTATCATGTAAATATAAACCAATCCCTTTACTATGTCATTCAACACAGTCTGGATGCAGGTTTTGTTTTTTGTTTTTTTTCTACTGCTGTTCCTGTTGCTGCTGAGTCAATATGTGAAACTGGGCCTCTCTACACATGCCTGCCCCTCTGGCACAGAGGATATTTATACGACACCATATCCTGTGTACTGTTTTCCATCTGTTTCTGCAGCTGTTGAAATTATAAGTAAACCAAAAAAGACAGCATTTCTGTACATCTGTGAAATTTAATTGGCTTTTCAAGAATGCATAATTACAGCACAGTTGTAGAAAAAAAGGCTGCTGCACCACACAGTTTACAGTGCACGTTTTTTGGGAATGAAAGCCAGGGTGGCAGACAGCAGTCACGATAGCTCTACTAGGACTTGCTGAGGACATGCAGGATTCATTATCATGCACAGTGTTCAAAATGGACAGTGAATCTCTCAACTTTATTTACATCCTGAGTCAGTTCTTGTCTTAGAGCTTTTCATTCCACTGTTAAAACATTGATTGTGTTTAAGTCATGAGTGCAAGTAGAGATTGTGTAAAAGCGGTCAAGAGGTATAACAGTTGCTGTGGGTTTATGGTTGAAATGCTGTTAATGTTGACTTAAATTAATCTTATAATATCCATTCTTTTGTGGGAACCTTAATCCTAAACTAGGATTAGAGTTTGGGTTAGGTTTAAACAGTAGAAGCCCAATACACAGGTTGATTTGAAAAGGAACATCTTGTAGTTTCTGTTTCTTTTAAGAGAAGAATGAAAAAACCTTAGGCACAGCACACAACATCAGCATCAGACATGGATGAGAAAGCCAAACCATCTGCCTCAGTACACACACTTTTCCATTACAGTGAAGGACTATCTGCCAATACATTAACTGATCTGTTTAAAATAACTCAACTGTTATATGCATTTGTCATTACACGAACACACAAGAACATGAAGTATCCAAAGGACCTGTGTGTGTGTGTGTGTGTGTGTGTGTATATATATATATATATATATATATACATTTTTTTTTTTTTTTTTTTTTTGTGCAAATTACAAATCCAAATGATAGAGCATAACATTTTTCTGTTGTCACGCAGTATAAAATGTTATATCACACTATCCCAGTCAGAAATTGAATAACATTAACATGATGATTGTAAAGCAATGTTTTCACAAAAAATAAGAAATGCCTGCAAAACAGGCAGCACACATTTGAAAAATCTATTTTGATTTTAAATCATTCCAGTTTTGATGGTTTTATCTCCTTTTAATCATCCAAGTCTATTTTTAAGACAGGATTGTATTAGTGCTTCAGTCTTACCGATACATGTAAACTTATCCTGTCACATGTTTCTTTTACCATTGTAAATTCTTACAGCCTACTGCATGTCTGTCATGCATGTCTGCCAAAATAAGGCTTAAATAAGATTAAGCATATTTATTTATTTTTTATTTATTTTATTTTTTTTTTTTTGGGGGGGGTGGGGGGGGGGGGGGGGCATATGGGACATCCAGAATTCATTGATTCCTTACACCAACATAAATGTGATGATTATTACTGATGCAAGTGTGTTTGTACAATTGAGGAGCTGTTTTTGTTGTTAAATCTTTTCACCTGAAAAGTGTTCCTGAGTGAAAACAGAAGGTCAGCCATTAATCAGCATGAGTGGAGGAAATCATCCTGAAGTGGTTCCTCTTGAGCAGCAGTACTTCATCAGCTTTAACCTGCAGTGCACGTCATCTGATAAGAACCTCACATAATCCTCTGAATGCCTTTTTTTAGCTGTGGCTCAACACCACATTAACATCTGCATTGCAATTTTTGTTGAGTTATTTTTATTTCAAAGAGAGTTAAGTTAGGGTTTGAGTTATCAAAGAAGTGTAAGCCAAAATACATTTATTAGACTTCATCTGAAAGAGGGAATCTGTAAGTTTTAGTGTGTAACATATGGCTGACATTCTGCCTAAACTGGGAGGAAGGCAGATACCCTCAAACTGTCGAGCCTTTATGTTCTTAAAACTGTACTTGTAAAAACAAACTGCCACTATGTCCACAAGCTTCTCAAACGATTGAAACAACCACTACATTGATAAAAGTGATTTAGAAGTGTTTTATTCTATTCTGCCCTTTGTTTCATAGCAAATTATCAGAATTTTGTGCAAACTTTACTTGTAGCCGAATGATTAAAAAAATCTATCTATCTATCTATCTATATATATATATATATATATATACAACATATATATATATATATATATAAAAACACCATAGTCTCTACGTAGGTTATTGTGCTTAAGGTTTGACAATTAATTCATTCATTAATAAAGACTACACAAATCATCTCTTTCCTAAAATGTGCATTTGAATCATTACCACAAAGTAAAAAAGACCAGCTGTAAACACCTTCCAGTCTCACTTGTCAGCTGGTATTGTCATTCCTGCAGTCCCATAAAACAAATCTATTTAATGTTGTCATGTCCTTTAAAAGTAGGAGTGGCATAAATACTGTACAGCAGTCTGAACAGAGTCATTTGAACCCTGTAAATGATTTAGCTGTGGAGTCATTGAACAGTCCGGGCGGGGGGGGGCATTGTGAGTGGGTCATTCCACTCTGCTTCAGTCATATCCTCTTGAGTGCAGACAGGTACACAGAGCATATGTTGAAGCCACCAGCCGGAATCCAGTGTGTTGCAACATTGTTTTACAACCCATGCAATTTGCGGTGAGCAGCTGTTTCGTCACAGCTACAGCGGCCGGCGAAGGAGCCACGCTGGATGGAGAAAAATGCTACAGGCAGAACAAGTTTTGCAAATTTGCTGCAGGCAGGAGTTGATTTAGTCCAACTGATGAAAGATACAGACGACAAAAAGAGGTGTGAACCGTGTTTCTGTTCCCCTGAGGTTAAACCAAATACATGAGTTAGAACTGCAAAGACAGGCTAAAGTAATCCATGCTAAGTAGGAAACTGTTATTTTACTATTACAAGTCCTCTTGAGAAATCTTTACAGATGTTTAAAGTTCAGTGGCTGTGAAAAATGCATTCAAATTGAGTAAACCCAAGCATTGTATAGCACCTGACTATAACTAACAGACTATTTCTGAAGTAGTTAATCCATTACAGCATCATTTCTTCAGAATAAACATAGGAAGTACAAAGACAGAAAAGCTAAGCCACCACTTTGAACAGATGTACAAACCTATAAAACTTTCTAGTGTGAAGAGACTGAGAGAACAGTTAAAAATGAACAGGGGGCAAATCCTTCCATGTTTATACAGTAAAACTGAATATTATCAACTGGCTATAACTATTTCAGCATGTGGGTGTCAGCATTGTCTTTTGACTAGATGAGAATAATTCTGTCTCTCATCTTGGTTATTGGTTAATTCCTGAAGCCAATGGGCTGTCAAGTCTTTGGCCCAATGCCACTTCACCCCTTATCCCTCCCCCTTACCCCTACCCCTTGGCACTACCCCTTGAAATGGAGCTGCAAGGATAAGGGATTGAAACATTCCCCTATGAAATGGGACAACCCTTCCAGACCTGTTAAGTCATCAGCAGTCATCAATTCCGCTATTACCAGATACGAAAACTTTGTTTCTGTAAGTATTTCTCATACCATTAGTAGCTGTAACAGTCTCTGACCCATGGACTTTGGTCATCTTTTTGCGGCTATCAACTATAAACCGCAGAAATGCAATCTATACCTCATTGAAATGGCATTAAATGGACAATCAAATGATTAAATGTTTTACAAAGAAAATACATACATTTGTGTGTTTCTTTCATCACACTGCTGCACTCTTGCTGTGTTTACCTCCATCTTGCCAATGATTCAAACAGAATTATGGGAAATTTCTCCTACTCCTCCATTCATAGTGTGGTCCTGAAATATCTCCGTTTTGAGGGCTATTAGCCCTTCCTCTCCTTCTAATCGAGAATCGTGACAACACTACCCCTTCACGTGTACATGCAAATATTGAGGGGGAGGGGTAAGGGGGAGGGGCCAAGGGGTGAATTGGGATTCAGCCTTTGTGGACAAGTTGTCAAATTAGAGCTATTGGAACTAGACATAAACCAATTAACCAGTGCAGAGCACAGATTTTACACACTATCTGTTGCTGCAGAAGTTCGTATTAATAAGCTTCTAATGCAACACCTGACTTAAAGGGAAGATACCGGCACAAAAGATAAAACTTCCCTTCTCTAGATTTTTTGCAGTTGTAGTTAGACATTTGGATCCTCATAGGGCTGCACGATGTGGTGGAAAAAATCATAATGCAATTTGAGTCCACTTGTTCGGCTATAAAGACAATATGCACTCCATTTTTACTCATTTATTAAAGTCAAGTCAAACATACAAACTTAAATTAGCATTAAAAAAACAAGAACTTAAAAAAATGCAATTACAGAATTGCTGATACTGCAGCTAATAGTTTGATTAACTGTGCAGCCCTAGTTCCACATTTATTGATTAAATATATGACTTAGATGTTCAGTTCAAGATTTATCCAGTCTTTAATAAAGTGAAACATATTTGATTTTTGACATGTATAATGTCTTTGCAATGTCAAAAGTTTTGGCCAAATGGAACATGATAGCTGCATATCTATCCACCTTATCCTACCCTCACTCACTGTCTTTATTATGTCCGCCACTAACAGTCAGTCAACCTTTGGAACATCACTTACTGTGGGTCTTCAAGGCCCACATGATAGCATTTGTAGATACATTTAACCACGGAGAAACAATTCCTAAAATCAACATTATATCCAACAGTATCACGGTCATTAAGATAAAAAGGGTATCTGTGGTGTGCGACCACAGGAAACACTGCACAGTCTGAAGAACAGCCTCAACATGTCTGTGTCTAATATCAGATAACAAGCTTCAAAGAATTTATTTCTTGTGACACTTTTTGCTGTTTTGAACCAGTGGAGCATGGTGTAATCCATGGTTAAATAACCCACAGTGATGTAATGAGGAGGAAAAAAAACCCCGATCAGAACAGGTAACTCAGGTATTAAATGTCTGAAAAATCACGTCCATTTGGTGAAGTGTGTAGTGCATGAGTGTCTTTTATCTCCATCTAACCTGGATTCAATTTCCCACTCTTATCTGTGGACAACAGATGCAACTTCCGTGAGCAGCGCCTGCCTCTTCTTTCAAGTCAGCTCCAAACTGTACCTTCATGAGGTTCATCCAGTCAAACACACATTGTCCAATTTGCATTTCATGTCTTGAGTATGTCCTGGTCCTCATTTTTGGTCTCCTCTGACGGGGGCTGACTGGTGCCTGTATCCTGACCCGAGCTGAGGGGTCTGGCGTTCGCCTTGGTGGAGCGTTGCCTTCGGGTGCCGTTGCCGATGCAGCGTATGAGGTTCTTGATGGTCGTCCACATTTCATCGTCCTTGTAGGAGTAGATGCAGGGGTTCATGACGGAGTTGAGCACGGCCAGGAGCAGCAGCCAGCGTTTGAGTTTCATCACTTTACAGGAGGTGCAGAGGCCGTCCACCAGGAGGACCACCAGGCCGGGGGTCCAGCAGAAAACAAAGGCCCCTTCAGAAGAAAATACAGCACAGAAGATACAGTTATTTTCACATGCATCGTTTCTTTGTGCACATTCGAGTGAGAAAATAACCAGTGACTTTGAGCCCGCAAGTCACGACTTCAAACTATGACTCATGACTGTAGCGTTCCAGGCAAGTCACACCAAACTGCCTGAGCGCAAGGAATAGTGGTAGCTAGATGTAAACAAACCAGCATGGTGGACCGTACGTTATGCTCATTTACAATCATTTCTATCACCAAAGGTGCTTGTTCTTTGTTTATTTGAGGGAAACAGAGGAGTAAAAACGGCGCATAAGGCAAGAGAAGCTGTTCTACCTTTTATGTTATGTTATTTGTATATTTGGATACGTATTTGGTATTAATTTATTAATGCACTCAATGGACTGAAAACTAGCTAACACTACAGTAGCTGCTGATTATGCAGAACATTTGTGGATAAATAACGTCAGAGCAATACCTTGTTTTAATAAACAATATGCATAAACACTGTATCCATGGGGGCCATCATTGTTGTTTCATGGGCTATGTGACATCAAAGCTCAGAACCGGGAGTACATCGATCTAGTACGAGTTCACAGGTGGGAAGTCACGGGTTTGACTGCAATTCCAGTGCATTTTCACCGGTAGAAGGTTGGAAATACACGAGTCATGGGTTGCCTGGAAAGTAGCATTATTCATGAATCTACTGACTTCACTAAACAAAAAACAGGGCTGAACACTGAAAACACTCAAAGACAGTAATAGGTGGGCAATTATTGACGTTTATGAACTCATATTTGGGCCATTTTATTAAAAAAAAAAAAAAAAAAAAAACAGATAAAGAAGGACGAGGATGTTATATTTGAATAAATGAAAGTCAAAAATGAACCAAAAAAATTTCAGATATTCCTGGAGATTAAAACAATCTGTCTGCAGTTTATAGTTAATATATTATTTTAAGTCATTGCCCTGTGTATTGCGTTATATCATTTAATATATAACTAATATTTTGACCTTTGGCTTCTCTTTGTTCTGTGTATGCTGCTACCAATAATTTCCCATATTCATAAAGTATTTGCGATTGTAATTCTTAAGTGGTAAAATAATGGGCGGGGGGGGGGGGTCATGCTCCTTGATTATGCAGCCAAAATGTGCACAAAAAGACATTGTCTGAGATTAAAGTCAGAATGCCATGTTTGATATAAAAAAAGAATATAAAGTCAGTATAAAGATGAAGTGTGAGATCAGGATTTGCATCACCAATAACATTTTTTTGTTCAGTACAGAAACTACTACAGATACAGAGAAACTTCATTCATCTCCTGGGGAAGTATATTTTTCCATCACCTCAGGAAAAAAAAAAAGAAAACAAAACTAAACTAAAATGAATCTCTCAGTTATCAGACCAAAAATGAAGGATGTTCTGTGCTATTCCTGCAGAGGAATTGTCCACTGCTTCTCTGATTGGTCAGAATGGGATGAAACAGGGCCTTCTTAACAGCGTTATGGGCCCCCGGGCAAAGCAGTGTACTGGGGCCCCTACGACAACTACTCACAGGATTTATTATTAGCTTTAAGTCAGTGGTCTTCAGGATGTTATTTTTCATGCACATCAGTGAAAGATGGTTCAGACGATGCTGCCCCACTGTGCTACAAACCTGATTTTTTTAATAAGTTTCAGTCTTGAAAAAGAATGTTCTCCTGTTCAGTTGAACACCACCACACACATAAGACTATGAGTGTAATTTCAACATTTGGGAATACAGATTTCAAATTGTCAGAAATTATTTTTCTGTAAAAATTCAAATACAAAATAAAAAATAAAAAAAAATCTCTACAAATTTTTTTTTTTTTTTTTTTTTTTTTTTTAATTGTAGCACAAAAAAGTCTGTAAAAAAAATAAAAAATTGAAAATTTCTAGTACAAAATAAAACCAATCTTTATAAAAACTAATGGAAAATTTTGAGTTCAAACAAACAAAAATGTAAAAATAATTGGAAAAAAGCAGAAAAGAACTTAAATTAGCAATTAGTGAAATAACTATACACCTTTGATTGGTACGTATCATATATGATACAAGGTGCATTAAAGGGTTAACATACCCAGATTAGCATGGGGCCCCTATGCTTGTGGGGCCCACGGGCAAGTGCCTATTAGCCCCATCTATTAAGACGGCCCTGGGATGAAGAGGACCATGTACTCTGAACACACCAGATGATGACACACACCTTCTCCTATATTCACCCCAATAAAACCAACCTCCACAAACACCAGGAAAACAAACTCAACACTATCCCTCTGATTCACCCAGGACGTGACCAACGACACCATTCAAGATGCAACAAGAGTGAATCCCCCCAGGAATACATCTGCAATCACCACAAGAAAGAACTTTTGCTTTTTTGCAGGCTTTTCAAGGACACATCCGCAAACAGTCAATAGAAAATAAAAACACTCTGTGGAATTCACAACAGAACAACCTAAACTGTCCAGTATGGAGAACTGAAGGTCTGCCACTGTCAGTCGTGTCCCGTGGGACCTTTGTTTTGGAGAAAAAACAAAACAAAAACAGTATTATACCCAACGATGAGACACAAGTTGCTTTTGTTTTGTTTTTTTGTTTGTTTTTTTTTTTATCCTTTTTTAATTATGCCATCATTTACACAATATTTGTCAGTTTAACAGATAATTTTACAGTTAAAGTTACAGTTTGTGGTAAAACTGTTAGTAACACACTGTGAAAATACAGAAACAGAATGACTACACCTGAAAGTCACAGCACTGTAAAATAAATGTATTGTTATAACTTCAAAATGTGGGTGAAAGGGCTGCCTTAAATTTGTACGTCAAATGTGACGTTCTCTCAATGAAATATGTATATGTGTGTATGTCTTTGTTGTTTGAACACAGATTTGTTAGTTGAACTCTTAGGACAGTTGTTTGAACTTAAAACATGTCATCAGTGTAGACACCAGTTTTCTAGTTTGGTTGATTGACATCTGTGATTTGACCTGACCAATCACAGCTGGAGTTGGACTCAAACTCAGGACCTTCTTGCTGTGATGCGTCTGTACTAACCACTGCACCACCGGGTCCTGTTTAAGAGTAAGGCATAACCTTCTACCTTTATTTCTAGAGGTTTAATTTTTTTATTTCTTTTCAAGTGGTTATCTCACCTAATCATTTAAAAGCTGACCAAAACACCACTGAAAGTGTTTTGAAATTTGTTTTCATCATGAAAATCTTTTTTGCTTCCATAATTGCATACAATGGAAATGCATACAGATGAGGCAATTTATTAAACAAAACAAATGGGTAATGTGCGTTTTAAAATGTATTCCCAGATTCAAAATGAGTTGCAAAAGAGCGATGATAAATTCACAACCGAAAAAGGCACCTGTCAATTTGTCTGTGATGCATTTGGCCAATATGTCAACAAAACATGATGCTGCTGGTTTGACTCCGCCCACTCTCATGAACTATCACTGAAGTTAAGTCGACAGAATTCACTGTTAGTTAAACAAGGATTTTCAAATTAAGATTTTTTTTTTTCATAGTAAGACCTTTTTAACTTGTATTTTTGTTTTCTCAAAAGTCAAGTAATCAGTTGCTTTTCTAACAGAATAATATGTTACCAGAATAAATGGGCCAAATCTATTTTAGAGTGTGTCATTATCATTGTCTCACTCCACAATCTGTTCAGAGTCTGAAGACGTCTCTGCACCTTCAACATAATGATTTTCATCTTCTTTAATATTTCTTCACCTCACTCTTTAAGAATGAGGTAAAATATGTTGAGGTAACGACTATTCTGATTTGGGTACGGGTGATGTGTGTCCCACTGAGCTTTTTCCACACTAAACTGAATGTTACTTTAGGACAAACAGTGGCTTTCTTTATTGTAAAATTATCTTTTAAATTGACAAACATGTGTGGAAATAGTGGGACAATTCAAAGGGAATCAAAGACTTACTTGTTTCTAACCATTAACCACCATTCATACTTTTTCCAGACTTTGGCTCTAAACAGAAAAACACAAAACACTATAAACTCAGAGCATTTTTTCCTCATAAATTTGTGACTACAGTCACAGCCAAAAGTTTTGACAGTGGCACAAAAAGATTCTTTTCTTAAATGCAATTTAGTTGGAAATAAAACACTTTGAAAATTATAAAATGCTTTAAACTAATTCAATTCTTCACTGTACATCAGAAACATACAGAAAAGTCTTTATTTAAAAAATAAAAAATAAAAAATGAAGCAACAAAACTGGTCACAACTGTTCATAACATCAGAAAATATAATGATGATGATGATGATGATATTACAAATTTACAAAATTAATTGAAGAGAATATACAGTATTTGTATAAGTCTCAATCTTATAGAAAACACTGCTTATTGCCTCCTTCCAGACTTCTTAAAAGCTTCTTTCTTTTTAGATCAGATAAAAGCATTTGCCAATTCCTCTATTATGAAACACCGGGCATGTAAAGTTGTGAAATAACAGCATTATTCACCTTTCAAGCCTGATAACTTGGCATTCTGCTGAATTTAGCAGGTCAGTACCTGAATCACGAATCCACTGTAGTGTGTAATATTTGTGTTTGGTAAGTAATATGTTTAAGTCACAGGACACAAACGCTTAAAACAAGTTTGGGCACAAAATGGAGGTACTTAGGAAACAACAAGCAGCAACTTGTCTATACTAGCATCTCCTCAGCTTCAATACATCTGTGAACAACAAAAGCTGGTCTGTACAGTTCACAAATGAATGGAGTGAGGGTGGGGGGGTGCGGGTGATGAGGACCTCTATTCTACTGATTCTACTCTGTGTGGTGTAAATGCTACTGAAATATGTTAAATGTGTTTTCACATGAAAACATTTTTGCACATTGGTGAAAATTTCCACCTCCTTTTGATGCACAGTGAACTCAAACTGAAATGGAAATCCACCGGCAGGAACAGTTACATGTTCTGCATAAAAAAATAACTTTTTTTCCCATTTTATCCAAGAAAAGGAATAAACTGGGTACATGTTTCAAAACGCACATATTTCAAACATGTCATTTTTCCTGAGACAGTCATTTATAAGCAAACAGTTTTTAAAAAGCACATTTAGAATGAAAACAAAGTCAAAACCTGCATTTTGTATTATTTAAAGTTAAACACCCCTCAACAAATAGGGTCCTTGGTATCTAAAGTACACAACAAAGGTTTGATTCAGGTATTTATGCCACAGATCTTAGACTGATAAGAACTGAACTTTAATATCTGGTTCCACTGCAGAGGTACTTCTATATCACTTTAAAACATGGTTTTCAAAAAGCAGTTTCATCCCATTTTTTGACTCTTTCCTCTTGCTATTGCAAAGAAAGTTGTACTGGTAAGAAGTGAAACCTAATAGTTTATTCCAGTGTTAGGGAGACTTAAACTACATGTAGTTGAACTACATTTTGCTATAACTTGCTGGTAGTTAAACTACATTCACATTTTGTGCCATGTCAAGTAGTTCAAGTACTTTTTGGGTAATTTTTTTTGTAGTTTAACTCAATTTGCAAACTACAATTTTGGGCAACAACATTAAATTAAGGGTTTTTTAAATTTATTTTTTGTAATATACACTGGATATCACCAATGAACACAGACAGTCCCTTTTTCTTTCATCCTGAACATCTTTGAAGCCATGATCATATCATGACATCACAGCCAACGCTGCCTCTGATTGGCTTGCCCTGGCAGCACTCGAATGCGTCGCAGATGTGTAATCATTACTAACGTTGTGTTGTTGTCACCACCATGGACAAATCTCCCGCTAGCCCCACCCCCAATAGCAACGTGCAGTCCCAACCATGGCCATATTTAAATGAATACATGACAGTGGATGTCGATGCTTCTTCAGACTCGACCCATTTTCACTTCTGAGCTGTGTAAGAAAAAAAGTAGCTCCTAAAACTACTTTTTCTAGCTGTAGTTTTACAAACTACATTTCTCCAGGAGAACAAATGTAGTTTGTTTGAACTACTGCCATGCTGAACTACTTGTAGTTTTACAAGCTATGCTTGCACAGTAGCTTCCCCAACACTGGTTTATTCCATGCTACACTTCTGTCACATTGGACTGAAAACAGTTACCAACAAGAAAAGCACTCAGAGAGCGCAGACCTCCGCCAAGACAGATCTGCCTCCCTTGTGTGTTTGTTTGTTTGTTTGTTAGCAAGATAACTCAAAAAGTTACGGACAGATTTGGATGAAATTTTTAGGAAATGTTGATACTGGCAAAAGGAAGAAAGAATTTCATTTTGGTGGTGATTGGGGGTGGGGGTGGGGTGGGGGGCTTGCAAACAAACACACGCGCATGCACACAAAGCAAAGTGATCACAATACCTCCTGGTGGAGGTAAAAAGGTACCAGAGTTTTACTTCTTTGCTCCTAAGCTCTTTGGTTACGTGACATTGACATTTAAATTAATATTTATGTTTAAAATTGTACAAATAAAGTAAATAATACATAAATAATAATAATAATAAATGTGAATAGTTATTTAAAAAACAGTATTCATTACTTTACCAGAACTGCCAACAGGTAAAACCCGTCCAAACCTATTTTTCATTATCACATTATCATTATTATCATTATTATCATTATCATGATTATTATTATTATTATTATTAGTAGTAGTAGTAGTAGTAGTAGTAGTAGTAGTAGTAGTAGTAGTAGTAGTAGTAGTAGTAGTAGTAGTACATTGTTAGGTTTCAATTAAAACACTCAACTTCCCTTGTTTTTGACTTCTCCTAATAACTGAGTTTACAAGATGAATCCAAGTTAAAAAAATATGAGCATTTATACCAATAACCTCCACCTGGTAAAATTTACCCCAATATAGATGTATTGACTTTTGACCACGTATGTTTAAACATTCTTAGTTCTCAGGAAATATTTGTTCTTGTGTAATCCAAAAACATGTTAAGTCATTTACAACAATTATCAGTGTGACAGATTTATGGCATATGTATATACACAGATATTTTCTCCTAATACCTATTTTCGCAGTCATATTACACTAATCTATACTGATGATTAATTATTTAACTAGACAAAACACAGGATTAAAAAAACTCATTATTTGAATTGCAACTTTCCTTTGGGAAGATAATTACCTCCGCCAGGAGGTATTGTGATCACTTTGCTTTGAGCGTTTGTTTGTTTGTTTATTAGCAACTTTATGGGAAAACTATTACAACCATCTTTACCAAATTGTACCCACAGATAGGCCTAGGCCCTGGGACCAACCCATTAAATTTTGGGCCTAGTAGGCCAAAGTTCAAGGTCACAGCAAGGTCACAAAATCTCAAATTTTCTTATCTCTCATCATTGAGCAGTTTTCAAAAATTCATAAAAAATTAAAAACGACGCCAATTAGCCTCCAATTTGATCCACCCGTAGCTTATAACAATATCTTGTATCTGGCACAAAATTGTCCACATCCACTGTGGAATGTGGACTCTGTGGATATTTCCATTTAACATTGAAAATCCCATTTACAACACATTTTCATAATAACTCAACAAATATTGATAGGAATTTAGTAGAATTTGACATACACATGACTGGTACCAAGCTTCAACTTTTTCTGCTGTATGAAACAACCTTGAAACTGTTTAATTTAAAAAGAAATAGTCGATCCACGCATGCACACTGTTCGGGGTGCTTGACGGAGGTTTGCGTTCTCTAAACACTTGTTACTTAATGCAAAGACAGAGGACATCAGTGGTACCTACCCGGAGCCATGATAGAAGCACTTATATACATATTTATTCTTCAAGTAAAATTAAACATGAAGTCTAATCAAATGCACATTGAAGGGCCTTAAATATTGTATTGTGTGACTGTAACGTGTGTTGAGATGCAAGACACATTTCAGACCTAACCTGACAGTAAGATATTATGTTCAAATATTTAATTACATTGAATTGCAGGTTGACCCACATGTATGCTTTTTATTCTATTGCAGCTCCCCACCCTCAAGGAATAGGTCTTTGTGGACAACCAAAGCTGAGCTTTTTCATGTCACTCTGGTTATAACAGAGCAATGTGTTGCATTATTTGCGTCTCTGAACTGGTTTGTCCAGTTGCCGGTGCCGCTGAGTGGATTACATTTCACTTGGAACACGTTAGTTAATGGGCGTCTTGTCTCGTCAAGTCTACAGTCAGTCCATGGAGCTGAGTCCCTTGTCATTCTTGATATTTCCTTCCTGTTTTTGTTTTTATTTCCTTAAATATGAGTTATTGTTTAGGCAACGGAGAGGTCATACATTGAACAGTTAAATTCTGCCTCTTCTTTGGGTTGTTGATTAAAAACTCATGGCAATGTAAACTAAAGCTGACCCTTAGCTGCACAGTGGGAACTCTGCATCTGAAAGCAATTCAGAAAGTCCTCAAGTATAGGTTCTTCTTCCTTTTCTCTTTCTCTTTTTTTTGGGATGGGTGGAGAGGAGGGGACGTTCATTGAAGGCCAATGTGGTGGATGCTCCTCCACACAGGCTGAGCAGCGGTATCCTTGCAGGAAGAGATAATTACACAGCAGTCTGGAATAAAGTGTGTACAGAGGCAGAAGGCACAGCACAGCTCCTCAGATACATATTCAGCCATGTGGCCAGGCAAGCACAGCGCCCAGGCACACAAAGAACAATGGCAGCCTGTTATCCTGCATGGCAGCTGCTTAAAATCATGATAACCTCTAGTCCAGGGGTGTCAAACATGAGGCCTAAGGGCCAAAACCGGCCCAGCAAAGGGTCCAGTCTGGCCCGCAAGATGAAAGTGCAAAAATTACACTGAAGATATTAACAATCAAGGGAGTTGAACTCATTTTAGTTCAGGGTCCACATACAGACCAGTGTGATCTCAAGTAAAATAATATCATAATAACCTATAAGTAATGGCTCCAAATTTTCTCCTTAGTTTAATGTGAAAAAAAAAAAAATCCATTATATATTACATTATGCTTAGAAATAATGACAACTCCAATTTTTTCTCTTTGTTTTGGTGCAAAAAACTCCATTAAATTATGAAAATATCCACATTAACAAACTATCCTTTAAGAATAAAACTTGAACAACCCGAACAAATATATGAAAGTCAAGTGGAGTTTTAATAATATTCTGCCTGTTACTAAATGTTTTGTGCCTTTGTTGATCTGGTTCATATTGCACATGTACAAATAATAAGTTGAAGCAGAACAATATTATTAAAATTATTTTTCTCAAGAAATTTCAAGAAGTTTTTTCAGGTTATTCACATCTTTTTTGTTTGTATAATTTGCAAATGTAAACATTTTTGTAATTTAATGTTATTTTTTGCACTAAAACAAAGTGAAAAATTTGGAGTTGTCATTATTTATAGGCTATTACGCTATTATTTTACTGGTTCGGCCCACTGAAGATCAAATTGGGCTGAATGTAGCCCCTGAGCTAAAATGAGTTTGACAACCCCCCTCTTGTCTTCTTCTAGACGAGTGTATGAAGAGCATCTCAAAAACACACATTCAGATGAAGTTAATCTGCAGAGTTGTTTTATATGTGATCTGCCTAATTCTAAATCTTTGAGAATAGGACTGGGTGATATGACCAAAAATAAATGTCAAATCATCTTTTTTTTCTCTTTTGTTTAAAGGATGATTTGTGTACTTTGAAACCAGATGTTATTAGTAGTTTTAAACTGTAGTATAAGACACAATAATTGTACAATGAGATGCAACAAGAAGAAAATAACATAAAAAGTGCAACAAAATGTGACAAAATGAAAAAGACATAAAAGACAAAACCAAATGAAAATGACACAAGATGAAGTCCATGATGGCACATGAGACAAACAATGTCATGAAAGGAAAATGATGTAAAAGATGTAATATGATGTAACAGGATCATAACAGTTGTAACCTCTGCTTAGGAAATGTACTCATAGACTAGGTCTGGACAATTTGGGATCATATGACAATCTTTTGAGGTAAAAAAAAAAAAAAAAAAATCACGATCTGTGATCCAGAGACCATGTATAATCCTAGTGGTTCTGTTGGGTAACTTACGTTATACCCTGTTGTCAAGTACACGTTGTAGAGTACTAAATCACTGTTCCGTCAGTCAGACATGGTCAGACACATGTTTCCTCCTTCATGGGCTGTTCCAGCACCGGTGCTGACCTAGACTGGTTGTACTATTCAGTTAGCTGGACTGAGATGGAGTGGTCACTGACCCTGTGCAGCAGACACCAGTCTAAGATGACACATTAGCAGTCAGTGCTGGGTCGTGTCTCTAGGACAATGGCGGAGTGTAAAGCTTACAGCTGCACAAACAACAAGCACCAACACTTACTTTAACTCAATCTGTCTCACTGACTGCTGCTTGTTTACTTGAACTGATCACCTGGAATCAACGACAGGTACGTCACTTACAGCCAACAATGGCTGCTCCCCATAGATTCTGCCGCCACCCCTAATTCACATAATAAAAAGGTCCAGTGTGGTGCATTTATGATGAGTTTTTACTGAATTTACGCCTCTCTTACTTATAAGTGAAACACAAAGCACAGTTTATGTCGTAAACATGACCAGTACAGGTACACTTTAATGAGGTATTCTGTTGCAAATCCTGAATAAAAAGATCCAGTCAAGGATAATGAAATCCTTCATCTATGGTGGAAATACACAAGTCAAACAAAGGTTCAGGTATGTTCTTTTACCGACAGGTGACCAATAAAGTTACCTGATGAAAAAAATATCTGAATTTATTAAGCAATTCTACTGCACTGATATCTTCTCTTGTGTTTCTGTTTTATATATTTAACTTGCATCTTTTGGATTTTTGTAACAGTACACAGAATACATGCGCCTCATATTTTTAAGTCGTATTTTTCCACCCTATTGCTGCATAGGTATGCATAGCTAAGGCCAATGAGCAAAAAGCTAAAATAGAACAAATACATTTACTTCACATACAGAAGGGAAAAAAGACAATACTGCATATTACGTTAGAAACACTGTCCTTTGTCTGTTTAAAGCAGGAAAGCAGTTTATGTTCATACGCTTATGGTTCTACTTTGTATCAGGAAAAGCTAGATTATTTTCTGCATGTTCAGCAACAACTCAGTAAAGTTCCTGGACTTTGCGACCAACTGCATAAAGACAGACAGGTGTTCACATAAACTACTTTCACCTTCCTTTTGTGGGAGAATGTGAAATACAATACAGATTATCACCCGTGGGAAAAACACTATTACGATCATACTTTAGATTTTTTTTTTTTTTCTTTTTTGTTATAATCAAATTTTAGATTTACTGAAACCATTGGTAAAATGTTGCAGGATTTACTTAAGATTTAACTCAATAATCTAAGCACATTTTTATCACCATTTAAGAGGTTTAAATCTATTCAATAATATCAAAGGCCACTTTGCTGACATAGTTTTACTTCCTTCCACATCTCTCATTGTTTGCAAGGTTTACATACTGGACTGTGCAAAACTCTTAGGCCACCTTTAGCTTTGTTGTTTTAGCAGGGTTGAAAAGATTAAACATATTTCTTTTCTCATCTTTTCTTCACATACAACAGGAAAATACAGGAAATATGTGCACGGCCTTAAAAGACACAAAAAAAACTAAACTAAATGAGTTATAAAGGTTGAAGTCACTATTAAATATGACCTCTGACCCCATGATGAGAAGCAGCACAACCTGACGTGTTGAATGAAACCTGGTATAAAACATCAGAAAATTCATGAAATAAATCTTTATATTGTCTGAACAAAAGGCTTAAAGACATGTTAAGTACAAAAGGAAATCACACTATATGCAACCACTTTGGTTTATAGAAGCTTTTTTTCCCTGAAACTTTTGTTTTTACTGTTGTTCATACTTTCCATATATCCAGATTGTACTGTATTGTATTATTATTGCTGTATTTTAATACAGAAACTGAGAAATGCATATGTGTGGTCATTAGAACTTTACTCAACCAGCAAACCTAACGTTAGACTAGGACTTTTGCATAGTACTGTGAATATATTTAACTCATAAAAACAATGCAATATATGGAAACTACTTTATACAATAACTTTTTAGACATTCATTTAAAGGGGTCATATTTAGCTAAACCCATTTGTATTAGTCTGTGGTTCATTTATTTGTGTATTTGGACCCTAATAGTTCATACAGTTTGAATTTGAATCCTGCAGGTGCTGCAAAACTATCTTTCATTTGGGCAAAAATTGAGTGGATTTCTACAACCTGTTTCAATTCCTTCTTAATTTGTTCCATTTTCTAACTAGCTACGTCATGACATTTGTACATATAAGGTCAAAACTTCCAACGAATATTTCTCAGAGTATGACATAATTGTTTATCAGCAGCAGCAGTTGTAGTCCATACTGAAAATATGTCCAAACTTCCAGATTATTACCTAAAATGTTCAGTTGCTGGTTGTATTAACAAAACATAAGTGGCTGAACAGGACAGACTGCGTAACCTGGAGGGGGCGGGGCCTGAAGTGGCTCATGTGCATTTAAAGGGCCAGCGCTCAAAATCACCTTTCTGGTGTCATTACTCAGAAATAAGGTTAAAGATGGACCTGTGGAGTTGAATTAATGAAGAATTCATACCCAAGCAGAGCATGTACAGTTTATGTAGAACACAGGGAAATGTTTTAAAATGCATAATTCCATTTAAAAAAGCAAAATATCACTCCTTTATTGTCCCATTCTGGTAATTCAGTGGCTTTGATTTAATCCAAAATAAAGAGATGTAGTGAAGCAGAGGGTTTTTGACAAAACAAATTATATTGAACTAGAGGTTCTAGTTGTAAGAGCACATGGCTGTCTAACAGGACTGTTTTAGCCAATGTGATATCATGACATGTAAATATACATGCCACTTTTAATTGGTGTGTTATCTGTATGCATTATGAGCTTTACGCGTTATTAGCCCCCTGTCCAACCTGAATCGATGCATCAAATACCACGCACTGAGGTTTAGCGGTTAAGGTAATGTGAACCGGAGATCTTGGCGTAAAGTGACACGCAATTAAATGGCGCTGAATAACACACCAAAGGTCAAAAATAGCACGCCAAATGCCATAAGGACTGGCATGACTTACAACGCCATTTCATGAGATCAATCTTGTTTTAGCAACACAGAACAAAACGAAATCTACGTAAGAAACTAACAAGATGTAAAAGAAAGTCCAGCCACAAAGAAAATGTGTAAAAGACAACACAAATTTAAGAAGACAAAAAAAGAAGGTGAAACAGCCATGAAAAAAATGGAACAAAAATTGTACAATTCAAAACAAGACAAAAACATTCGAAAAGTGCAGAAATACAAAAATGAAGACAAAGCTGACACAATGAAAAGGAGGAAAGAAAATGCAAAAATGAATTTAAAAAATTGCAAGACGACATAACACAAAAATTATGTAAAAGTCATACGAGGGCAAAATCTCTTATTTAAAATCATTTTAAAAATCCAGATGAAAATGGCATAAAGAATGTAGCAAGTATCAAAATGTTATAAAAGACAAAAAATGAAAACACTGTGAAATACGTATAGAATGCATAACAAAAATGTTGTGAAACTCGCACCAAGACAACAACAACGTAAAACAAATGATGCAATAAAAAAAAAAAAAATTGAAAACAAAGTTGAAAAAAAATAAATAAATAAAACAAAACTTCAATACAGAGTAAAGCCACTGTCGGCTGCATCCAATAATATGATCTTTCTTCAGAAACAATGGGCTCTATGCACAGCCCCACTACTTCCTGAACTTCAGGTAGCTCCTTTATTTCCTGTCTTTCATTATTGGACACACTGATTAATCCAGGTGTGTCTGCTACTCCTTGCTGTGACTACTGTGGTCACACACACCTGGATTAATCAGTGTGCCCAATAATGAAAGACAGGAAATAAAGGAGCTGCCTGAAGTTCAGGAAGTAGTGGGGCTGTGCATAGAGCCCATTATCTGTCTGAGCGTTTGCACTGCTTTGTAGTTGCCTTTGCCTTCTAGACAGATATACTGAACTTTAAAATGACAGTTATGCGGACAAAGCTGGTATTAAAATTGAAAAGAAAAGCAAATGGAAAGAAAACTGAAAAGTAATAAAAAAGATAAACAGAGATAGTTCTTTGAAACCACATAATTATATGCAACAATATTTTTGCTTATTCATGTACATTTCTTTTACTTGTCATATTGATAATATTTGTCTAGTGTATATTGTACAAACTGCTGTTCTGCTTATGTTTAATAGAGGGTGTGTGTGTGTGTTAGTGTGAGTATATTTAGAGCTGTTAATTTTTTAATACATATAACATTTTGTGGTATTGATCATTTATTTCCCGCTACTTTTTTTTTTTTTATATGTATATTTGTACAAAAACTGTAACACACAACAATTTCCCCTAGGATTGATAAAGAATTCTGACTCTGATTCTGAAATCTGAAAACTGTGAACACCTACCGAGCACAACCATGACGGTCTTGATGAGTTTGATGGGCGTCCTCTTCCTGTTGATGGATCCGCTGGTGTGCGGAGTGAGTACCGACGTCTTCCTCTTGACATAGGTGTAGATCCTCATGTAGATGGCCACCATGATGAGGAAGAGCAGCAGGTTGGACGCTGACCAGAACACCACGTAGCTCCTGCTGAAGATGGGCGCCAGCTGGGAGCAGTCCTCCAGGTTACAGATGCAGTTCCAGCCCAGACTGGGCACGGCTCCCATAAAGATGGAGATGGCCCACACCAGCACGATCAGCAGCGTCACCCTCCTC
The DNA here is from genome assembly GCF_902148855.1 of Sphaeramia orbicularis. Lineage (NCBI taxonomy): Eukaryota > Metazoa > Chordata > Actinopteri > Kurtiformes > Apogonidae > Sphaeramia > Sphaeramia orbicularis. Next base: position 52,028,285 of record NC_043960.1, on the reverse strand, counting down.
TTGGTCAGGTTGCTGTGGACTTTCCAGTTCATGACAGATATGTAGCGTTCCAGGGCGATGACAAGCAAGTTGGCTAGCGATGCCGACAGACTCACATCCAGGAGGCCCTGACGAATAAAGTATCCCTTAACTGTGAGCTGCCGTGAAAGCTCACCGGTGTTAAACATCAAGTACACATACGCAATCCCCGCCAGGAAGTCTGATGCTGCCAAGTTGGCGAGGAGGTAGTAGAAGGGGTAGTGGAACCTCTTGTTGGTGATGACGGCAGCGATGACCATGGCATTGGACAGCAGGATGAAGCAGCAGAAGAGAGAGCCCACCACCTGGACCAGGATGAGCTGGGTCCGGTCCCATTTATCCACAGCCCCGCTTTTATTGTAGAAGAATCCCATGGACTCATTGTAGTGACACGCTGGGTCCTGATAGGCCATTGTACACGTTTAGTCTACAAAAAGAGATTCACAAAGACACAGAAGCTCTGATTAAAACAGAATGTGTGTTACTGATGTCTGGGTCGAGTTCAGTTCAGTCTTTCAGTCAGATGTAGATTTTCCTCGGTGTTTCCAACTCTTCAGTAGTGAAAGTATCAATTTTCTGTCCTAAAAGTTTCTAGAAGTTACAAAATGACATCATCTAATTTGCATAATTAGAAATGTTCATATAATTGTAATGAACAATGTAGGACAGAGGAACAACATTGTGTTTGAGACAAAAAGTGAGAATAAAAAGTTTCTAAATATGTTTAGAACTACAAAACTACACCTGAGTGCTGTTTTTATGGGTTTTGTTTAAATGTTTGTGTTTTTAGTGTGTTGCTGTATACAAGCCTGTCAAAGAAGAATTTCTGTCACTTGTGACAGACAATAAAATCTATCTATCTATCTATCTATCTATCTATCTATCTATCTATCTATCTATCTATCTATCTATCTATCTATCTATCTATCTATCTATCTATCTATCTATCTATCTATCTATCTATCTATCTATCTATCTATCTATCTATCTATCTATCTATCTTTGTTTTTTTTTAGTGTCCCATTTCCAAATGTCCTCCTTTATCCAGGCTGGGGGACCAAGTGAAGTGACCAAAAAGAGACACTCTGGACCAGTTACTTAGGTTAGTTATTTATGCATTGGTTTGATTGTTTAGTTTTTATCTTCATTTTCTTCAGTTTCACATTTTAAATTTTCACTCTACATTAATAGTCTAAATGGACACAAGAGAAAACTGTCAATGTGACTTTATTTTTTATTTGTTTTAGACAAACAACAATACAGGCTTTCACGTCAGAGTCTTCAAGTCTTCAATAACACTAGAAAAAGGGGATAGTCAGTCAGTGGAATCAGGTTGGCTTTACTTAAGGGGAATATAAGTATGTATTAAAGGACGGCTGTGGCTCAGGAGGTAGAGCAGGTCATCCATCCCAGTCATGTGCTGTTGTGTCCTTGGACACTTATCCACCTTACCTCCACCGTCACTCCCTCTGGGGTCTGAATGTTTGGTGGTGCTCAGAGGGGTCGTTGGCATGGACGCAGTTACAGATGGAGTTCAACCCATACAGACCCAGTGCTACTTTTATGACAGTTTCAAAATGAATTTTTCTCTCTATCTAACCTTTCTTATGTGATTTATCACCTTTTATTATATAATTTGCTCTGTATTCTGCTTTTTTCCAGTGAAAATCAGATATTTTTGTATATTTAACATCACTGATCCCGTAGCTGTTCATAAAACCTCAGATTTAAAGTTGAGGGTTATTATATCAGAAACAGAAAACTCAAGAAAAAGTGACTTTTTCATCATTCATTCATTTTCTGAACCTGCTTTATCCTCACTAGGGTCACGGGGGTCACTGGAGCCTATCCCAGCTACATAAGGGTAAAGGCGGGGTTCACCCTGGACAAGTCGCCAGTTCATCGCAGGGCTGAACATATAGAGACAAAAAAATCACTCTCACATCCACACCTATGGACAATTTAGATTAACCAATTAACCTATCCATGCATGTGTTTGGATGGTGGGAGGAAGCTGGAGTACCCGGAGAGAACCCACGCAGACATGTGGAGAACATGCAAACTCCGCACAGAAAGATACCACTCCCATCGACTGGTGTTGGAATCGAACCCAGGACCCTCTTGCTGTGAGGCACCAGTGCTAACCATTGCACCGCCGTGCCAACTTTTTCATCGATTGAACGAAAACCAGGTGTGTCCTTCCACTGTCATTGATCCAACTCCATGGGTTTTACTGGTGAATTAATGTTGTAGAAGATGATAGTGTTTCCATGGTAACTACATAGTCTCTGAACGTCCAAATGGGTCATATCTGATGACCATGAAAAGATGACAAACTGTATTTTATACCAATTATTCACATGTATAGATAGGATTAGTGGATCAACAGGTATCAAACAGTTTAGATCAGTAGACGATCTGGTTCGATGGTAAATGTTTGGATCTTTATGGGTTAACACCACCGGTGTGTGAATGTGGAGTCAATGACAAATGGATTCAGTGGAACACCTGGGAAAAAAATGCTATATTAATCCAATCCATTATAGGGATAGAAAAAATGTAATGCGATTGCTTCCAACATTGCATGGGAATAGTTTTTTCCCCTAAATTAGTCCTTGATGTTTTTATCATCTATAAAACACCTTGATATTGTATGGTAAGTTGTTGGTTCTGTTCTACCAGGTCACTCTTGGAAAAGAGGTTTCAATTCCAACAAGAAAAGCACTCGGAGAGCACAGACCTCCACCAAGACAGATCTGCCCTGCCCCCCCGATCACCACCAAAATTTAATCATTTGTTCCTTGTGCCAGTATCCACATTTCCTAAAAAATTTCATGAGAATCCACCTATGACTTCTTGAGTTATCCTGCTAACAAACAAACAAACAAATAAAGCAAAGTGATCACAATACCTCCTGGCGGAGGTAACAAGGATTTTAAGAGGTTAAATAAATGATGTACTCTTTTTTAGAATCACATACTTTTCATTTACATTTGAAACCCATGGTTCAATATGTACCATTTATGTAGGTCTGAGCATGAAGAAGACACCAAATGTACTTTATGAAGTTTTGAAGAACTCCTGTATCACACAAATGGAACATGTCCACTGTAAACTAGTACACAAAAGGCAAACAATAATGCAGAAAAATTCATAAGAATGAAGAAATGAAGCGTTTTGGACCAGCAGACCCTCACTGTAAAATATTGCACCAGAGCACAAACTAAATCTGTGCTGAGATTTTAATAGTACCAAAAGTAGAATTGGAAGATAAGACTGATGAAAAGCTTAAACTTTAATGCTCTGATATACTAAATTAGTTCACACTAATCATTTTTCAAGGCCAGATATGCTCACTCTTTTAGGAGAGATTTCAAGTTTCAAGTTTATTTGTCATGTGCGTTTAGGGTACAAGTACCATGGAAATGAAACACGGTGTGCTCTGGTTCTCTCTCTGCCCAATATTGAAAAATAAATAAATAAATCACAATAACAATCACAGCAACAATAAAAAATACTTAACAATAAATAGCACTAGCCCTCCTATTGTAATATAAAAACACTAAATAAATAAATACAATTATAAAAACTGAAAGTCAGGCTGCAGGTTCCCAGCTACCTCCTTCTAGCTGTTGCCTGAGGAAAAAAACACTGTCTCTGAAGCGAGTAGTCCGGGTTTTGATACTTTGTAAACGTTTTCCTGACGGTAGATAATAAAAGAGTCTGTGTGGGGGATGACTTGTGTCCTGTATGATGCCCAGTGCCTTTTTTCTGCTGCGGTTTGTGTAGATGTCCTGTAGTGATGGTAATAATGGTGCTCCAAGGATTTTTGATGCCGATTTTACTGTTCTGATCAGGAGTGTGTGGTCATGTGGTGTAATATTCCCAAACCATACCAGTATGACCAGTTGATAGAGAGCATAAAGATTAGACAATAATACTATCATTCATCAAACTGTGAGTGATTCAGGAGAATGAGACCACATGGACTGGACACCACACAGTCCTGACCTAAACCGCAGAGTCCAGACCTGAACCACAGAGTCCAGATCTGAACTGCAGAATCCAGACCTGAACCACAGAGTCCAGATCTGAACCATAGAGTCCAGACCTGAATCACAGAGTCCAGACCTGAACCGCAGAGTCCAGATCTGAACTGCAGAATCCAGACCTGAACCACAGAGTCCAGATCTGAACCATAGAGTCCAGACCTGAACCGCAGAGTCCAGACCTGAACCACAGAGTCCAGACCTGAACCGCAGAGTCCAGACCTGAACCGCAGAGTCCAGACCTGAACCACAGAATCCAGATCTGAACTGCAGAATCCAGACCTGAACTGCAGAGTCCAGACCTGAACCTTTACACAGTGGTCTGACTCGACAATCATCAATATAACATCTTGGCCAAATCGATGCAGCTATGGATGGAAATAAACTTTGGGTCATTTCTTGCAACACTTGAGCATAAACTAAAATACATCAGGTAAAAATATGGCATAAACGCTGCCATAAAAGTGTCCTGTACTCAAAGTTAAAGGCGGTCCAATGAAATACTGTGTGGGACTTTTGGTCAGGCTGTGTACGTCTGTCCAAGGTAGAGGATGTGACAACGACCAACCATAAGGTTCATATGAGGAGATTATTTTGTTTATTTTGGTCTACATTAATGAGTATTTTGTTCATTTATGTTGATTTAACACCATTTTTTTTATCTGAGTGAAGCTAAAATCCATACAATCAGTCCAATTGTGTTTCTTTCTGAACTTTGTTTTTTTTTTTTTCCATTTCTCTAGCAGGACTCTGAGGTCATGTGAAGTTGATCAGAGGAGACAAATGCACCTAGTCTCTACCTCTACAAAGTCCCACTTTGTCCCACATTGTCCCACACTAACATAGTCTTGTTGTCTTGTTTGAATTTGGTCAGCCTTTGTAAAAACCATATTAAACATATGCTACAAAACCAGAACGGTGACATTTAGTACAGAGGTTGCTTTCTTCCTTTACTTGAGATCCTTCTTACAAACCGCTCTTGTCCCTCCTACCTGTCTCACTGAGGACAACAATAGAAGATAAGGGAGGAGAAATTCCCACAGTGGGACAGGCTGCACATGTGGCTCACAAATACAAATATAGAATATCAGAGACAGAAGGACCTACTCTAGGCAAAATTTAAAAAAAATAAAATAAATAATAATAATTATAATTTTAAAAAAGGCACTAAAAGTTGTCCCAGACGCGCGCCCAGGTGCACTTACCTGTTGTAAGGTCCGGTGCGTCAGTGGACGAAAAGTTGCGCAATATTCCGAGTGGACTTTTCTGTAATCATCTTTTCTCGTCCTGAGTTTTTCCGCAAATCTGTGTATGAGTCTGGACAGAGGGGCGGAGGTGACAGCAGCGCAGACAGAGCACACACTGAAGACGGGAAGTTGAGCGTCTCACTTTGAGGCTCCGGTGGTGACGCGAGGGCGTGTCACACATGCGAATTCCACCGGTTCGACCGCACCACCAGGCCCGCCCCTCACCACCCACAGCCAGGGGACGCGCACAGGGGACCACGGACGAACAGGAGGTGCTCCCATACATAGACCTGACTAGAGCTACGGCTATCGATTCCTGCTATAATCAATTAATCGATCGATTATTTTCCTCGGTTCGCGTAAACGATTATTTGAATAGGCGAATTAAATAAGAAAATGCGAAAAAGACATGTCTGAAAGTGACAAACAACTTGTCCTTTATTCAAGAACCAACTGAAAAAATAACAAAAAGGATTTATAGAAAATCTATATAGAAATAATAACAATAACAACTGTATAAAAGTATAAATATTCGTATTTATATATAGAAATATCCTCCTGAAGTAAGTACACATTTTGCCTTTTTTACATTATAATATAATGTATTTATTTATTTATTTGTTTAATTTATTTAATAGGGACAGTGCATATTAATGAACATCTACAACAATTGTAGCTGTAAATATGCCAGATTGTAGCAGCAGTGCTAATTTCCATCTGTAGTCCCTAGGCAGGTGACAAGAAAGACAATTGACAAAAAGGCAAAATATTGTAAAAGACATCATAAAAAGACAGTAGACAGAAATGCAAAACATCCTAAAAACACACAGGACAACACAGTGAGGATGATCTACTTATGGTCACAGGCTTGGTTTTCCTTCATCCAATGTTTAAGTTGTGATTTGAAGGAGGCATATGATTGTGAGTCTCTTATGTTGAGCGGTAAACTGTTCCAATATTTAGTCCCAGTGACTGAAAGTGCAGTTTGTCCAAAAGTAGTACGCCTGCGTGGCACCTCACAGCCTCCTTGAGTTGTGGCCCTGGTGACCATCCCACTGACAGAGCGGGATTTGATAAAATCTGTCAAGGGAGGAGGGGCAAGTCCATGCAAGACTTTAAATATCAGGCAAGCATTTTTAAAATTCACAAAATTATTAAAATTAAGAAATTTATATTTATCTAAAACAATGCAATGGTGAAAATTAAATGGTTTTTTATCAAATATTTTTATGGCTTTTTAAAAAAGTGATTCTAAAGGTTTGAGTAATGTGCCAGCAGCAAGTGACCAGGAAGTTATGCAGTATTCAATATGAGAGAAAATCATGGAGTGTAAAAACATCTTAGCAGCATGTAGGGTCAAGAAGGGTCTGACTTGTTTAAAATTTTGTACATTAAAATTTACTGTCTTCTTCAGTCGCTTTATGTGTTGTTTAAATGTTAATGTTGGGTCTAAGGTTAATCCGAGGTACTTGAACTCACTGACCAAATCCAGTTCCACCCCATCAAGAAAGATGTTCGACTGTTTCAGTTCAGTTGGCTTTTTGGTGAACACCATGCAGACTGTTTTCTTTGTATTAAGCTGTAAACAGGATTCCTTGACCCAGTTCCACACATGGGTCATGGTAGCTGTCAAAATTCAACAAATTTGTGAAATGTACACAACAAAATACTCATTAAGTAAAACTGTGGAAATCTTGTTCCCTACAGAGGACAAAACTGCATTGCTGGGTCTCAGGAGGACATTAAAAACTGTGTTCTCGCCGGTCATCTACCACAGACCTGAGGGTTCTGTGCAGGACCGGACTGAGACTCATTTTCAGCCCTGGAGTTTCATACCTTAGACCGGCCCACTTTAGATCACGACCAATTATTATTAAAATCATGTAATTATAACCTTACATGTTAGGTCTACACACGGTTCTGCAAAGCCTGAGACAAACAGAGCAGTAGAGAGACTGATTTTTTTCACAGTAAGTCAGCCACTTGCGGTTTGTTCCATCTTTGCTATTGAAAACTTTTGCTATAGTGATATTAGGGGTTTGACGAGGATGATAAGAAAAAAATGTATGTATATCCTGTGACTGAGGGCGAGCAAAGTAATCAAAGCTAACAACAGACTCCTCTTCATCTTTCTCCTTTGTGACTAGTGGTTCAGGGTTGTGCTGCTGAGCTGCTCCTCTGTCATCAGTAGACTCTGCTCTCCCTTTCACACTTCCTCCAGTTTCCCTAGACTCGCCTGCACCTGTATCACAATAAAAAATAATATCTACAGACATTTTGACTTACTTAACCAATTAAGATATTTACACTGGCAAAATATGCAGGCTTATTTGATATTACTTTATGCTATTGCCTTTCATTTGTGGACTTTGTGTATTTACTGTCTCACTTTTAATGATAAAAATAAAATAGGTCAGGACTATGGTTTGGGTATAGAAAGTGGTTTTACTGGAACTAATGCTTGTTCACACAGTCTGTTCCAACAGCTCACCTTTTCCTTCCATCCTGACAGGAGCAATCCCCTCATCACTACTGGCTCCTGGCTCTGCTTCTGACACTAAATCACATTTTAAAAATGGTCAGAATTCTAAGCACAAATCTTCTATTTTGCAAAGCCTTGGTGTCAGTTTAGTTCATGTAGTGCTGAATCATCTTGCATCTCAGAGCACCTTTCATACTGAACAGGCCTACACCATACTCTTCATTGTAGCCTATTTATTCTAATAATCTACCCTCTATAAGCAGTCCTACCTGCCCACTCTGGACTTGTGGGCTCATGGCTGGTGTCTGCTGCTGGATCTGCTTTCTACAGTATAGAGCTGCTAACCGTATGCAAGGACATATTATGCCAAGGTGCATCTGCAAAAAAAAGGAAGAAAAACAACAGCTTGCTAGTAGAGGGGGTGGCGGCCCAGGAACAGCGGTTGCGGCTTACATGATCAACCCAGTGCTATGACTGAACACCGCCCCTCCCAAAATAAATAAATAAAATATTAAATATAAATACAAAGTGAACTCCGGCCCTTGCAGCCTAAATATTATACCGGCCTACCGGGAATTGTCCCGGTCCTCCCGATTAGCCAGTCTGGGCCTGGTTCTGTGCAGGATCATAGCTGTTCCTGGGACTGTGCTCTTTTGGACACAGATCTCTGATGTTGTTCCTGGTGTCTCCTGGAGCCATCCACTCAGCTTGGGGGTCACTGCCCCTAGTGCCCCGATCACTGGCACCACTGTTGCCTTCCCACCCCACATTTTCTCTCTCTTGCTCTCTCTCTCTCTATCTATCTATCTACACACACACCAAATATACATATTAAACACCCTAGTAAGACACAAATTAGAACAGCAGTTTGTACAATACTAGACAGTATATTATCAATGTGATTATTAAAGAAAGTTTAAATAATGTTAATGAGTCAAATGAATCAAAACTAATTTAATAGTAATGAATGACAGTTCTTTGGCATCTTTACAGATAACTGCAGTGAATCCGGACCTTGTTGTTAATATAAGGGCTGTTAATCTTAATATATCCACTGATTATGTCACCAAAGATTGGATTAATTTTAATTAATCACCATTAAATATCATTCATTTTTAATCTATATTAATTGCATTTCATTTTGCAAGAGAAAACAGACTCAAGAATCAAAGAAATATATATGCACTTAACATGTTTATTAAACACCTTCAGCAGTTTCAACAAAACAACTTGAAATAACTGTTCCATCTTGGGGTTTTTTGTCCTCATATTTCCATCTAGAGGACCAATGTGCTGTTCAGCATCTTCCATCTTTATAGGTTGGTTCTGCTGCCTGTCACTACCAGAGCAACTGCCCACATGAGCATGCGCAACGGGAACTCTAGGACAAACTGACCCAAATGCATTGGCAGAGACGTTCAGGGTCATTCTGCTGCAGATGGGTTAATCAGATTAATCATGATGATGGATTAATCTGCATTAACGCATTAATTTTGACAGCCCTAATATATATATACATGCATACATATAAAGTTACAGATTACATTTCTATAGTACTTTTCAAGGCACCCAAAATGCTTTATATTATTGATCCATTATTCATTTGCTCTCACATGCTCACTGTGGTGGTGGTAAACTACATTTACCTACGTATACATAGTCCAATGACATCTGCAAACAATCTGTGCCCTGTAGTCTTCAACACATTTGGATCCAGCTGACTAACAACTGAACACAGAACTAACATACAACTGTGTTGATCCTGGCATCATGTGTGTCACAAAAAACATCTGTGTGAAACACAACTGTGGAACCTTGATTCAAGTTGATTAATCAGTTAATCATTACAACTGTAGCCCTGAAACCAACATGCCAAATATGGCACAATGAGCATTTGCCAGAATAACTTGGATGATATAAACATCCACAATATCACTGATCAAAAACACGGGTGTATTTGACTCCTCAGTCGGATCTACCTCATACGACTTGTCATTTTCTCCTGTTGTTCAAAGCAGAAACAATACCGTTCAGTAAGAATCAAGACTGATTCATTTGTGATTTATACTAAATGAACTGTCTGCGCTAAATCAACAAAATGAACAAAGTAATCAACAAATCTAGGACTTTTCAGCTTTTTTGTCCATTGTGTCCTCCTGAAATTTCAAAATAAACCATCACTGACGCCAGTATTCACACAACAGCAGTGAATTAAAACACATGGAAATATACATTTTCTTGTGTTCACTACCAGTAAAATCTGTGGTACATTTAGAATTAAACTAGCCTTTGATCTAATCTAACTCACTGAACTGAACTAAAAAGAATGGGATATTGTCTCAATATATGGGATAAAATGGGACAAAGGATCAAAAATGCTTTGGGAAATGTTCAGGCTACACCATCTTTTGACTGACAGCTTTTCTTGTAGCAGCTATAGAGAGAAGCAGTGTCCAGTTAAATCACAGAACCTGGTAGATGCATTTTTCCGCTCTGATCAACATTAGACTTTTTCAAGACTTACAAAATTCACATTGTAGATTAACGTTTTGCACATAAAATATGTGAGTGGTCAGGGTTTAGGATGAGGAGTGAGCTGTTAAAAAATGTAAATCCTGTTGACATTAATGTATGCTATGACAGTCGTATGTCTATGATGACATTTAAACATCTTCTCTAATCTTAGAGTATAGAGCAACACAGTGGCAGAAAAACAGCAGCACTTTTGACACTTTTAGTGCATTTTGCTAAAACAGTTGAGTAGTAAAATTTTCACAGGATAGCATCAGTCTAACGTTTTACACTGATACTTATATTACTCCTTATTTTCATTAAATCTGTCTAGTTTGAGACTTGTGCCACAGTAATTAAGGTGTACTGACATGTTATTAAATCAAATTAAACACATGCAGTAAATGTACTAAAGAGAAATCTAAACAATAGTCTGTCTTCTGATTAAAATATATGATTTCCTTTGATTTTCATTTGGCTTAAGTCTGCATTGGTGTTACCACATAAGTCATGACGTTAACAGATGACTAATATAAGTGCAATGAAACCACCTCCACCTCGGGCATTAACACTGTGTGGCTGCAATTAGATGAAAGCTTCAGGGTAAAACTCAAATGAGGAGGCCTGTTCATGACAAACTTGGTGTAATCGGTTAACCTTTTTAATTTAATGTTGTTTGGGAAGAGAAGACATGCTCTTTTAAATATTTATCTCAACTTAAATAACATGTAATCACACTATGCGATGTCGTGCTCCAGCTTGTCACAACACCTGAACCTACTGGTTTTTTACGATAAAACTGAGTCATAGAGTTCTGCTCTGGTTCCAAATCCCCCTCTTATTCAGTCTCAACACATCTGTGAATGCATTGTGCAATTTTAAAACAACATGAGTAATAAATCATGCACATGTATCAAACTGTTCATCTCTGACAGTTTTGCACATTTAGCATATTATTTATCTCCGGCAGTTTTACACAATAACTCATATATTGCATATTTATGTAAATATATATTTACTTAGTAACATTCATTCATTTTCTGAACCCGCTTTATCCTCACTAGGGTCGCTTGGAGCCTATCCCAGCTACATAGGGGTGAAGGCGGGGTACACCCTGGACAAGTCGCCAGTTCATCGCAGGGCTGAACATATAGAGACAAACAATCACTCTCACATTTACACTTATGGGCAATTTAGATTAACCAATTAACCTACTGTATAAGTGCATGTCTTTGGATGGTGGGAGGAAGCCGGAGTACCCGGAGAGAACCCACGCAGACACGGGGAGAACATGCAAACTCCACACAGAAAAGTCCCACCCTCCGTCGACTGGTGTTGGAATCGAACCCAGGACCTTCTTGCTGTGAGGCACAAGTGCTAACCACTGCACCACCGTGTCGTCCTACTTACCTACTTACTTAGTAAGTAGGGCGACTGTAAACTACTGTTACTTAGTAACAGTAGTTTATATTTTATGCTCATTCACTTTTGCATGCCATTCTTAAATGCCACTTTGTTTTGTTTGTTTTTAATTTCCTAGTTAAATTATCCTGTTTTTATTTTTGTACAGTACATCTTAAATTCCATTGGCGTTCAGTGTGGACGGCAAAGTAAGACTGTCATTATACTGGGAAACATGTTTCTTCACTTTATATATGACAATAGAAATACTTTGAATCTTGAATCTTTGAATATCTGTTAAACCCATGGTCCCATCATTCCATTATCCCACAGCTTTGACAGCTTACTTCTGTGCCTCATACTTAAAGTTTTTGAGGCTAAATGACAACACAATAACTAAAAACATGACAATGGGTAATTGAATAATATTTACTGTATTAACATTTCATCAAACACACTCACAAAACTTGAGAATAAATGTCACATTGCACTGCATGACATTGCATATCACGGGTCAAATCCAGAGACAGTCAAACTTGTTCAAAAGACAAGTGCAGTAGTACCGAAACATGAGACTCATGTTCAAGTTTCATGAACATAAGTAGAGGGAAGAGGAAACTTGGTTTGAAGCTCTGTTCCCAGAATCCTCTTCCTCGTCCTCCTCCTCTTTTCTGAATCATCTGAACAGCTGTCAGCTGATGAGAACAACATTGTCATTTTCTGGAATTCTGCAAAATAACCATCCAAAAGTAGCATTAGTAATGTCTTATCGGCATATACAGATGACCTCATACATGCTTTGTACTGTAGTGATTGTTAAGGCTGATTTCCTGGTATGTGCGGTATTCAGAGTATATGTAGTGAAATGTGGTGGTGAAGGTGCAGACTGTACCCAACTGAATACCTCCCTGGTCTTCACATACAAGCAGTTCTATCATAAGAAAAGTCAGGCTATAGCTCAGCTCAGTTTGGTAAAATCTTTCCTACACTAACAAAGAAATATTTTGATTTATTACCAAAAATAGGATGGCACCACCATGTCAGTGTAATGCTGCATCTGTGGTTACAAATGAAATGGGATGAAGTATTCCATTTGGCCACCTCATAATTCCATCTGAAGGACAAACCTGACATAAGCAGCACAGTTTCAATTCATAATTCTTTTCAGTTCCACAATCTGCTGAAGTATTTTGAGGATGTGAATGTAGTATGGTCATATTCTTGTGTTCATTGTCTTGGAAAGCAAAAGTGCTTCAGCCTTAGCCTTTAAACAGATAATATGCAGCTACTGAGCAGAACTCAGTTCTCTTTGTCAAAGTTGTTTTTAAAAGACAAATTATTCACTGAATCAACTTTAGGATTATAGATATGTATCCTGTCAAATCCCATCTGTGTAATAGCGAAGTTTCAAGAGTTTTTCATTTCATACATGAGTAAACTTGATATATTTGCTTTACAGTAGAAGATAAGAGTAGGAAGTAGATTAACGAATGGAGATGAAATTTCATCCAGTAAGTCATTAAAATGTTTGCTTAATATCTACATTTATGTTTTAAGAGCACAGGGAGAAAAAGATACACACAAATCAAATTGATCAGGCCAGAGGTTGTAAATGACTGCAATTATGGAGTCTGTGTAACCTGACGAGGGGAATGCTAATGACCAAAAGTCAGCTCATTTCAGCAGGTCACTGGTACTTTGTGTTAATCAGGATTAATTCAGTTGCCTCTCTCCCACTGCATTATCCATGAAACACCATTACTACATAATGGCTATGTAACTGAGACTGTACTTCCTTAAACACTTAGGCATCTAAAGCAGGAAAACTAGATGGCTTTGACACAGAAAATAGCTGTAAAAAATGCAGGAACAAAATGAGAACAATGGAAGAGGTTGGAAACTAAGGAATCATGAGTGGAAAACATTTTTGTTCATCATTCACAGCAAAAAAAATTTTGGTCACAATTAATGAATTGACTTCTACCCACCTATTGCATGATTCTAAGTTACTCCTACAGCGTGCCCAAATATTTATTTGAGAAGAACAAAGAACAATATTTTGAAAACAAACACTGTACACATGTATGTGACACTGTAAGGTTGGATATGCATCTCCATATATGTCTCTAAATTATCTGTGTGAATGTGAGAGTGAAATAGTTGATCAGTTGATGAGGCCAAATCTGACCTAAAAGATGTAACATAAGGGTCAGATCAAGGGAAAGTGGACATGTGCTAATGCTAATGGCTTTAATCCTGCCAAAGACACTGAACCAGTAAACATTCAGTCTGTGTTTACTGAAGTTAAGACACCAGCACCATCCTCTTCAACCAGAACCAGTCGACTGAAGTTAACAAGGGCTGATTTCAAGAATGTGCTGCAGAAATTCAGATGTTTATAAGTTTAAAATCAGGAGACTGAACATGAACAATTCAAAAACTGTGTGAGCCAATCACATGCTGTATGATAAACTTTTGAAATGACTAATAATGCTGCAAAATAAATGTTTGAAACATGAAGCAGAGTTGGAAGACTGATGCTTTGTTACTGTATATTATTCATTATTTTTATTAAAATTATGACCAAAGTATATTTGTTATTGTTACTTTTTATCTATAATAAATAAAAGTGACCAAGGATTTATGAATTTTTCTTCAGTATTTAAGTCCTCCGTTAAATGTTGGCTATTAGGCCTGCGGCTATGTGACCAAGGGGCCTTGCGACTTCGTAACGGAGTGCTTTCGCTCTAATTCACAAGGCAATCAATATTTTGCTACAGAAATTGGCAGTCTTGTAGATAAACATTCTATCTAAAACACCAATGTCCATTTAGAACAATAGTTGAACAGGAACAGCATGTTATCCCTTTGTGTGTAAACCCTAAAAAGTAGATGTACTTTTTCAGCGGCTGCATGACTGAGCATGTTTTTTGTAATTTTCACATAATAAAGTGAACTCAGGCAAATTATCATACATACCATTTTAAAGCACTTGCTCATACCTACACAGAAATATAAAATAAACTTATTTGTGTCATTTAATGAAAAAGTTGCAGGTCACTGAACAGCAACGTTGTGCCTATGTGACCACCTGATCTGACCCATAATCAAACCAACATATAAAGAGGCAGTGTTTTGGCAGTAGAAAAGTCACTCCTATTTGTGTGTATTACCATTTGAATGGTTTATTAGTTTATTGATAAGCGTTAGTTGGTGGTTTTGCTGCATAGTTAACATTACTTGTCTGCAGTAGAGGCAATTGTTAACATCATCTTGCTCTCTGTCACTAATTTTCTGATATTCCAGAGAAAGTGCATTTGATTCAAGATTGTTTTGATGCTGCAAAATGACAAAATTCTAAATGTGGAAATTATGGCAATTCATAACATAGTCAGGTCTAATCTGGAGTGATATAAATTTTGTAATTTTGCTTCTGTACATCTGAGTGGATTTGAAATGAAACACTCCAGATGTGATTGAAGTGTCGGCTTTCTACTTAAATCTGAGGGGTATAGCAAAAATACTGCTACAACCATTTAGGAAAGTAAATGTGGAATGTAGTGTCTTTGATTCGATATATTGTAAGGCCCATTGTGGCTGCAATAGCTGGTTTCTAGAACTTTTTTTTTGGACTCATTTATAAAATGTCCTATAAGTTGGCAAGAGAACCACCGATATATTCACCGATTTAAACTGGTATTTAAACAAATGGTCTGGTCCCAGTATAAAGATAGAGGGTCCTAATACTTCTGTTACATTAATATTCTGTCTTGTCTTATTTCGTTTGTTCCTTGTTTTTTGTGTGTTTGTTGATTGTTATGTTTTGTTTGATTGCTGTTGTTGTTTACTTTGTCTTATTGTTTACTTTATTGTGTATTCATTTGTGTGGCCTTCAAGAATTTATGTATGTATGTACTTATTTATTTACTTTTCTGGTATGTCAGTATGGGTGCGTATGCATGTGTATGTGAGGATGATAAGTGAGGTTAATTACTCATAAGAGATCCAAGGAACTTGACTTTTCATATATTATGATGATAGGAAGCTAAAGGATAGACTGTTGTGTGGAGAAGGGGTGGGATTAAATGAGTTATACTTCCTCCCACTCCTTTTTGAATGTGCGAATAAAGTCATGTATAACTAAAAACAAAAAAACCCAAGTTATTTTCTAACATAAACGAGCAAAATCAAACAACAGTACTCATACCTTATGTGAGTTTGACTTAACTGCTGCAGTCCATTGACAGCAGAGGAGTCGAATAGTTTTTAGAACTACTGCTTCTGTTCTGTATTCTCAGTAAAATATAGAGCTAAATGTTCCTTACTTTCAGTGACTTAGTAATTTCAGTCTCAATAATATGCAAGTTATCACAAGAATTTGTTTTAAAATGTTAATATTAGGATCATGACAATTAAACAATTACCCTGACCAAAATACTGCTGAATAATATCACACTGTATTTGTATGTCATCACTGACTGAAAACTATTTTTGGCAGAAAACAATGGGCCTCATGTAAGAAACCATATACAAACATATTTTCTTTTATTTTTGTTCATATCCTCTATATTCTCTTACTTTGTTAATATCCATAGATGTGTGAGATTCACCAGTGTTTTCTTATTTTCGCTGTTACTCCGGGTAAGATAAAATTTTACAAGTAAACTCATACAAACATAACAGTAAAACAGTACAGCCCAGGATGTATGTGTTCAATGGACGGAAATACGCTTGAAATTTTAGCAACACAGAAACAAATAATACAATCTAATTCAGATGATTTTATGTTTTAGAGGACTGTCTATGATTGGTTATTAAATTTGTGGTTGAAAAATATGTTATTCATCAATTGAACCACATCACCACTGTCAAGTGGAGCGTCTGATTGGACACCCTTATATCAGAAATAGTAAAAACAAAAAAAAAAAAACTAAACTAAAGTACATCTTTGGGGCAAAGTAGAATTAATTTTTTTTTTCACTTTAACACGTTATCCCTCAGATTATTTTTGTCATGATAGGCCATAAATGAATAAACAAAAAAGGAAAAAGGAAGGGAAACTATGGCCCTCTGTGTTGCAGTGAATAAATAAATGAATAAATAAATAATCACATATATATATATATATATATATATATATATATATATACATATATATACATATATATATATGTAAGGGTAGAGACTGCGATCTGGTAGGATCGGCGATTCTACCAGTAGAGACTCTGATCGTAGTCTCTACCGGTAGAAACTCCGATCACAGTCTCTACTGGTAGAAACTCCGATCCTGCCAGTAGAAGGGTTAGGGTTAGGGTTAGGGGTTAGGGTTAGGGCTCGGATCGGAGTTTCTACCAGTAGAGACTCTGATCGGAGTTTCTACTGGTAGAGACTACGATCGGAGTCTCTACTGGTAGAATCGCCGATCCTACCAGATCGCAGTCTCTACCCTGACATATATATATATCTTTTAATGCTGAGCATATAAGCAGTTAAACGCACGTACTGACACTGTAAAAGACGACATGTTTCCTTTGTTGGATTTGTTGTCAAAGTATTTGGATTTCTCCTTTTTCTTACAGATTTTTTTGGTGGCATCCTCGACATTGCTGACCCAAAGTCAGCTGACTGGTAACGGCACAATACCTGCCCTTTTATGGTGTTTTGGGGGTGTAACATATGCTAATTGGCCATGTGCGTCCCATTTATGACCCAGTGAGATTCAACATTCAGCACACCTGGGTAAGAGCAGATTTGGATGTTAAGAACATTTGGTGCATCCAGAGTTGGTTCATCATATTTTTTCTCTTAATGAAAAAAAAAAAAGCGAAAATGTCAGAGAAATTTAAGAGAATGTCGCTGCATGAGGCCCAATGTTTGATTGCAATCATGACATTATTTCTTGTTAAATACTCCTCATTATTGCTACCTCTGTGAAAGTTATCTCTGATTTCTGTCACTCATTGACTGTCAATAAAAAATATAGAAAGACAGAAATACTAGGAAAATGAGCAATAGAGAAAAAATTATGAGAGTTGTAACCAAATGACACTTCAGCAAACAACGGTTATACTATACCAGGTTTAGTGGAAAAATTGTTGAATGACTTTCTAGTTCTGCATTGGGAAGAAAATGATATTCCAGTTTTTGCCATCATTATATCTCCTTGCATTATATGCTTTTTTTCATCAGAAAACAGAAGTGAAACTCAGGTTAGAAACTACAGCTGTATTTGGTTAAACACGTCAATGTTAGGCAGGGAAGTAGTGCTCCTCAACAACAGGTGGTCCCAAACTGTGGCCTACGGGTTACATGGTATAATAAAGCACAAGCAGAGTTCATTACAATACAAAATCAGAATGTTTACTAAGAAAGGATGAAAATGTGGTAAAAGCTGCTGAATGACACTGCACTGGAAAAAATCTAAATCTTACTAAGTGTATTTTTCTCATTTCTAGTCAAAATATCTCATCACACTTAAAATAAGACATAATCACCTAAAGAGTAACTTTTTAGTGAGATATAAGAACATATTTTTAGACAATAGACCTTGAAAATCTTATTTCAAGAAATCTTACCAAGATAATTTTCACTTGTTCCATTGGCAGATTTTTTTTTTAGCTTGAATTAAGCAGAAAAAAAAAAAAAAGGAAATTAAGCAAATAAAATCTGCCACTGGAACAAGTGAAAATTATCTTGGTAAGATTTCTTGAAATAAGATTTTCAAGATTTATTGTCTAAAAATAAGTTCTTATATCTCACTGAAAAGTTACTCTTTAGCTGATTATGTCTTATTTTAAGTGTGATGAGATATTTTGACTAGAAATGAGAAAAATGCACTTGGTAAGATTTAGATTTATACTGTGTGTATGTTATATTCACCCCTAAATCTAATAATTCTTCCAAACTAACCGGCATACTCTGATTTAAAAATAAATAAATAAAAAGTCAGCCCGAGTCCAAATGCTGGTGGTGCTGCCATCGCCTCTTTCTATGGGAAGTCAAACAAGAGATGGTGATGACTGGGAGAGGATGGTGGTGCGAAGGGGGCTTTTCCCAGCCTACAGCCTTAGTTTCTCTGTAATCAGTCCATCACTGGGTGTGTCCGCATAACTCCCACCACTAATTTCATTGCTCTCAGACCATATAAAGACCAAGCCAAACCACAGCATGGAGGAAACTCCGCTCCAGTCTGCTGCCCACTGATGATAGAGATTGGCTCATAGAGAAGGAATGAACATATATAGAGGAAGACAATATAGTGCTGTAACAACAACGTGGATGCAGTGTAAACTTTGCATCTTGGTAAATACTGACATTCGAACCTTTCTTGGTGGTGTGTCACATGTGACTGTAGTCCTGAGCACTAACATGACAAGATGACAAACTGCTGTAAATCAACACTAAAATGTAATTATGAACAGGATGCATTTCATGCCAACTGTAAGAAGAAAAAAAAAAACACACATTGGCAGAGACACAATAATTAAAGAGTCCACAATGAGCAAACAAACTGTGCATCCCTATCGTGCCGTGTCGCCTTTGTTTAAACAAAGAAAAAATGAAAGGAGAAAGTAAAAAGAAATAAGTAAGAACAGGAGTAAAACTTAACACCAACAAAACCTTGTGCGTGTAATTTGAGGAATGTCTATTTAAATCTTTACATTTAGAAGATAAATAAATGTGTTACTACCTAACATGACCTTTGAGCTGGGCATTAAAACTATTTTAATATTTAATTATCTCATTTGTTTGTATAGTGCATGTTGCGCATGATGCAGTTGAGTGTGAGGATAGTAAATATTATTATTATTATTATTGTCATTATTATTAACCTAAGGTACTGTAACGTGAATGTAAATATTGTCATACCGTTGGCAGCAGCAGAGAACAGAATATCTGACATGTGCATCTACGTGACTGCTCTCCTCTACCACCGGAAAGTCCTTCTGATCTCTGAGAAACTTGTGCAGGTCTGTCAACGGGAATCCATGCTTTTGATATTTCTGTCAAATGAAATAACATGTTCAGCAGAGAATTCTCATTTTCTTAAAGGAGTTTAGTATTCCCTAAAGACACCAAGGCATTCTGCGTCTGGAGATTCCACTCATGACATTCCTTCATGACAGTGAATTCAAAGGTACCTTGATGGTCTCATAAGCATCGGTGATCAGGGCGATGAAGAGCGACAAAACCATGTAGATGAACAGGGAGATGAAAGAGTAGAGGTAGACTCTGCTGAAGATCCACACCAAGGTGTTTTTGTCCTTGAGCTGGGCGAAAGTGGTGAACATGTCGTCACCGTTTACCAGGGAGAACAAGCACTCAGCCACACGACTCAGGCCTTCAAACTAAGAGAGATGGAGGAGGACACAAGAGATGGAGATTATATGAAAGCTGCAAAGTTTAAACACAATCATTCTGATCTCTGAGACACTTCAATCCATACTTTTGATATTTCTGTCAAATATATATCAACCTTTGGCAACATAATCAGTAGATATATTAAGATTAACAGCCCTTATATTAACATTAAAGCTCAACAAGTTTCAGATTCACTGCAGTTATCTGTGAAGATGCCAAAGAACTGTCATTCATTGCTATTAAATTAGTTTTCATTCATTTGACTCATTAACATCATTTAAACTTTCTTTAATAATCACATTGATAATATACTGTCTAGTATTGTACAAATTGCTGCTCTAATTTGAGTCTTACTAGAGTGTTTAATATGTATATTTGGTGTGTGTAGACAGACAGACAGACAGACAGACAGATAGACAGATAGATAGATAGATAGATAGATAGATAGATAGATAGATAGATAGATAGATAGATACATAGATACATAGATACATAGATATATAGATATGTCGAGGCCCAAAACGGAATCTGGCCCGATTCAGAATGGAATCCTGCTGCTTTAATGTTATTTTTATCCCATGTTTAATGCAAATGATCTAAATTATTACAAAAATCAATACATGGAATTTGCAAATATGTGAAAAAAAAAAAAAGAAACAAACAAAATTTTAATTGTAAACTATAATACACTTTATTTACAAATAGAACCTAGTGGTACTCCTCACCAATATATGGTACAGTGAAATCGACTGAAAT
Source organism: Sphaeramia orbicularis (assembly GCF_902148855.1). Lineage (NCBI taxonomy): Eukaryota > Metazoa > Chordata > Actinopteri > Kurtiformes > Apogonidae > Sphaeramia > Sphaeramia orbicularis. The sequence continues at coordinate 52,007,460 of NC_043960.1, read as the reverse complement.
TGACAATAGTTACTCAAGGAATGTAAGACTGAAAATGTAAAATTATGACAAATTATGGAATTATGGATCATTTACATTAAACATGGTATAAAAATAACATTATAGCAGCAGGATTCCATTCTAGGCCGGCCTAGAATAGAATTCCATTCTGGGCCGGCCCGATTCTGAATCGGGCCAGATTCTGTTTTGGGCCTCGACAGATACACAGACAGACAGACAGATAGATAGTTATATATATATATATATATATATATATATATATATATATATATATATATATATATATATATATGTATATATTTTTCTTTTACTGCTGTATTGATAAATTCTTTCCTGCTACTTTTTATTATACTTGAATGGAGCAATTGTAACACCCAATAATTTCCCCCTGGGATTAATAAAGTATTCTGATTCTGAAAATGAAGCACTACTGTAACAATATTATAATATTCAATGTTGGGAATATTATCTCATTTCTACAGTTAGGTCTGCTTAAATCTTACATTTTGGACCTTTGACTTCTTTTGGTATCTTTAATAATCAGTATCTAATATAATTGTGAAAATCATATTTTTGGCCAAATTGTGATAACTGTGTAAGTGTACTCTCCTAACACTGCTGCTTCATTTTTCGTCATTCGCTATGAATGTGCTATGAGGCTAATTCAGTTCAACTTTATTTATAAAGTGCATTTCATGCACAAAGCCGACTCAGTGTGCTTCACAACAGGTATATAAGATAGCCACAGTAAAAAACAATCATAAAAAAGAGAGTGCAACTGCAAGTAAACAATCATATGTACACACACTTAAACTCACATATACCAACACAACCGCATGCATACACACAACTCAACAGAACGCTGTTGAAAAAAGATATGTTTTTAATCTGTTTTTAAAAATGTCTACTGATGTGGCACGTTTAACTGCATTAGGCAGGCGTTCCATTTTTGTGGTGCATATACACTAAAAACTGCCTCCCCTTTCTTGGATCTAGTGTGAGGGACAAGTAAGTTGCCACTGTCTGTTGACTGAAGTGTTCTTGGTGGGGTGTAAATGATGAGCATATCTGTGATGTAATGTACTAATATTAAGACTAATGTTATGTCATCCCTGCCCTGTGTAAATTTTCAATTTTAATTCATATGTTCCCAGTGCAGCATTAAATGGCTCTTTATCTTCATTAGATGTTCTGCATGTGCATAATTTAACTATTGTTAACCTTACACTACACTAATACCATAACAAAACACATCATTAATTGCAATTATATGACAAAACATCTTTTAAACAGCTTCTAAGCAACACACAATAGGATAATGTAACTTATAGGCAGATTTTAAAAGAAATATCACAAGACAATATGCTTCGGAACCACTACAACATGGTTTATAGAGACGGAGATGCAGGAACAAGGAAAAACAGAAGCCTGAAAGAAGTACAACAGCTAATGGAGGAGGATCGATAAAGGCCGAAAGACAAACAGAGACAGATGGCTTGGAGGGAGAGCCTGAAAGCCTGACACAAACATTATGAAAGAGCTGAGTTCCCCCAGAACATGATAGCATCTAAAAACAACATCCCTCTCAAGTCGTATGGATCCGGGGCACAGCACTTGAAGACGTGTGGGATGGCAAGTCCTAGAACATCCTTTGTTTATTCCTTCAGTAAATACACTGAAGATCCTGGAATGGCTCACAGCACACTACATGGAACTCCCCCCAGCCACTGCAATGTAAATATCATGACTGAGTGTAAAGTTGACAGCAGCATTGGAAACATAAGGAAGTGAAACCTGTGACTCTGAATACAAACAAAGAAGTGGATATGAGGGCTTCAATTTTATGCTCAAGAGTTACTTCAACTATAACCCACCAGTCATTATCTAGCTTTTAAGTAAACAGATTTGGCAAAGGCACTTAGAATTAATCAACAACTTATTTACAAGAGTGACTCCTTAAGATGAACAAACTCTATTTGATCAGAGAGACAAGCATTCAGCTGATCTGAGTCCATCTTGAGCCAGTCTCTGATGACCACAACCTTGTTTAGACGCCTACTGCTGCATGGACTTCCGTAAATAATTTACCTTAACGGGCGAGGACAGTTAAACACTCCATATTTCCTTAATAGCACTTGCTCTTAGAGTCACTCTGTAAGTCTGACTAACCAACGAGTTGAAGTAGTGGTCAGTTCTGTCTAAAGAACCATGACTGCACAGTAAATATCTACAGTTTATACAAAAGCATTTATTGTCTTTGTTTATCATCCAAGCTGTGTGCTGTGTTTTACTATGTTGTGCAGTAAACTTCCATTGAAAAGTCTAATTTGAAGCACAAATTGTCATCAGAAAGTTCCAAATCTGGTCTTCTTGCTTTTAAGTTAACCATACAAGGCTAACTGTCCTTACAATGAGTCTTGGGGTCATTAAGGTTGGATTCACAGACTGAACTCATGCTGACACCTAGTGGCTGTTAACATACATTAAAATACAATGCTCAAGAACCTGAACCTGCTCCAGTCAAACAAACAGACAATTCATTTTCAGGGCCTATTGCTCAAATAGCAGCTCAAACACTAAATAGTAGCAGTTTTCAACAAATGTCCAGAAAGTCAAACAACTTTGAGGAAACATCCAATAATCAATCACCTGTAAATGATGAAAAAATTATGCCGCACACAGCTGTGAAGTACATGATGATTATTTACTACTGATATTTTTTCCCCTAATTCTGTCGACTTGAAAAACTCAAGAACTTTCCTATTGTGCAAATAAGTTGAGTAATTCAATCTCAGAATGCTCTTTCAGCTACTTGTAGTTCCCTAATGTTCTTGTGGCCTCAGCGCTTTTGCTGTTAAAAAAAATCTGATGAAAAACTAAGAAAAAGCACCTTTCATGAAACCCAAGGACACTGTACAGCAAAGGGTAAAAAAAACAATAAATAAAATACAAAAGACTGTAAACAAAATACAAAGGAAAAGTGCAAGAAATGTAGTACAGGGTAAGATATAAGGGAATTATTATGGTGAGTAGGCAATTTTGAAGAGGTGAGTCTTGAGTCTGGACTTGAAGATAGACAGAGTCACTAAGGTGGATGGATGGTGGCAGAGAGTTCCACAGCAGGGGAGCAGAGCGACTGAAGGAAGAAAATGTTGCAGAGGGAAAGAGGTAGGTGATAAATAGAAGGGCAGAGCCCTGGGGCACACCAGTGGTTCCTGTGGAGGGATCTGACCTGAGAGATTTAAGCTGAACGAACTGAGTGCAGCCTGACAGATAAGAATGAAACCGAAGGGGGGGGGGGGGGGGGGGGCAATGGAGGAGTCTACTGAGGAGGATGGGGTCTGAGATGGTGTCGAAGGCTGCACTCAGGTCAAGGAGGATGAGGATGGAAAGTAACCCAGAGTCAGCTGCAGGAGATCACTAGTGGTTTTTATGAGGGCAGTTTCTGTGCTATGATGGGGGCAGAAACCAGACTGGAAAGGCTCGTAGAGGCTATTACTCATTAGATGACTATGAAGTTGAGTGGCAACTAATATTAATTTTCATTAGCAATGTAAAATGCACTTTAGGACTTCTGTCTTCTTAGAATAAAGGTAAAACACTGACTAGAGTGTGTCTATATAAATTAAGTGAGTGAGAAGCAGGTCAAGGATTCACACTAGCAACTTCACTGTTGAGCCATCCTCCACTGCCTCTACTCTCACTAGGCCAGTTTGACAGTACCTTTTCATGGTATGGCCCCAGTACAATCCATCCACAGAAGGTGTAACCCAGGTAGATCATGCCAGCGCAGCAACAGAATCGCAGGACCTTGGGGAAGGCTGCTTTCATGGTTAAAATGAGTACCTAAACACACAGAAAGGACACGAACAGAGTGAATATGCATCTGTGGTTGATTCAGTGATATATAAAGTTAGAGAGAATGTGGTCATATAAAATACTGCTCACTGTGCAAACTGTATTGAATGAAGACCACTATTTATTTTTGCACGAACTTCTAACACTTCTAACTTTATAAAATAACAATACACAGGCAGTAAAAATCCACCTGTGTAAGGATATTGACTCAGCGTAATTAATAAAACACCCCACTCACTGCATATCTTACTCTTTTGAGAATTTTCTGCCAGTACATAGTGTTTGTAGAACTTTACTCATATAAAATATATTAACAAAGTTTGACACTCTGTTGCAGTTTACAAAGATAAAAAATCTGCAGCTGTTTCATGCATACTGATTATGCCATCTATACTATCAAGGCCTTCATTATAAGATGTTAAAACTCTTCTATGTTCTACATACTCCTACCAGTAGAAAGAGCAACAAACATGTAAAGGCCCAGCCATGCAGAACACTGCACAAAATCTATCTAAAGAGGTCAAAAATTCACTGATTTCTTTCCCTGACTCAAACAAAAAAGCTGTCATATCGTAAAAGACCCACAGAAAATTCAGTACATAGATCAATATTTCCAAATGTGTGAATATTCTCAAATATTCCCAAAATGTGTGATTATAATGAAATTCAGCACATTTAAATTATTTACCCACCAAACAGGTGCACAGAGTTAGAACTGACTATGGCCATACTGTGATTATGAAAAAAATAATCACTTCTAGAATGATTCAAACAGTGTACATTTTTATACCATTAAACTTGACATAAGAGATGTTGTATTAACACATTATGCATCATACTTATTTCATTCAATACTGACACAAAATTTGTTCAAATAAATTTTCTGCATATTGCCTCTAGGAGACTGTTGACATTGGAAAATACTCCTTCCCCTTAGTGAACTGAGTAAATTTCTGTTGAGGGTTGAAGAATCTTATTTTTACAATGAGGGACAGCGGTGTTCAGACTCACATTGTATTTCTGGAAGTATCCGAGGTATCTTATCACGCCAACCCACACCATTAACGTAGATGTTCCCAGAAAAATACTGCACACATCATAACTGGTTAGACTCTATCAGAGAAGGGACAAAAAAATTAACTTTAAAGAGGACCAAGATGATGCTTTTTGTAAAAGGAAATGAGACAAAATATTTTAAGCAAATACAGTTCCAAAAGTTAAAAGTGATAGACATATGATGAAATACAAGTGAACTCATGATAATGGAGGGAGAATTATTATATAACAAAAACTATGCTCATGATAAACTTTGGGCCAACATCTATAAATCATTTTATGAGAGTTTAAAGTACAACGAGGGAGAGAAACAGAACGTCCCACCTCATCTTAACTCATGCATAAAAAGTTTTGCTTTTATGTTCTTGAGAGATAACACAAATTACCTCTGTGAAAACATCTTTAGAGCATCTTGTACACTGTAAAATTATTCAGCCTCACAGTCTATGTTTAGGGTCATGTAAAGAAATAAGGAAGGAGGAACTCCAGCAGTATTCTGAAATCACTCTGTCACACTGAAAGCAGATCATAACTTTTTACTGAAAGCACAAAACAGAAGAAAAACTGTGGGTTCTGCTCAAGAAGCCTGAGATAGAGGAAAGAGAACGTTTATTTCACCTCTGTCCCACTGAGGAAAACTACTATAAAAAGGACAAACCAAGACATCACACTCAAGTTCAAATAAACAGTGCCTGTACTGAGACACTCCAAAGTCCACCAGTCACTGAAAGGACCATTTCACTGCTGTTATTTTATTGCCTGACTCAAAACCAAAGGTCTTATTTGTAATTCCTCTCACAATCCTTATATAATGTATAATGTTGTTTATAAGCTCAATGACAGATTCTATGAACTTTCCATAAAACCATTACAAAAATGGCATGATCTGTCAAAAATCACATTAATACATTACATTTACTGTTACTTTCATTTATCATATTTGTCAGTTGTATCTCACATATTTAACTAAAAGGTTTGACTGATGAAAGTCTTTACTTGTAGTTTATGAATTCTGGTTTGCTGGCCCCGTTGCTGCTGTTACTCAACCCTTCATCCATCCTAGATGTGTTAGTAACTGTACATTACACTGTATAATATGTTCATTTCCTGGTGACTGTGCCCCTACATTTAAGCTTCCCAGGATCACCTTATGAATTCATTTACTTCATAGGATTTTTGTTCTTTATTTCAGAAGCAATATGTCTTATAATTAAGCCATCTGTACACTAAATACAGCAATTTTATTTTCATAGAAAACAATATATTGCTTTAATTACCTTTGCTTGAATTTCCATCTTCAGTATGGACCCAATTATGGCCAAGAGGTCGCTGACAATGATTAGCACATACCAGCCATTTAGGAACTCTCTCTGGTCATCCTCACACACTGTGCGATTGTAGTTCTCTTTGAAAAACCTAGAAAACCTCTTAAATTACAACAATACAGTTTGTCACATTGCCAGATAGGTAGACAGTATTAAAATAAAAACAAAAGAAAACAAAACAAAAATTTTCTGTATATATATGTAATAGGGATGAAAATTTAGATGCCTTAATAATACCAATTTGACTCATTTCAGGACCTTTATTCAAAAAGAGTAAAGAATAAACAAAAACAAAAAAATGAAAAGCAGTATAAAAACACATCAATCATATACATAAAAAATTGATCAAGCACGTGCAGAGTGTACAGCTGACCTGCAGTAACCTAACAGCCAATATGATGGAGCGGGTGCACAGCACAGCTGATGTGATGCAAACTAGGATGACAAAGCCGTCAAACACCAGGAGATAGTGTGTGTTCTTCTGAGCTGAGAAAGAAAAAAAATGTGGTTGAGTGTTTATCTCTTACACACACGTACAGATAACTCCACTTGCTGGAAAACGCCTCAGTAACTCTATAATATCCTGGCTTAAACTGTTCTCCTCCATATGATTCAGGCCAAAAGTATGTATGTATGTGTGGACCAAAAATGCTCTAAGTTTTTATTAGTGTGTGAGATAAAAACAATTAGTAGTAAGTTGAACATAGAAAAGTGTTTTCTTGTACATTGTTTTTTCACTGTTTTTTTTTGTTTGTTTTTTAAAATCATTACATAATAATAATATTCCAAGTATTAGTCTGTTTGCCTTAAAAAAGACCGACCGCTTTTATTTCTGTGATTTATCGTCAGTGGAGTTCAGCAGTAGAGACCTGACACAGAACAACATCCATATACTACCCAGAATACAACATCAATGATGGCTCTGTTCCATTTAGTTACCCAAGGAGGTTATTCCAGTGAACCAGCATGTCAAAATAAGAACAATAGACACTTAGATCCCTAAACAGAATACACACAGTCCTAAACGCACCAAGTAAACCCATGACATTTCTGCTTTCAGGTTAGAAGGTTAAAAAAATCATTAGCCTCATAGCATAATTGTTTAACTTACACATAAATGTACAAAAGTATTGGGACCCATTGAATTCAGGTGTTTCTTTTCTAATAGGGGTCTGGGATACAAAACAATAATGACAAATGTCATAATATAGTTTTATATTGTGATAAATTTCATATCAGTTATTAATATTGATGTTTATATGTCAAATCAGCATGAACAGGACATCTTACAGCTGTAGACATGATGTGTCCCAATATTTATGTCCATATAATTTATAAACATCAATATTTTCTTGAAGTTTAATGGAAGATTTTTCTTCCTAAGTGAGATGTGAAGAAAGTAGATGGTTAGTTGTGGTAGAAAAATATTATTTACAGTCAGAGCATGAAAAATATTTGAGAAATTTAGAGGTGAAACATTTTAAATCATAGTCATATATATCTCAATATAAAAATATATTACAATATTTGTCATTATTGTTTTGTACCCCAGACCTCCGTTAGAAAAGAAACACCTGAAATCAACATGTCCCAATACTTTTGTCCATTTGTGTATAACTTAAGCAATTGTGCTGTGGCTAACAGAATGTAGAGAGAACTGTTGTTGATATTTTCACTGCCATTGTAAGGCCTAAGGAAAGCATCCAAACCTCTCTAAGCTATCATGAAAACAAAGAAAGAAACGGACTTTTTAGGACAAAGGTTTTGTTTTTATCTTTACCTCTAGCTTTTCCTACATTTTGTGCAAAATGATGTGATGTTGTGCAATTTTTTTTCTTTCTTTCTTTCACACATATGTTAAGGGCATTGCTTATCTATATGTGAAAATACCCATGAAAATGTGAAATTATTAATTTGACTTGTCTCACAGGGATCTGGTCTTTCTCCAATCCCCTCCACTCCATGGACTCCCTTTTACCAACCCCAAAGGTTCTGCTTTTAATAATTCTTCCTTACCTGTCCCAGATATCTTCCAGTCTCTGCAAGCACTGCTCTGAGCATCTATGTCCACAAATATTTTCACTTTCCCACTGTGACACTGGTTGTCAAATGTTATCTAGGGGCAAAACCAAATTTGATTAAAAAAAATTAAATTAATTCAATTCAAATTCAATTACAAAAAAAGACAGTTAAGGTAAGACAGGTTGTTTTGCTAATAAGAAATAGTTTCTTTTTTTTAAATAAAAATAATAAGATATCTGCACAATACTTTAACTCCTCTTTACTTGTTTACTCATCCACACACATACAAGACAGCAATTAAGCATGGATTTCACATATTCTGGCTTTTTATCTCATTTACAGTTAATAATGAATGAAAATATCACTAAACAGTACCGTGACAAAGAAAGAGTAGCAGTCAGGTAACTCCCGTGATCGAACTGTCTGTAGGTTAATTCCCTTCAGTTGGAACATGATCTTTATATCAATAAGTCTGAAAACAAAGACAATGAATTCACTTCAGTCCCATGAAAAAAGAAATGATGTGTACTAGCTGAAATGACGGCATACCTGTAAAAGTCCAAATCAAAAAAGGATGAATTCTGGGTTCTCCACAGGTTTGCAGTCTTTGGATCATGTGACATACAAACTAAGAATAGGCAATGAAACCAATCAGATATTTCTACAACATTATCACATAGATCTGTCCTGCTCATTTGTAGTTCTGTATTTGGGATTTGGACCGTTGTTCATCGCACCTTCCTCTAGCTGAGCATCTATGTCGTAGGATTCATCCGAGGGCTTCACGCTGCCTCTCTTGTAGTACTGCTTACAGATGGTGAGAAGCAGCAGCTTACCATCTTCATCCTCTGCATATCCGATGGGACCCACAGAGAGATGGACCAGTTGGCTGTACTGTTAAGTTAAGAAAACTCTGGTAAAAAAAAAAAACGGCGAAATGGGATTTCCATAATTTTGCAAAGGAGCTGGAAATGACCCAATGAAAAGGTAGAATAGAATATAAAACTAAAGTATTAAGATGGGGAAATTAGGATGATTTACAAGCAATCAGTATGCGCAGAAATTGTCTACGATGGCCAATGGTTAATATTAGGCTTCTCAGTATTTACTGAGTGTGTTGGGTTTCCTCTTGCCTTAATTCAGAACAAATATGAAAGGTCAAAGGTGAGAGGCAACCATTTTTGATCCAGTTTGAATCATGCCATTATTTACGCATATGATGTTTGTCAGTGGAAATGTAATAAAGTTCTCCTCACGACTGCTGTTTTTCTTAGAGTGACAAGAGTAGCATTAAGGAAGTGCAAGTAACATAAGTTTGGTCATGTTGAACGTGCACAGATGTCTTCAGACTCAGAATAGACTGTGGAGAAACAAAGTTGGAATGATGTCATGTCACTTACATGATTTTTGGATGTGTAATATGTTTAATTACCTGTTTTCACATTTTATTTCATTACTTTTTTGACTTGAAATTTTTTTTTAACTGACAAACATCGTATCAAACATCATATCATTAGCCTCATAGCATAATTGCCTAAGTCATACACTATATGGACAAAAATATGTAGACCTGTTGAGTTCAGGTGTTTCTTTTCTAACAGGGGTCTGGGATACAAAACAAGAATGACAAATGTCAGAATATAGTTTTATATTCGGATAAATATCATATTGACAACTATTAATGATGTTTATATCTCCAATCAGCATGAGCAGTACATCTTACAGCTGTAGATATGATGTGTCCCAATATTTTTGTACATATAGTTTATAAACATCAAAATTTCATTAAAGAGGTGGAAAAAGTACTCATATTCTGTACTTAAGTAGAAGTACAGCTACTTGTGTATAAAAACACTCTTGTAAAATTAGAAGTCCAGTTTCAACTCCTTTAAAAATAAAAAAGTACAACTTCTCAATTGTAACAACGTACAAAAGCAAAAAGTAAAATTGCATTTTTTGTCAAGAATGAAACAATAATTATTCAAACAGGCAAAAATCATAAAAGTTTCCATTTTTTAATTCCACAGTGAATGGTACTGACCACATTCCTGCACCGGGTCAGGTACCCAACAGATAACCCGCAAAAACATGCGGGGATGGGTCAAAAAAAAAAATATCCTAAGAATTTTCATGGGTACGGGCACAGGTAAAATTAAACTAAATGCAGGCGGGTAGCGGGCAAGGAAGAGAAAAATTAAAACAAGATTCATGGATGAAAATAATTGTCAGGACATTTAATGACGACGATCATCTAATCTGACCGTGGTTTGTTTTATTTTGAAGTGAGCTTCACCTCTGTTTACATTCGACCAAAGACGTCACTGAACAACACATATTCAAGATTTATTGATGGCGTGCGTTTTAGCCAAAAGTAAAGCCCTTAAGTGTGAGTTACTACGCAGAGAATGGGCTTAATCATGGATCAGGTCGCGATACTCAGCTTTGCGGGTACAGGCAGAAACGTTTGGAAAAAGTGGACCCATGCAGGACTCTGGTACTGACCCTGTACTGGACTCTGGTACTGACCCTGGTCAAAGCCTGTGCTCCCTTCTCTTTGCCACACTGATTTTCCCTCTGAAGTGATGTCTTTTACGTACTGTCACATCCATTTAGGTTGAAAAAATAACAAGCCTATTCTGAGAATGTAAGGAGTATAAAGTACAGATATTTATGCAAAAATGTAGGGAGTAAAAGTAAAAAGTTGCCAGAAAAATAAATGCTCAAGTAAAGTACAGATACCTAAAAAAAAATCTACTTAAGTACAGTAACAAAGTACTTATTCTTTGTTACTTCCTACCTCTGTTCCTAAGTAAAATATGAAGAAAGTAGATGGTTAGTTGTGGTTGGAAATTATTATTTACAGTCAAAGCATGAAAATTGTTTTTTTTTTTTAATTTAGAGGTAGAACATTTAAAATCATAGTCATGAACAAAAAAAAAAAATCAATGTTGAGAGAAATGAAGCAAAAACTATCTCAAGACATTTTGGAAGGAAAGATAACAATTTAAACCAAACTAACCAATGCAATGATATTTATCTCAATACAAAACTATATTCTGACATTAGTCATTATTGTTTTGTATCCCAGACCCCTGTTAGAAAAGAAACACCTGAATTCAACATGTCCATAGACTTTTGTACATATAGTGTATGACTTAGGCAATTATGCGATGAGGCTAATGATATGTGTAATTGGTTATCCAGTTCAAAAAGGATCTGTTGCTTATGATTATTATACAGATTTATTTTCTGAAGTAGGTTCCGTAGGGTATATGGGGGGGGGGGGGTGCTTTGGCTACCTGTTGGCATTTTCTTGCTACAGACTATCATTACTGTATCCCCTAGCAAAAATGACTCATCAAGCCCTTTACATTGCAAACCTACAGCTCCACAGCTCAAACCACTACTCATTAACATTTAACAACAATCAATACTCATCATATTTCCATAACAACAGCAACAGCAGAAAGTGAACACATATGAGATAAAGTTGGTTGGACTTGCCTGATCCAGGATGTAAAACAGACTATCATAGACAGCCTGTTGAGTGTACACAGCTACACTGTAATCATCCTCATCCATCCCACTGTAGTCCTTCAGGAACAGGGTTTTGAGAGTCACAGTGTTCTCCTCCTTGTAGGCCACTACCAGCTGGTTGTTAAGGCCGAACAGAACAAGCTACAGAGAGAAAAAACTGTTGTAATATGTCATAAAGCCGTAAAGGAGGTCATGTTATTACCTCCGTCAAGGAACGGTGAAGGTTATGTTTTGTTTGTCTGTTAGCAAGATAACTCAAAATGGAAGGATATTATATTATGGAAGGATTTTGATGAAATTTTCAGGAAATGTTGATACTGGCACAAGGAACAAATGTTGGTGGTGATGGGGGGGGGGGCACATGACTGATCTGCCTTGGCAGAGGTTTGCGCTCTCTGAGTGCTTTCGTAGTTTTTTATTTTATTTTCAGTGTTGTAGCCAAATTTCACTGATTTAAACACATAAAAGGTTGGAGACGATTCAAAGAAGCATTCCAAACACCACTGTACTGTACTAATCTCCCTTTAGTCAGAACAATCAGAATCAGAATACTTAATTAATTCCAGAGGAAATTGTTGTGTGTTACATTTGCTCTGTGCAAGTACAATAAACCAATAAACAGAAGCAGGAAAGAAATTATCAATACAGAAACACACACACATACACATATATATATGTAATACATATTAAAAACAACACTATTAGAACACAATTAGAACAGCAATTTGTACAATATGTACTAGAGAAATATCAATATAAGTAAAAAATATATATATGTAAATAAGTGCAGAAATATTGTGTATAATTATAATTATGTTGGCTTTGAGGTGGAATTTAAAAGTCTGATGGCCACAGGCAGGAATGTTTTCCTGTGTCATTTAGTGGTACATTTGGCTTTACACCTGCATTATTACATACTTGAGTGGTGATCATGACGATTTTCAGGATCTGCACCCCGAGTTTCCAAGGGATCTGCCGTCGGGCCCGGTACTTCTCACAGGGGCTCATGAAGTAGTACCTCAGGTCATCTCTCAGGTTTTCCTCTTTGATAATGTCCTGAGTCATGGTGGAGCTGTAAAGTTAGGAACACAAAGAACCAGTGTACATCAAACAGAAACTGGGAGACAGATGAAAAACACTGACCACAACCTGGCACTGGTAATAGTGCTAAGGAAAAGGGTATTTTTTATATTTTGTGAGTGAGTTAATGATTTTTCTGCTGGTTTAACTCAGTAGTGAAATGCTACTAATAGGCTATACTTATACAAATCTGAGATATTTACTTTGAGTATTTCCATCTTCTCCAGTTCAACTACATTTATCTAAAAACTCCAATTACTTTTGAGAAATCATTTTGTCATTTCCTTCAGGTATCAAAAAATCCTAAATGTATGTGATAAACTGAAGGACTAAGTGTTGCTTAAGGTACTGACAAAATTCTTCTCAAGTTAAATAACTCTTTTAAACCCTGTCTCAAATGTGGTTCTTACAGGACAGCAATGCTACAAACATATGATGATTTCATAGAGTATTTCAAAAGGGATGCAGGGAATTTGCACCCTGGGGACACCTACAACGACCTTTGGCATGTACAGCTGTAAAATTCAACATAAACATATGCATACATTATTGCAGTGGTGAAATTATTTCAAAACCAGCATATGCAACAGTAAAACACTGGCCATTGTACTTCACACTGACTACTTTTGACTTTTCATTTCATACTTTAATTGAACTTTTACCGTTTGGGGTTCACAATTTTGGTGTGAATACTTCCTCTTCCACTGACTAAGATTCTCATGCATAGGAGGAAAATACAGAAATGAAAGTGTGTGTGTGTGGGGGGGGAAACGTTATTTTTTTTCAATGTGCCTGCTTAAGCAATCGTTTGTTCAGTGCAGTACAGGAGAGACATATTCTCATAGAAAGAACCCCATGTACTAAACACACTGGTTGCATTCATGTTGCAGCTTGGGTTTAAGTCCAAGGTTAGCCCAGAGTGAGCAAGTTCAGTATTTGCTGTTTGACCACAAACCTAAACTGATATACAGCCCACATACTCATGTAAAAATGCTCTATTCAGTTGCATTTTGTTGGACCTGCGACTGAATTTTTGCTGTGTTAAATACTAGTCATATCATTTAAGTGTTGCTTGGTTAATATGTAAACACCATTATGGGGTTTAAAGCAAGTTAAATGAACTTTTACAAACTAAATAGAGGTTTAGAAGACATTTAAAGTGTGCCATAATAGTTAATACTTTCGGGTTTAAAAATGCCTAAAACAAAACTCTTTGGAAAGCGGAAATTAATTAGAAAAACTTACCTTACTGAATTACTCCTTTCCAGATATCGACCAAATAATTCCATTATTGATTAGTTACGTGAAATGATCAGTTAAGGAAAAAATGTAAAGGCAGTTTGGAAGATGCTTCTATTTATGACGCTAATTACGGCGCAGAGGAATCCTACAGCTGCTCGTGAGTGTGTTAGACCTGGCAGCGTCAGCTCAGACAATCAGGAAATGATTTGCAAGCCACGCGCAGGTTCCTACTCCCAGGAGCTGTTAGAGCATCAGCGCGTGCCGCCAGGGTTTTTTTTTTTTCTTTCCCCTGCGTGCCGCCAGGGGTCCGCGAGACAACCGAGAGTGATAGTACGTCACTTCAGTAGTCATGTACAACTCTCCAAACCTACATAAGAAGTCCGTACATTTACAGTATCTCACAAAAGTGAATACACCCCTCACATTTGTGCAGATATTTAATTCTATCTTTTAATGGGACAACACTGAAGAAATGACACTTGGATACAATGTAAAGTAGTCAGTGCACAGCTTGTAAAAGAGTGTAAATTCACTGTCCCCTCAAAATAACTCAACACACAGCTATTCATGTCTAAACCGCTGGCAATAATGTCCAAAAATGTCCAAATTGGGCCCAGTTAGTTATTTGTCCCTCCTTGGTGTCATGTGACTCGTTAGTACAAGGTCTCAGGTATGAATGGGGGGCAGGTGTGTTAAATATGGTGTTATCTCTCTCACACTCTCTCATACTGGTCACTGGAAGTTCAACATGGCGCCTCATGCCAAAGGATCTGAGGATCTGAACAACAGAATTGTTGCTCTACATAAAGGTGGCCTAGGCTGTAAGAAGATTGCCAATAACCTGAAACTGAGCTGCAGCATGGTGGCCAAGACCATACAACGGTTTAACAGGACCAGCTCCACTCAGAGCAGGCCTCACCAAGGTCAAACAAAGAAGTTGAGTGCACGTGCTCAGCGTCATATCCAGAGGCTGGATTTGGAAAATAGAGGTATGAGTGCTTCCAGCATTGCTGCAGAGGTTGAAGGGATGGGGGATCAGCCTGTCTGCATCAAATTGGTCTGCATGGCTGCCATCCCAGAAGGAAGCCTCTTCTGAAGATGATGCACAAGAAAGCCCGCAAACAGTTTGCTAAAGACAAACAGACTACTACACCTGTACACACTAACCTGTGGCTCAGTGTTATGTGTGTCATGATCATGGATGTTGTCTGTCCATATGGGATGTCTGTTTACATCCCTGTCTGTGATTCTGTGCTGATGTATCATGTGTGATTATATTGTATGTGCTGCTTTTGTATGTTTAGATTATATGTGCTGTCTCTGTATTATTGTACTGATGCTTCACTGCTATCTTTTATCTTTATTGACTTATCTTGTCTCTTAGCTGTATTAACTCTCTCTTTTTAATTAATGTGCTGTAATATATTGTTTTTTTAGGGTGCCTATTGTCATCAGGCCGGAAACTACAGCACGATACTAGCCATGTTGGCTAAAGCTGCCCCTTTTTACTGTTGTTGCTACAGTTAATTATTTGGGATTGTCCATGATACAATAAACTAATAAAACTAAACTAAAGGACATTCATTACTGAAACCATGTCCTGTGATCTGATGAGACCAAGATAAACTTATTTGGTTCAGATGGTGTCAAGTGTGTGTTGCGATGACCAGGTGAGGAATACAAAGACAAGTGTCTTACCTAGAGTAGGAAGGAAGGTGGAGGTGCGCAAGGTCTCCGACATCCACCAGCTCTGTGATGTCATCATGGAAGAGTAGAGGAGGATTCCAGTGGCAACCTGTGAAGCTCTGGTGAACGCCATGCCCAAGAGGGTTAAGACAGTGCTGGAAAATAATGGTGGCATTGCAAAATAGTGACACTTTGGGCCCAATTTGGACATTTTCACTTAGGGGTGTACCCACTTTTGTTGCCAGCAGTTTAGACATTAATGGCTGTGTGCTGAGTAACTTTGAGGAAACAGTAAATTTACACTGTTGTACAACATGTACATTGACCACTTTACATTGTATCAAAGTGTCATTTCTTCAGTGTTTTCCCTTGAAATGTAATATTTGCAGAAATGTGAGGGGTGTACTCACTTTTGTGAGATACTGTATCTACTACAGATGGCACCAACTCAAACACCGGGAAGAAAATCAGCATCTTGTCAGTTAAATGTTCAATGCATGGTTTTCCTGTGTTTACTGGGTCAGATCAAAGTTATCAAACATGTGGCCCCTGCCAAAACCGGGGTTCAATGCAGCCAATGGGATGAATTTTTGAGGTGAAAAAATTACACTGAAGATATTCATAGTCAAGGGTGTAAAATTCATTTTTTGTTCAGGGGTATAAATGATGACAATTCCAAAGTTTCCACTTTGTTTTAGTGTGAAAAAAGTAAAATTACATGATGAAAATGTTTACATTTACAAACTTCTTTCACAAAAAATGCTAATAATCTAAACAACCATGAAAAACCTGAAACTTCCACAGAAAAATAAGTGACATTTGAACAATCCTATGCCTGTCCCTAAATGATTGTGAGTTTGTACATATACAGCGATCTGCAAGTTGTACACATACAAAAATAATATGAGGGTAAAAATTTAAATGTGACACCGGCACAAAAATTTATTGGTTCAAGGAAAAGCAGGGGATGTGCATTCAGTTTCACCAATTTATTATTGATTGATATATAATTAAATTAAAATGATAGTAAGTCCTCAGAAATAGAAAAACAATTGTTAAAAGATGTTACATTTATTTAATGATTATTAATTCAAAGTTAAAATGATTCTTTTTAAAATAGACACAAGATATAATAAGCTAAAATAAGACCTTGGCAGGGTTCCTGTGGGGAGATGCTATCACAGTCCATTGCTATACACCAACATGTGAACACCTTGTGAGCAAAATGAACATGATAAACACTTCAAAATTATCACAGCAAACAAAAGGGACAAAACACTCATGTGACCACCATCATGGGCCTATCCCACATGCAGGTGAATTCCACACACCCTCCCCACAGCTTGTCCTCCTGCCTAGGAAAGGATAAAACAAACAATGCGAATGTCAGTTGGTCCGGGTAACAATTTTTGTCCAATTAAGTTTGATAGTGTTCAGTAAAACAGTGGGCTAAAACAAAGTCCTGGATGCAGTTCATACAGTTTAACACCCAGAGGGACAATGCATTGGCTGTCCAATGGAAAAGCGAAATAATCCAACTGGTCACCTAGGTATGATACAGGCTCCAAAGGCCAAACAATATGGATGGATTATTTTTCTGGAGGCAAAACAGCAGCCTGGCACTTCAGTCTGAAACTTCTTAGGCTGCGGCTACAGATATGGAACTGTTCAAAAGTTTGGAAAGACTAGGAATACGGCATGCTTCTGATCAGCTAATTAGTGTCACATAACCTGGAAATTCCCTTTGAGTAAGAATGATTTCTACTCATATGGCACTAATTCTGTACAGAGTATGCATTTTCTAAAAATATGGAATTGAGAAATTTTTATCACAGAACAGTAGATGTCTACAACATGTTATTTACCAATTTTTATTTACCAGTATTTGTTACAGCATATTTGATACAGGGTATCCCATGTACTTTTGTTTGTGAACATATGACAAAAACGTGACCACACATTTCCATACATGCTGCAAACAGCACGTATTCTTTACAATCCTGTCCCCAAGAACACGTTTTCTAAATGTATGTTTACTGCTGTGAATGGACTCGTCCACAGGCCACCTGTAAACCCATTGTAATTTTAAGAAGTAATAACTCCAAAAGCATTGGTCGTATCAATATGCAGTTTTCGCCTGTCTGATCTTTGACCCAAAATATATCAGTACACCAAAAGGGACAGGCTATCTCTGTCCAGTTTTTCAGTTATAAAGCTGATACACACACACACACACACACACACACACAGAGGGGTCACTTGGCTTTCATAATACAGATTACAATGGTGGATTTACCTACCGGTGCCCTGACAATGCCATTCAAAGCCAGGGTCTGTGTAAAACAACAAAAGAGTGAATGGTGTGGGGGGCGTTGGCAGCAGATTGTGGCAAGTGATGGACATTAAGATGATGTCCAGCAGTAGCGCATGTTGTTCTTCTGGGGGCAATACGTGGGGCTGGGGCAGGATGGACAGACGGATCTGCCAACAGTGGTACTGGTTGCAGATGAGCATTAGAGTGTTCATTTGCACGTCTCACTGGACATGCATTCAAGTCAGTTGGTTCAGTCGTATAACATTTTTTCTCTCTAAAGTGTATGTTGGCTTGTACATAAGAGTTGTTTTTTCTTTTTTTTTCCTCAAAGGCAAAACAGCAGCCTGGCACTTAAGTCTAAAACTTTTTAACACAGGTCTTCAAGGCAGACAGTAGGGGTCACACCAACAGCACCACCACGTCTAAACTGCCACACACCTGACAACCAGCCTCTCACTGGATTCAGGCATTATAAAAGCTGCAAGCCACCCAGCCCAACCCACAGAGGGCAGGGCTTTCACCTTACCACTCTCACATACAGGTTACGATTAGGGATGCAAATTATTGATTAATCCATTAATCATTAGTTGGTTGACCTTATCACTCAATTAACAATTAATTGATAAGCGGCAATTTTCCTGAGAACCTGAATTTCTCTTTCAATAGGGTCTATAAGAATAAAAGCTAAATATTGTTTATACTGTATGTCCCAAAAAAAAATTACAATTGGACTTTCTGCAATGATAACTTTAAAAATAGTGAATCAATCAAAATGCAATTTCAGGGCATGAAACTATAACTTATTACTTACATCTTGCAGAAAACCCCATTTGATTTACTTCAGTGGTCACAGAGAGATGGGGATCTTTGTAAAACATGTCAGAAGTCCCTTCCCTCCACGTTTTGTAAGGAGACATGTTTTCCACTGCCTTGCAAATATGAAGTTGTTCATTGCGTTCTCGCACAAAAATATCTCTTTTGAAAAAGTGACTGCTTGTTTCTTTATTTTCAGCTAACAAAATGAATAATAAATTACATCAAAAAGGAAGCAGATTTCTGAGTTTTGCAAACATTGGTAAGGTAATTGAGAGATCAATACATCTTTAAACTGGAGACCACAGACCTCCGCCAAGACAGATCTACCTTCCCAACCACCACCACCAAAATTTAATCATTTGGTCCTTGTGCCAGTACCAACATTTCTTGAAAATTTCATGAAAATCCGTCAATAAATTTTTGAGTTATCTTGCTAACAAACAAACACACAAAGCAAAGTGATCATAATACCTCCTGGTGGAGGTAGCAACAAAAACACACAGGTACACACCACTGATGTAAAGTTATGCTCACAATTTGAATCCATTTCTTAGTTGCCCTGTCAGTTGTGAGCAAAATATTTTCATTCATATTGGTGCCAAGAGGATCCAAGTGCCAAATTTCAAAGAAACGAACCCATAACATGCTTTACAAAGATCCACATTTCTCTGTGACCACTGAACCAAATTAAATGGGTTTTCTGCAGAATGTAGGTAACAAGGTATAGTTTCATACCCTGAAATAGCATTCAGATTGTTTAACTTTTTGGAAAGTTATCAATGCTGACAGTCCGATTGTAATTTTTTGGGACATACAGTATACTATACGAAAAAAAAAGCATGTCATATTCCTTAATGACTGATTTATTGTACCATTGGGGATACAGTACAGGCAATGACATTTATGTAGTAGAACGAAATAAACTCTGCAGAGAAATTGAATAAATGGATCTGAAGAGAACAAATGGGCATTTCTGACTTTGCATCACTACCTGGCATGATGGAGCGAGATGTCAGCGGAGAAACCAGCAGCCTTCGAACAGGTGTGGACAGGGTGACTCCCCTTACTCAACTTCAGCAATGAAGCCTAGTTTCAGCAGTGGCGACACCATAAATCCCTCCATGGAGAAGGGCAGTTAACTGACAATTAATGATTTAATCGAGCAAATTCTTATTGAGAATTAATTGAAAGTCGGATAATTGTTTATATCCCTAGTTACGATATTACTTTACTGGTCCGGCCTATGTGAGGTCAGATTGGGTTGTATAATTACCCCTCATCTAAAATGAGTTTGACACCCCTGGAGTAGATTGTAACACATGGAGTAAAGTTTTAGAGGCCCAATCATATAAAAACCCTGCAACTATGTGCCTTACCCTTTCACCAATTTAGAGACTGCACTAAGATTAGATAAAAATTAATGCAGTTTTGAGTCAAAACAGATTTTCTGGGAAGAGAACCCTAAATCTCATGAACATAACCCCAGCACCTAAGACACAGAACCCCTGGTCATCTGTTTTGCATTATTTACTGTCATCAGTCACTGTGTTGACACGGACCCTAAGATTCTGATGCAAATGTCAATAACAGTCCAGTCATATGAAAAAGCACTACACTGGTCTGTGGCTGATACAAGTTTCTTATCAGACATGAAAAGCTTTAAGGACTTTTGAGGGCTTCACTGGTCAGACGGTTTAAAAGAACTAAAAAAGAAGAAACTAAAGCATTTTTTCCAGAACACACTGTGGGTTCGTCTTGTTCATCTTCATTATGAAAATCTTTAAAACTGTTCCTGTTATACTTCCACAATAGATGAAAATAGTTCAAGTTGGAATTTCTTATAAGAATTATTTCATCCTGAATGTAGAATTTTTGTCCATGTAACCACAGCCATTGTTTGCCTCATCTTAAAAAAAAGTTTGTTTACAACTGCACCTTGTCGATCTTTGGTTAGTGCAAAAATCAGGAAACAGAGCTTCAAAATAACATCCTATTGCAGAGCCTGCTTCACTTAAAGGTGAGTATTCATGCAGGGTCAACAACAACTTAAGTACAAAATGTATTTATTTATAAAGATTAATTATTACCATATGGTGAAAATTAAATCCCAGATATCAAATACAATTGACCTTCAGTGGTCACAGCTGAAGCGTGATAGCACATAATAAGCTGTAAATCTAGTTTAAAACAATCCAGAAAACCATTTACAACAGCAGTGTTCACTTTTTTGGCCACTTTAGAAAAACAGAAACAGACTAAAGTCAACACTGACATGTGATCATCAGACCTGTTGCACCAGTTTCAGCCAACACGGTAGAAAACCCTTTTACTTTTTACATCGACACCTGAGGAATACCTGTAGTTAAGAATTAAACAAGGTGGTCAGTGATATGAGACAGTTAACAAATATTTCCATCACTGGCAAAAAAACAAAACAACTGAATTCTGAAGTATCATGGAGGTGATGGGAACAGCAGATTAAGGACATGCTTGTCTATGGATTCAAAACTAACGTGATTGCATTGTCGGATTTGTATTTTCTTGTGCTTTTGTTAAAAATACTCTTTCAGGACAACTATTAGTGTTGGTCATTCTTTGACTGTGAAGATCAACATCTATTTCTGCTGTTCCCATTTACAGTTTAATTAGTCATTTCCATCTTCGTTTCAGCTGTTGCTTCATTCTCAAAAGAATAAAAAATTTAAGTACTGATGCTTAAGAAAACCAACACTCAGTTTCCAGCATTTCACAAATCCTCTACATAAACATCCATTATTAATCAAAACCGCCCATATTAAAAATAGCATAAACACTGTTACCCCCATATTACACAGACCAGTTTTCTGCTGGTAGGAAACATACACTGTAATACCCAGATACTGAGCTATGCCTTTTTCTGTCACCCCTTTCCCCATTCATCAGAACGGCGTTTCAGAGGACAGCAGCTGGGCATATGTAGTCAATACTGACTGTGATAATTCACCTTCTTTGGCCATATCATCTACTAAGTCCAACCAAAGGCCAGTACCAAACACTGATGATCGCAGTGCTGGCTACTGTGCTGCTTCTGGAGTCGTCTCCTGAACAGGAACTCCCACAGTTTCAATAGACATAACAGAGGTCCTGTCTTCAGCTGAACCATCTGGATCCTGAAGTGAGGGGAGAGCACAGGTATAATAAATAAAAAAACAAACTTCATATTTACGCAAATTAACATGGGAGTGTGTATTACCCAGTATTTTAACCCAAACTTTAAAATGCAGTAGAATACTATATGACAGTGAGTTAATAAATGTATGTAATGTAGTGCAAACACAAACAAATCATAACCACAAAAGGTGAGTAATCTCCTCAATACAATGCCTACTGTCAATACCTTCCATTACAAATGATATACCTATGATATGGGACTAAATCTGTAAACTGACATTTATTTGCATTAAATAATATATATGCAGTTTGATGTGATTTGCTGCTACAGTTTTGCCAGATGGGATCCCTTCAATTTATTGTTTTTAGGGTAAAATAGGTGTAATATTAGGTGTAATATTTTACTCTCCTGACTGTGTTAGGAGTTAAAAAGACATAACCTAGACTGATCACATCTAGTACATCTCCTGAAGTGACTGTATTATCATATATTTGGTGTCTTTTTAGGGCAGAATGACAATACAAATACAATAACTATCCGGCATCCCTGCAGTAAACCTTCAAAAGGTGCTACAGAAATAATAACATACACAGCATTCTTGCACACCAGCTAAAACAAAATAAACAGCTACACAACGACAGATCAACACACATGGCTAAAGACTCATCACAAAATTTATAAAGTTATTTAAGTATATTTAAATATTAATTTACCAATTTGTGTCGTATGTAAAAATTCATCATCCCATTAGTGCATGAGCAGTGCTGAAGCGTTAAGACATGAGAAAAAAGGAGATTTTTAGAGTCAGATCACATTAAGGAGCATTTTTGTCAAATCCAGATCATACTGTTAGCCTCAGCATAATTGCCTAAGTCATACATGAACTGACAAAAATATTGGGACATATTGAATTCAGGTGTTTCTTTTCTAACAGGGGTCTGCGACATAAAACAGTAATGACAAATGTCATAGTATAGTTTTATATTGGGATAAATATCATTGCCGTTTGGTTTAAATTGTTATCTTTCCTTCCAAAATGCCTCAGAGATACTAATGGGATAATGAGGATTGACTTAAAGAAAGGGGGAAAAAAAAGAAAGACATGGTTTTTACTTAATTTCTCTCAACATAGATTTTTTTTTATCCATGACTATAATTTTAAATTTCTACAGTATTTTTCGTGCTCTGACTAAATCATTTTCTAACACTAGCAACCATCTACTTCACATCTCACTGAGGAAGCAAAATCTCCCATTAAACTTTAAGGAAATATTGATGTTTATAAACTATATGGACAAAAATATTGGGACACATGTCTACAGTTGTAAGATGTCCTGTTCATGATGATTTGACAAATAAATGTCAATATTACCCCTTTACAGGGCACTCAGAAATACTTTGAAATAGGGACGTCCCGATCTGATCTAAAGATCGGTATCGGCTGTCGAGCTGGCATTTTTTTAGAAGATCAGATCGGATTTAGTCACGAGATCGGGCTGATCTGGGCCCGGCTCTGGGGAAGGGGGACAAACATCGTGCTCCCTCAAATTAAAGTTTCTGATGGTAGGTAAAAAGGAAAATTAGCTGCACAGCAATGGGAGACTTAGAGGAATTAGTAAAACATCTATAAGTTTCACTTTAATTATATAACTGCTGGTCCGGTAGTGATGCGCGAGTCAGGTAATTTTTCAATCTTTTTGTGGAATTATTTGACCCGATCTAACCCGCCCCGCGAGTAACCCGCTGATGTGCGCATCACTAATATACAGCACAGAATGCATCCCCATATAATACCTGGACGGACCTGTCCATAGACGTGTTACGGCAGTGGCAAACATACGGCCCACAGACCAAAACCCTGCAAAGTGCAAAAATTATACTAAAGTTAGAGTCAAAGGTGTCACACTTGTTAAAGGTTCCACATTCAGCCCAATTATGATCTCAAGTAAAATAATAGCATAATAACCTATAAATAATGACTCCAAATTTAAATTAAAATTTCATTGTAAAAAGTCAGTATCTGATCGGTATCAGATCGGTATGGACAAAACTAATACTAAAAAAAATCAGATCGGAAACAAAAAAATCAAGATCAGGACATCACTACTATTAAATTCAAAATTTCAGCCTTAGTTTGTTATTGAAGGACATAACAAGACTTTATTACTTTTGTGAAATTTGTCAACATTTTTTATTGTCATGTAAAATATCAAGGTCAGTGACGATATCATAATTGGTTCCTTGCTCATAAGCGGAAAAAAAATCCAAGAAGTACAAATAAAAAATCCAAGAAAAACACATGTAAGGTGAAAGGAACATGTATTTTAGAACATTAGAACATCACTTTTAGAGCATTACAACAACATGTGTGCTGGTCCAGACCCCTGTCCACATCCACATGATCCCTTTGAACATCATTCCTTACATTAGTTCCATTACTTCATGGTACCTAACAAGGCAGGTACAGTCACTGTTCATGCAGAGGTGGACCTTACAGACCCTGGAGACCACATTGGACCTGAGATAGTTGAATGTTGTCACTGTCTTGTAACGTGTGCAGAAATTTCCAAAAATAGTCACTTGCCCAATAAAGTGTTAATAATCAATATATTTATCCCAATATAAAACTACATTCTGACATTCGTCATTATTGTTTAGTATTCCAGAGCCCTGTTAGAAAAGACACACCTGTATTCAGTCCAAATACATTTGTCCATTTGTGTATGAGTTAGGCAGTTATGCTATGAGGCGAACGATATGCAACATTTGTCCATATTCATCTGTAAATGTTCTCACCTGAACATCCTGCTCTGTTTCCATTGCTGACGGCTGGTTTGGTGCTGCCACTGGAGCTCCTCTGTTATTTGGCTGTCTTCTGGCTGCTGCACCTTCTCTGCTTAGTTCATCTTCTGAAGGGCTTTTGTTCCCTTCCACAGGTTTGGTTTTTAACTGCAACGAATCTGATGCAGTGCGTTGCGTCGCTGCGCTGACAGCACCGTGTCCTTCTGGCTGCTCTGGTGTTTCCTGCTTGTTTTCAGAATCAGACTCGGAGGCAGACGGATTCTCCGAGTGCTCAGCCTCAGGACTCTCGTCATAATGTTCGCCGTCCCTCTCATCCCTGTAAAGATCATCAGCATTACGCAGGGTCTCCACAAACATCCTGCCCGGCTGCTCTCGGCCTCTGACGGCTCGCCTCTGACGAACCTGGTCCCTGTTAAATCTGTCCTCGCCATCTTGATGTCTTTGGCCGTTTCGTGGTGCATCGCCCCCTGCTGAGTCACGACGGCCTTCAATCCTCCTGGGTTGAGGCCGCCGTTGATCCAGTGCTGGAGGGGGTGGGTCCCTTCTACGTCTGCGAAAAGGTGCAGTGATTCCATGTTGAAAGGCTGCATTCACACCTCCATACATGACAACCTGCAAAATATCCAAATAAATGTACACATCATTTATTAGAAAAAATAGAAACAGCAAAAGTCTCCTGCAGAAGACTTATCAGCAGTAGCCTTTATCCTCAGACACGAGATACCCATTTCATACTAATATACATACTGTAATAGGGCTGGGCTACAGCAACAATGATATGACACTAATTCCATATGTGTGATTCTATGAAACCCTTTCCTAAAAAAACGGACTTGGGGCTAAAATTCAAACCAGATGTAGACTAATGTTATGAAACAAGTCTGGAAGCACTTTGGGTCTATTTTAAAAATAAATACTTACTGAGATAAAAAATAAACTGTTTTTCAGATAAAATACATTTTTATATTATTTTACATTATTTTTAATACAAAAATCTGCATGTAACATGGTCAAAAGGACACGAAAATTACACGCTACTATTTCTTTTTAATATCTATTCTCTCACAGGTGCATTTTGGGAATTGAACTAATTATCCAAGGCAGAGTGTTGCACAAAAATGACCACTGTTACAAAATCATTTGCAATTTATATGCATTTTACTGGGCAGGTTCTGCATGCAATGCAAGTGGGCACGATGGGTTCCATACAAAGCCTGGAATGAGACTGAAATTCATGAAAAACCCACATGTCTGGATTAGAAAAACCACTAGGATCCTCAAATTTAAAAGTGTCTTTATTTATAGTAGTATATAAGACCATTTTAAGCCATTTTTTCAGATCAAATGCACCGACACCTAAGGTAGCTTTTATTGCCCTTATTGTATCCTATTTTTGGCCCCAATATTTTATTAAAAATCCATTAATTATGGGATGGCTCAAAGCAAGAGTATAATTTTTTTTTTTTTTGCATTTATCTGAGGTCCTCATTAGGTCCATCCTGGGGGGAAATATGTCTACATTTACCTTTTATTATTGGGTCTAAAAAGCTGGAAAAGTACCAGATACCAAAATAAACCCAGTTTCATAGAAGCACCCATATCATACATGTCACTGTCATTATTATCTGGAACATCATTTCCATCATTTTACATCTTTTGAACTCTCTTTTTCATTGTTATGTCTTGCTTCCTCTTTTACGTCATTTTTATTTTGTAAACGCTTTCAATTTTAGTCTTTTTAATGAGGTAATGTTAACAATAGACTACCAACCTAATATCACAATGGATCAGAAACGTGATATAGGCAGGACAAGACCGAAAAATACCTTTTGAAATGGAACAAATACCTGGACACTTTAGATTTCATAGACTAAAGACCAAGAGGATGCACACTGAGTTTACCTAATTCAGTAATGAAATAGAGTTTAATTTGATGTGTAATACTGTTATGAAATGGACAGAGTTGATTTTTGGTATGTATAGCATTTTTGTGTTTTGTGCAGGCTCAGTCAGAATTCATTTTGATATGTATAAAATTTGTTATGCTTACTTATAGGAGCTGACATGGTAATTTATGGTCAGTAAAAAGATCGTTTAAGGGGGTGGGAGCACATAAGTTGAACTTCATTTCACTCCTTTTCGAATACGTTTTCTTTTTTATATTGATTTTCTTGTTGTATTGGTTTTAAATGTTGGTATTCGAAATAAACAATCAACCAAAAAAATGAAAAAAAAATACGATGATCCCATGCCTTATGAAAGTATGTGTGTATACTATGATTACATACCTCTGTGTAGATATTTACGGTGCATGTATACATTATATACATGGGTACTCAAAGTGGGTGAGTGTGGGAAAAAAGCCACTATATTGATAGAAGACTCCTTCTTGTTACAGGTGGGTAATTTACCAGTGCTCTAATATTAATATTAGATGTGTGATGATGTGATATTTTTGGAAAAAGAAAATTAAAAAATGCAACCCATAAAAAAAAAAAAAAAAAAAAAAAAAGAAATGTGATATAGGATAAAGAGGAGGGCTTTTAAACAGTCTAAACACTTAAAACAACAATCATACACTTTACCAAGTGATTTTTAGGTTCTGTTCCTTGACCGCACTCTGAATGTGGAATGAAACTTTCACTCTGTGGTCTTCTCTAATTCAGTGTCAATGTCCAAGATGTACAGCTTTTTACTCACATCAGAAAAAATGTCCTGCACTATTGAGAAAAACAAAACAATAAAACCTATGAGAACACTGGGTCTCTATCTCTGTTCCTTTTTCTTTTTTTTAAACAATGAATGGACAAATCATTGTGACAACATCAGGTCTTGTCACTGTGCTTGATCACTCATCATCATATTTTGTCTGTTGCGTAATGTCCTTTTTATCTTCTCTCATTTTGTTGGTTGCACTTACAAACACATGTATGTGTCACAGTAGAGATTGAAATCCAGTAGGATTCCTAATCCTACTAGGACAAATAGGAATTGTAGTTTGTCCTAGGACAAACAAAGCACTTACAAAAATATGTATGTAAAAATATGATCGTATGCAAATTTCCAGGAAAAAAGATGCAATTGGGCAAAGGGAAGGTTAACATCTGGTCAAAAAAATTAATTACAATAATCTACACCAAACTTGTATTTTTTGGTAGGTAATCACTTATATTTTCAGGAAAATGTATTTTGAAATGAGAAAAAAAATTGTGAAAAAAAAATTGAGGACTTTTATGAGAGTGAATGTTTGTAAACTGACAAAATTTTCTGCTGTCATTCTGGGTTCATTTTATAAACTCTCATAAATAAACTAAATTTATTCCAAATACATTGATATTTGACTATTTAATTATTTATGACATATTCTAAACACAGTCTGTAAAATTAATAATGCATATATCTATGCAAAATACATTTCATTTGAATATAATGTTAGTATTATTTATATGTTGTAAATATTGTAAAAAAAAAAAAAAAAATGTATATGATATTGATAATTGAAAAAAAAAATGTTTAATTTGATATTTACTTTTGTTGTCCATCCATGACGCTGCCATTTGTCAAAGCTCTTGCTATTTAGGTTTGATCAAATATTTTTTTCCTCTAACCCATTATTAGATTGTAAAATAGAGGGTTCAAGGTATACACTGAATACATTTTAAGGTGAAAATATCAGAGGAACTTCACTTTGGAGAACTTTGGAATTCTTGCAAAAAATAGACAAATTTTTTGTCCATCCGTGACACAGTAGTTTTTGACATTTTTCATTTAAAAATATTTGAAACTAAATTTTGCCCTTTGAGTCTGTTTGAGATGGCATTAAGACCTTTCCAATTATGTGTAATATTTTTCTTAAACTTGTCTGGTTCAAAAGTTATTAATCAAAAAGTAGTGGGCTGTCCATCCACGACGCCCTTGACATCACTCAATTGCCTTTATACTGTTAAATGAGCTACTGGGAAGATTTCTATTTCAATAATAATCTGAGGTTTTGAATATTTTACAACAGTTTTCACAATATGCCAGTGATGTCAAAGTGTTGCAATGCAAAGATATTTTCTACACTGGTAAGTTGGTGATGGAGTGATGCTTAGAAGGAATAATTATACTGTAAATTGACTGTTTGTTAATATGCAATTCAAACCCTTTTTACACATGCCACGTCACTGCTGCCAGTGCTGCATGCTTTTTGTTTTAACAACAAACCAAAACCAACAGATATAGCAATTTTTCATTCCCACAGCCATCACAGTACTTAACACCAACTGTTATGGGTAATATCTGCTCACCCGCTATAATATACCTGCCTAACGCCTGTTTTATCTTTATTTTTTGATCAAACTTTATTTTAATGTGTTGTTGTGTGAAAGTGGTGTTGCATTATTGCTGCATTTGCACCACCAATAAAGTTTTAAAAGGTGTAGTTTTTCTACTAAACTGTGAATGTTCTGACCATTTACAACAGATTTTTAGTGCAGCAACAACAAAAACTATACAAAAAAACTGTACATAAACAAATCTTGCAAAAAGCTGACACAGCAAGTGAAGAATATCAGACACCAGTGAGAGTTTATGTTTGAGGAAGAAAACGTGATGATGATGCCACAACAGATGTATGTCAATATAAAGAATCTTTACACTTTTTTGGTGAGTAGTAGGCCGAGTTTTTGGTGGTGGTTGGTTGTAGCTTTCTACACACTGGTGCCCTGTGTTGCTGACAGCTGGGAGTTTTCAATCTGAAAACTACAACTTCCTCAAAGATCAGTTTGTTTAAAAAAAAACACACCCATATTAGAACACAGTGTGCACGCCCAACGTAAAAAAAAAAAAAATAGCATGAAGCTAAAATTCATAAATAAATGTATACAATCAGTGCAAAAACTGTTAACCTGCATGAAAAGTCCACCTCATTCTTCATCTCATAATCATAATTGTGCAGATCTACTGAGTAAATGTAGGCACTGTGAGATTGTATTCATTTGTGGGAGAAAATGCCAGAGGGTCCTTACCAGAATGGAGAGCACAATGGTGAGAAGGACGGGGATCTGCAGCTGAACTGGTAGGTCTTTAAGGAGAGCTCGAAGAAACTCACTGATCCCTTGGCCAATGTGCTTCAGTGGCTCCGTGATGAATGTGGTGATAGTAACGGAGATCGCCTGAACACAGAATTCCAAATGTTGACTGTCAAAATGTTTAACAACTCCATTTCAATGGACAGCTTTTAGAAAATACCAATTCCCCTTGAGGAAAACTCCTCAATATTGAATTACTCAATCACTGGAAAATGCTAATCAGTCAGTATTCTACCCCACATTCAAAGCCTAGCCAAGAAAACTTATTTTCAACATTTAAGGATAAAAGTTTTTAAATTGATGGTACATTGGAGCCAATGCTATAGGTTTCTCTGGTTGACCTACAAAAGTATAGGCAGCACAATTATCAGTTAAAGCAGTTCAACAATAATTGATAAAAGGATGTTTTAATGTTGCTTTAGTAAGAGGGAAGTGCACACTGTCTGTACACATATTCTGGAAGTTTAAGGAGGTCTGCAACATGTTGGTATGTGGGAAAGTGTTTTCACCTGAGGCGTAAAGGTATTTACAGGGTGTATCATGATGCATTTATAGTTTGATACATTGACATTATGTTTGTTCATGTCTGTAAATATCTACTCTTCTAAGGACTCGGTGAATGGCTTGGTTTCGAGCTTTCTATCTTGCAAATATTAAAGCAACCAAACACAACTGATATTAATTAATCACTTATTTCCATATCAGCCTCAAAAGGCATTCAAAAATGTATACACCAGCACACTGACCTTGGTTGGAGGTACCAGCAGAATAGGGTTTACCATGAGGACCTCATAGTATTGCTTACAAGGGTCATCCTGAAGAGTCCAGGTGCTTCTGAACCACTCTGCCACAACAAAAGAGTCAGTGTGGATGTGGATGAAAGATGGAAAATGTACAACTTCTACCAGTACCTTCACACATACATCCTTTAGTTCAGACTTTCAAAATTTTCAGTTTCAACAATTTTCCCGATATTACATTATTCTGATTGATCCAAATTAATGTCACCATGCAGACCACATAGCTAGTCTTTGGTCCGACTAAAGGAGATGGTCTCTGTCCAGATAAAAATGAACCATGGTTCAGTTCATGTGCAATGTGGAAACTCTTTTTAAATTGGTTGAACAATGTCTGGAACTACAGGGTGTCCCAAAAAAATGTATTTACACTTTAGCAGCTGATAACTCAATGGTTTGTTTTTTCTTTGCAGATTAAACCCACTGGAATTAATGGCAGCAGCCAGACCAAACTTTGAAGAAAGGAATTTCATTCTAAAATGCTACTGGAAGTATGAAAACGCGGTTGGAGTGCAGAGACAATCTCAGAGTAATTTTACTCTGTGCGATTCCATTGCTTTGTGTTGTCAGCAGTGTCTGGACCAGAATGGATGTCAGTTTAAGAAAAGGCAGTGACAAAACAATAACATGATGTTTGCAAATTCTATTACATTCTGAAAAATTAAATGAATTTTAATCAAAACCTACTTTACAATTATTGAAAGTGTGTATGCATTTTTTGGGACACCCTGTACAGTGAGGCTACTGTCACCAAAAAAAACAAAAAAAAAGACAACACAAAAATGGACAGAAAAAGTTACAAATGAGCAGAATTAACATCTTGAATGCCAGACGCAGCCAACATTTATAAGTCAGTTAATGTCAAGTATATAAAGATCCAGCATACATATATGATGACAGCAGGATGTTGATCTATACAGTATGTACAGTGCACAAATCTAACTGGAGCAAATGCACATAATGTAAGAAATACAAACCCTGTTTTGGACTTTCACAAAACCCTAAATTAATTAAATTACAATTCCTCCATGTTTCTGCTCATACCTTTCAAACTGTCACTCCAGTCAATTCTCTTCACTCCGGTGCACTTTGCATTCACACTGTCCATTTTCACTATGTTGTTCTGGTGCTCAGCAAAGGCAATCTGAATTAAAAAAATAAACCGCATTATAAACAACCTTTATGTATTTAAACAGAAGCAGAATGAAATGATGAATGAAAGGAAAAATAGCTCTTCTTTACCTTGTACAGATAGAGCCAGTTCCAGATAATACTGATGCAGAAACACACTGCAAACAGCCGACTGAACTGTACAAACCAGGAGACCGTTGACCACAGCTGAGTGCAGATGATGGCCACTATGACCAGGACACACAGTCCCATCTGGGAGAGAAACACAGACAAAAGTTTGGTGTGACTGGTTACTTTGAATGGAAAACTGCTTAGCTTTTAGTCCAAGCAACTTATTTAATATGAGGGGTGCATCAGCAAACTTTGTAGTACATTTCATAGCAACTTACTGTTTTGCAAATGCAAGAATTTGTCAAGAAACCTCTTTACAACAAAAAACAGATTTCTTTAATATCCCACTGAGACAGACAGTAGAGTTGCCATGTGTACACTCAACTCAATAGTACTCTCTGGTAAAACTAATCTCTGATGAGACCTGAATGTCAACACTGCCCATCTCTACACATACCACAAGACTTAAGAGACAAAAGATTCTTTATTGTCAATTCACTAGATGCACAGAGCACACAGAGAATTGACATACTGCTTCTCTCATCTTGTTGAATGCCATGCATTTAAAAAAAAAGAGGTATAAATAGAAGAATACATAAGCTGTACAAAAAATAAATTATATAAGAATATAAAGTGTACATGTCCATCTATTTACAGTAGCAGCAATAGTGCAATACAGTAATGGTTATGAGGTGAGGAGGTGCATAATGGAACCAAACAGCTAGAGATTTGTCAAAATGATCCTACCTTTAATACAGTGTCAATCTCAACACCAAAAGTGTCTTCAAAACGCCACTTCCAGGCCTCAAAGTCGTGTTGCCGCAGATCTATCAGTATCTGACTAACAGCGTTATCCAGAGGCCCTATTCTCCCACTTTCCTTGCCCTCAAGAACAGTCCGAAGCTCTGTCAAGGTTTGTTTGGACACTCTGATTTTAGCATCATAGAGGGCATCAGCAGAGTCACTCGGCTGTGAAGATATGAGGATAGTTTCATTGCAAAATCATGTCCTGTGAAGCCTCAACTGGACCACGGTATGAGTTAGAGCAACTTACCAAACCAACTCTCTCCATTTCCTTCAGAAGTCTGGTAAGGAATCTCTTGAACACTGGATTGCATGAGGGCTGCTTTGACATGGTAGAAATCGTCTTTTGTTGTTCTTCATTCTAGACACAAAGCACAACAGCTGTGAACCTGGACTCTGAGCGGAGCTTCTCTTGTGCCTGCAGTGTAATTGATTTTTTCATTTGAATGCAAATATGTAAATGACTCAGTGATGTAAGGTAGCTTAGTTAAAGCATGTTCTTTCTTATGGTGTTTACCTGCTATAACTGAATACTGACCTGTTTCTGTAACTCCTCTGCATGTTTCTTACATGTGGTCAGCTCCGCTTGGCTGGAGTCTCCGGTGTATTCTCTTCTTTTGGTTGGCACATTGGGATAGTTGTTTGGCTGGAGAAGTAGACAAAAGTGTCAAAACAGAAATACCAATGTAGCTTGTTTTTCTGCATTCAGTGTGTGTTAGCAAACCTCTGCAAACTTCCGCATGGTTTTGGTATTGGTATCATAGTTGAGCATATCATAAGGGTCTATCCAGTCGTCATCCACTTGCTGTCCGGTAACAGTCATTAACAGAGAGGACAGTACCAGGACACCGAGGTGCATCCTGCCACAGCTTATTCCAAGTACGTATGTACTAGGTTTAGTAGGCTAGTGCCAGCTAACGCTAGCGAGAGAAACAACAAGAACCTGCTAAACCGCTATGAGCTTTGCACATACTTCGGCTATGGATTAAATAACCTACTCTTACATACGAAATATGAATGATGTCTTTTTAGTACTAAGCCAACAAAGACGCCTTTCAATTCGATAGATAACGAACAACCACACTTTACATCTCTACATGGGTGCTTTGTGTTAGAACAAATTTACGGCAAGATGTAGGCTCCAAAGGGTTGTGGGAAATGTAGTCTTACATGTACGTATGGCGGAGGGGGGTTTACATAGGAATGCACCATCCAAGTAAATTGTGATGTCTACACATTTGTCTGCGTTAGGGCACACGAATCCCTTTTATTTACTTAACTAACTTTTATTTACTTAACTAACGTTTTATATGTATGTTCTTATCAGTTTTAAGTTTGTTTTTAGTACTGACTTTCATTGAGTTTATGTATATTAGTGTGGATGTATGGCTGTGATTTTCATTTTGTGTAACCTCTGCTGCTGTCTTGGCCAGGACACTCTTGAAAAAGAGATTTTTAATCTCAATTAGCTTTTTTTCCCTGGTTAAATAAAGGTTACAATAAAATAATAACTGTGGCATGTTAAACCACGCGCCAATTTTGTAATAATGATCAAATTATGACAAAGTAGTGATGGGCAATTTAAGCTTCTGTGAAGCACTGAACCACTTAAGCCAATTGTTTTGAAAATGGGTTCAGCCGAAGCTTCAGTTACAGTGACCTCTGCTGGCGAAGTGTTCGGCCTCCGTCAAATTAGACAGGCTAATGGTTGACACCAAACTTTTAATTACACACGCACCTCAGTGCAAAGTGTTGAAGGAACAACTTTACATTTGTATGAAAAAAAAACTTTTGGTCTTAAGTTTTTAATCACTCTTGGGTTTAAAGTGTGTTTGATTTTAAAATTCTTTGATGCACAAAGGCTGAAAATTATATTCTACTTGCCAACTAGACATGCGCACATTTCCTGAAGGAAATGTAGTCCCGTGTGCTTGCCCACTGCATATATTTTGATGAAAGTTGTGTATTTCCACATTGCATTTGTACGTATAAGTTATTTATTCAAAAAAAAAAAAAAAAAAAACATTTTCTGTGACTGCAACAGCACAACAGGAAGGAGAACATATGGATCAGCTGAATTATTGACAGTGTTTTTCAACATCTAAATTTACAAATCATAAGATTAACAGCATAATTTAATAATTGTAATTTGCATGAAAATATTACAAGAAGTTGATGTGTGTGTGTGTGTGTGTGTGTGTGTGTGTGTGTGTGTGTGTGTGTATTGGAGGGGGGTCTCTACACACGTCTTGAAAAGACCAAATACAGTCAATTGGAACTGACAGGTGAGACTTGCAGTGAGTCCTGTGAACAGATTGATGTATAATATGGGAGAGAAAAAGTCAGAAGTGAATAAGCAGTGATTGTAGGAACATTGAGTTTGACAAACGTGACCAAAATTAACATGAGTGAATGGGAAGAAAAACAGCACTCTGTGCCCTTAGAGGCCTGTAGATCAAAAACAGAAAGTTTTAACATGAACATGAGAATTAGTCTTTGAAAGAAATTAGTTTTTCCAACAATTGATGTATAAATGATGTATAAACTTTTGCTGAATTTCCAGAAATGTGAGAGTTATGAAGAGTTGTTTGTAGAATTTCTAAAAAACTGTCTTCTCTCTAAGTTAGAGAGTAGAGGATTTGGGTCAATCAGCTGTCAGCACTCTGTTACCTGTGTGTGTCTGTGTGGTTTGATCAATTGCAATGTGTCCAAAAATCATTGTACATGACATCGGTACCATTCAGGCTACATTTTTTTTCCTATTGATGTGATTATAGGATCAATCATGTGGGGATGGTAGCAATTTGAAAATGGCCCGAATTCGGCCAGTTTTTCACAATTTTAACAAAATCAGCGCATTGGACTGTTTACAGAAGTCATAGCACATGTTTTGAGACCAGGCTGCATAATTTTGCAATACTATGTTTGGGTCTATTCCTGAAGCTCTTTCTCAAGGCTTCGTGATAAGTCAGTTACAATAAATATGATGAGCATTAGTACCATGCCCTGCGTTGCATGCATCCACACAGTAATAAAGATTGATGAATGTGTACTGTGTCACCGAGAAAGCTGGGAAAATATGGCATAGGTGGGGGGGTTTGTGTAACGTGGATAGGGGGTGATTATGTTGGATAGGGAAAACTCAAAGATTTTTTTAAATGAGATACGTAATTTTTTCAACTATTTTTGGATTGAGCTGGTTTCTTTTTTTTTTTTTTTTATCACAACTTCTCCACATTTGGAAAATACACGCTCACATGGTAAAGATGATGCTGGAGTGGATATTTGTTTGGACTCAGACCTAAACTTTAGCAGCCACATTAAATCAATAACATCATTAGCCTTTTACCATCTCAAAAACATTGCCAGAATCACAAGTTTACTGTCTAAACCAGACTTAGAGAGACTTATCCATGCATTTATCTCTAGCAGGTTAGACTACTGTAACGGCCTTCACACTGGACTCTCTAAACGAGCTGTAAGACAGCTGCAGTCCATCCAGAACACTGCAGCTCAGGTCCTGACTAGAACCAGGAAGTACAACCATATTAGTCCTGTGCTCAGATCTCTGCACTGGCTTCCTGTGGCTCAGAGAATAGACTTTAAAACAGCTCTGCTGGTCTGTAAGTCTGTCCATGGTCTAGCACCAAAGTACATCTGTGACATGTTGGTCCTATATGAACCATCTCGGACCCTGAGAATCTCAGGGCTAGGCCTTTTGCTGGTGCCCAGAGTTAGGACTAAACGGGGTGAAGCTGTGGAGCTCTGGAACAGTCTTCCTGATGATGTGAGACAGGCCTCTACTGTGACAATGTTTAAGTCCAGGCTGAAAACACCTCTGTTCAATTGTGCACAGAACAACTGAAAGGGTTCTATCTGCACTCTGACCTTTTATTTTAATTATTATTTATGTTCTATTGATTTTAATTGCAGTTACATTTTTAACCTATTTTCCATTTTTTTTTAAAGTACTGTAAATTGCCCTGTGTATGAATTGTATTATACAAATAAATTTCCCTTGCCTTGCCCTGTTTAGCAAGTTTAAACAGATGAAGGTTCACATTTCTAACTGAGACGAGACAGTGCTGGTGAATCACCTGATGGTTCAGAGAACCACAGGTGATTCATTCAGGCAATGTAGCAGTTGCGGCTTCAGACGTCATATCACGTGATTTTTTTTTCTTACCAAAGTGAGCTTTGAAGCAGTGATTCAATGTTCAGGGTTTGAAGCATGTATCGAAGCTTCAGTGTCACACTACCATCACTACAATGAAGTACTACAACTGATCAAAACTGAGATTTGTAAAATACTTTTTAAAAATCACAGAAAACAGACAGTGACTCATCATGCATTTTCAAAGCATTTATTCCAAAGATGTATATATTTACAAAATTATCAGACATACTTAAATTGTTACATATTAACTTGATTTACTTGCAATTTACATTTCTGCTGTTGAGTCAAACTACCCTCTTCAAGGAGTTCAAGGCAATACCGGCATATAGGATACATCTTCAGAAAGACGTCTGCAAAACACCAAGATGTAAATACTCCTAGAAATGATTGCAAGTGCATGGGTTTAAGAAAAATAATCCCAGGTTGCTGACAGATGTCCTTTTAGCCCCTTGGCTTCTGTACCAGAGCTGTGGCAGTCCACTTAGTTCACCTGTTACACCACAGCAGGTCACACTGGACCCTCAGATGTGAAGGTGAGATGACTAACAGTTTATTTTCCTTTCCGTCCTTTCCCGCTCTTCACCCCTCCTTTGCCTGGTCTTCCTCTTCCTTTGCTTCCCTTTCCTTTACCACCTTTAGCGTGTTGTTCTTTCCTCTGCATTCCTCGCATGTCTTTCTTCATGCGACTGTCTACTACCTTGAAGACTCCTTTGACACCGGCGGGCCGTCTCACCTTCTTGCCAGCTCCCTTTTTAGCCACAACATATGTAACTTCTCGCTTCTCTTTACCCACACCTGCTTTTTTGTAGATACTGCCAAAAAGAGAAAAAGACAAAAAAAAATCTGTAAAACTACTCTGTATGAAGTTAGGCATTTTTATGACCAGTTTTCTTTCTTTCTTTTTGTTTTTTGTTTGGGGTGCAGACATACCTCTTCAGCTGAGCCACCTTCTCCCTCTCTGAAATATCCACTGTGTTCACTACTGCCTCTGCTTTCTTCTTCGCCTGCTCCATCCTCTTCAGCATCTGGTATAGTTGCACAGAAACCAACAAATGTATTTTTACTCACTATTTACTACTATTTAGGTACTCTGTTTCAACCAACTTTGTTTCACATTATTTTTAATAAACTGTCCTTACCTCAGTGCAATACTCACAACCTAGGCACCTTTTTCCTTAATCTTACATTGTGTATATCCTATATTGCCTGTATATATCCTTATTTATTGTACATATTTCACATCTGTAGTATAGAGTTAGCTTTTTGTATGTCAGTATTTTTTGTAATACTTTAGTGTATGTATATTTAATATTTTATCTTGTAGCTTTCATATGTTGCTTTCAGTATTTTGTGTGATCATTTTTATACAGTCCTTTTTTGCACTAATTGTTTTTGCTGCTAAATGAATTTTTATTGGTCCTTTGACAGTGACAATAAAGATCTATTCTATTCTTATGAAAGCGTCTGAAAGTTCAATGAATATTATCTTAATGGCTAAAATGCTGACTATATAACAGTTTACTGTATAACTAAACCTGGGCTTCTTAGGTTCTCTGCTCATGTAGTCTGGTAATTATCTGTAATAGCTGTGTATTATATTGATCAGTACGAGTAAACAAGCAGCAGTCAGTGAGTCAGACTGAGTTAAAGTACGTCTTGGTGCTTGTTCTTTGTGCAGCCGTAAGCTTTACACTCCACCCTTGGCCTGGAGAAGTGACCCAGCACTGGCCGATAATGTGTCGTCTAACACTACTTTCAGAGAGCAGGTCTTAATGCACAATTTGGATTTTTTTGGTGAAATCCGATTTTTTTTGTGCTCGTTCATATTACACATGAAATGAGTTCTATCAGTTCTGAGTATGAAGAGAATGCCACCCTG
This sequence comes from Sphaeramia orbicularis, assembly GCF_902148855.1. NCBI lineage: Eukaryota > Metazoa > Chordata > Actinopteri > Kurtiformes > Apogonidae > Sphaeramia > Sphaeramia orbicularis. The sequence continues at coordinate 51,968,600 of NC_043960.1, read as the reverse complement.
AAGTGACTCACATGCGCCAAAGAGGTCCTGATGTAATACGTGACCACGCAGACTGTGTTTACGGAAGGAAATATATTTTACCCACCACTCCTCCTCCTGGGACGCAGAATTGTGACGTTTGTTGTATTTCAATGATGTAAAGGTCGGATAAACCTGGCTGGTCAGACTGAAGTCACATTGCAAAATATCAAATATGTATCAGATTTAGGACCAAATATAAAACTGGCCTGGATCACATTTAAAAAAAAAAAAAAATCGGATTTGTGCTGTTCAAACTGTCTTCAACAGATCGGATACATTTGCCATACATCACATTTGCCTGCAGTCTGAATGTAGCCTTAGACTGGCGTCTGCTGCACAGGGTCAGTACCGGTACTGCACAGCCCATGAAGGAGGAAACATGTCTGTGACCATGTCTGACTGACGGAACAGTGACTTAATACTCGACAACGGGCTATAACATAAGTTACCTAACGGAACCACTAGGATTATGTGTGCTCTTTGGAAATAGATGCCAATGAAAATTCACTACAGGTACCCTTTAAGTCTTCCATCCATCCATTATCTTCCGCTTTATTCAGGGCCGGGTCACAGGGGTAACAGTCTAAGCAGGGATGCCCAGACTTCCCTCTCCCCAGACACCTCCTCCAGCTCTTCTGGGGGACCCCGAGGCGTTCCCAGGCCAGCCGAAAGACGTAGTCTCTCCAGCGTGTCCTGGGTTATCCCCAAGGTCTCCTCCCACCAGGACATGCCCGGAACACCTCCCCAGGGAGGTGTCCAGGAGGCATCAGAAACAGATGCCCAAGCCACCTCAGCTGGCCCCTCTCGACGCGGAGGAGCAGCGGCTCTACTCCGAGCTCCTCCCTGGTGACTGAGCTCCTCATCCTATCTCTAAGGGTGTGCCCAGCCACCTTACGGAGGAAGCTCATTTCAACCGCTTGTATCCGGGATCTTGTCCTTTCAGTCATAACCCAAAGCTCATGACCATAGGTGAGGGTAGGAACGTAGATTGACCGGTAAATCGAGAGCTTCGCCTCTCGGCTCAGCTCCTTCTTCACCACGACAGACCGGTACAGTGACCGCATCACTGCAGATGTGGCACCCTTTAAGTCTTGTTCTGTCTTATTGACTTACAAATCAATGTATGAAGCATGCTGAAGTGCACAGTAAAAGAGGTGCTCCACTAGTTTAGTTTGCCTTTCTCTTACCCTTCTCTTCTTCCTGGCCTTGGCTTCAGCAACTCGTTTGATTGGCCGGGCATCAATTTCCTTCCATTTTTGTTTGTACTCCTCCACCATTTCCCTGGTTACTGGCACAGGTTTCTTCCTGTGTTTCCTCTCATCATCCAGGAACCACTCAGGTACCTCCCAGGGCTGGTCTGAATTAGCAAACCTGCAAAACAATGGAATGCAATGGATGAATGCAATTAAAAACATGTCTTTATAGTTTCATTATTCAAAGCCTTGTCTTTGACACTGCGCAGGACCACCACCCTATTGTGGACCAACCTGATGTCCTCCTCGACCCACCTGTGAAAAGAGCCATCCACCAGGTCCCTGGCTCTCTTCTTGGATGTAGCGATCTGGGAGCCCAGGGCCAGACCCTCTGCATCTAGGATCCTAGCTTTCTTACCTGAGGTGCAGAAACAACGTTGGACACAACATTAGGCTGAAAAAATGCAAGACTCCTACTTATTCCATTTACACGTAGACTGAGGTGGTAAAGATGAGGAGTTTCTATTACTCACTCGTGCTTTCAACAGGAACAACCTGGAAGTCATCATCATCAGCCTCTGCAGATATCCCAGCAGCTCCTTTGGCCTGTTTCATCCTAGTAATGTCCCTGGAAAAGCAGCAAAACCTGGTTTCTACTCTTTTGGGTTTTATTTTTTCACTGATAGTGTTTAGAAATTCAAAGATGTTACACAATATTAGCAACTGGTGGCTAAATTAAGCCTTTTGTCTACACAATACTCTTTAGTATTGTATATTAAAAGTATATATAAAAGTCTATTTCATTTGTTTCACTCATGTATTACATTACACATGCTCATCAAGCCATTGGAGCCAAACAGAGTGGGGTTTTACTTCTCATCGTCGCTGCTGTCGTCTGAGTCACTATCACTGTCCTCAGCCTCTTGTGAAGGTCCTGCCTCCTGTGAAGGTCCTGCTTCTTCCTCCACTTGCTCCACCTCTTCCTCTTCTTCCTCAGCTTTTCTCTTTTTGCCTTTTCCTGTAAAAATACCCAAAATTGTGACTATCAGAAAACTTTTTTTTAATTATTTGAAACTTACAAAAATTTTTTTTTTTTTTTTTTTAATTCATCAAATGTCCTTTATTGTGGAATTCCCTGGGCCCTTTGTGAACAGATATGGAAAAACTAAATAGTGGGGGAAATTTTTACCTGCTTGTTTGTTTTGGAGCCATTCAGTCTGTCTGAGCTCTCTGTCTGCGTCTCCTTCCAGGTCGATCTCGGAGAAGATGTCCTACATAATAAAATAATCATAGGATCAGAAGTCATGGTAATCGGCTCATTTACAGCTGTGAGATGTGACGGAGGTCTATGTCCATTGTGAAGGTGTGCCCGATCACAATTTAATTACAATTTTCTGTACATGATCTTTACTGTACACACCTTACTGAACCACAGGTTGGTCTCTTGCTCTTTCTTTTCATCTTTTCCTTCAAGCTCCACCAACAACCCACTCTCTTCTCCTTCATCCTCCTCCTCCTCTTGCTCAGCAAATTTTACTCTGAAAAACACATATATCAAAAATGAATATCTTTTCCAAACCTAACCACCTGGCGTTTGTATGTGCATTTATGTAGAAACACACCTTGTTCATATGTCAACTAATTTTGACCATGACCAGTAAGTGTACCTGTACTGGTCAGGCTCAACTGTTCTTTGTGTATTACTTATAAGCAAGAGAAGCGCAACTTCAGTAAAAATGGCCATAAATGCACTACACTGGACCTTTTTATTACGTGAATTACAGGCAGAGGTAAAACCTATGGGGAGCAGCCACTAGCTGTAAGTGACATACCATCGTTGATTCCGGGTGATCAGTATAAGCAAATGAGCAGCAGTCAGTGAGAGACTGAGTTAAAGCTTGTTGTTTGTGCAGTTGTAAACTTTGTACTCCACCATTGTCCTAGAGACACGACCCAGCACTGGCCGATAATGTGTCATCTTAGACTGGTGTCTGCTGCACAGGGTCAGTGACCAGTCCATCTCAGCCCAGCTAATCAGACAATACAACCAGACTGGGTCAGTAACAGTGCTGGAACAGTCCATGAAGGAGGAAACATGTCTCTGACCATGTCTGACTGATGGACTTAGTACTCGACAGGCTAAAACGTAAGTTATCTGACGGAACTGCTAGGATTATAAGTGATCTTTGAAAATACATACCAATGAAAATTCACAACAGGTACCCAATGAATGACGTTCATGTCTTGATTTCATTGGAACACTAAGCTTAATGGTAGCCATTAGCTTACAAGGGTAAAGTAACAGCAAACGAGTAGATGTACAGTAATTACTGCACGTAGTTGAATGACACTTTAGTTAACAATTTTAAATATTTACTTAACTACACATTTATAAAAATGATATAATGTTAGCTGTTAGGCTGATGCTGATAGCACTGGTGCACAAGTAAAATCTCCACAATAACACAGTGAAACTTTGTTATTGTGTCAACCCAGTCACTAATAAAGACAAAGTAAGAAAACAAACAAACAAACAAAAAAAAATTCTGAGAACTAATGAGAGAATGGGTATGACTCAACAGGAATATTTGTGTCAGAGATATTAGATCTACTTCAAATCATTGTCTGCACATAATACATTCAGTTTTCATGTTCTGTTCAGTCTGTTCAATGTATAAATGTACTTTGACCAAGATACATGTATAATAACACTGTCATTCACATTGAAAACATTCCCTAACCAGCACTTTTGTTTTAAAATTCATCTTATTAAAGTATGTAAGATTTGGCACATCTAATGTGAGGCAGGTAGTCTCTAAAAAAAACACAAAAAATGTAAGCCAGTGACTGAAAGGCACCAGGCAAAACACAGAAACGATTAACAGTTAGTCCAGTGTTGAACATTTCTCTGTTAACATTATGTTACATTTTTAACTAGGTTACTTATCTCAATACAAATAATTGTATGTCATTAGTTATAAGCTTAGTAAGCTAAACTTAGGTCACAAAATTTACATAATTTTAGCTAAAAGGAATTTATTACTAGCCATCAGACATACTGAGCAGTAAACAGCTAATGTCAGTGTTTCCAGAGTTAGACACTTTATAGCCAACGCTCCATTCGATTTTTACTGAAACAACTAAAAAGTAAAGCAATGAAAAAACACTCTGGATCTTACTTTTTGTTTCGGGCTGCGATCTTGTCGAGCTCCTTCTCCCTCTGCTCCACCTCATCTAAATCTTCTTCATCTAAATCTGAAGCCAGGGACATTTTATCCGCCTCATCATCCTCTTCATCGGACAGGACGAGGTCATCTTCTCCTTCTACCAGTGCACTGGCTATTTGCATGTCCCCCTTGGATATATCAGCCATCACCTGATGACAGAGGAAGCACAAAAGGTGAGCACAATAGGACTCAAAGGCATACAGATGAAAGGAGCTGATAAAATTAAGGTATTCTTTCGACTATTCTGACTAAGCTATTGTGTGCGTCTGTGTCCACCTTTTGCTTCTTGATGGTCATGAGAGAAAACAGGGATACGTCGTTGGTATCTGCAATGGAGATGCCTGGTAAGTCCATTTTCAGCTCCACCCGTTCCCTTTGTTTCCTCCGCTCCTTCAGCAGCTTCCTCTTCTTCCTTAAGTGCAACATAGACAGAGACAGGCCGCAGTCAGAACACATGCCATCAATCTGATTCAGCTGAGGACAGGCCTTGGCTAGGAATGGAAATGACGGTCAGACCTCACTACACACATGTACTGTAACACAGTGGACGGCATATTAAACCGACACAGTCTATCATATCAGAGAGAATGGGGTGAATAAACTCAGCTGTGTCATACTGTAACAAAGGTAAAATGTCACATATTTACATATTTAGCTAATTCAAATAATCATTCATAAGAAACAATAGTTAAAAGTTGAAATTTCAGCTTCACATCTGTATTGATATGGATACTAGAACTGCTGTTAGGTTACACTGACTGGAATTTTTAGCAAAGATATTCATTTTTGAAAATGAAACATTTTACATTTGGGTAATTTCTTCAGTTTCATCCACTTAACTACTGTAAAAATCCAGAAACTACTACTTAAATGAATACAAAAGGTGAAAGTGTACAATAGAGCAAGTTAACCCAACAATAAAATCACAGTTCCTGGTAATGGATCCTACCGTTTGAGCTCAGCCACCTCCTCGGCTTTGAGCTCTGCCAGCTTCTTCTCCATTTCCTCCTCCTCCTCCCCCTCCTCTTCCTCCTCCTCCTGCTGCTGCTCCTCTTTCTTCTTGTCTTGGTCTTCATCTGAATTCTCTTCATCAGAACTTAAGCTACAGACAAAAGGGGAGTTTCTTTCACATGTTCACAGTGCAGGTCTTCATGCTCAATTCTGATTTTTTGCTGAATTAATTTTTTTTTTTGCATTGTTGTTATAATATAAATGCAACTGCCATCAGACTAATGGGTGACCAGTCTACAGTCCTGAAGTGACCCACAAGTACATGTGATGTCACACACTGCCCATTGTGTTTACGGAAGTATATGTTGTTAGCCTCATAGCACAGTTGCCGAACTCATGCACAAATGGGCAAAAGTTTTTGGACACGCTGAATTCAGGTGTTTCTTTTCTAACAGGGGTCTGGGATACAAAACAATAATGACAAATGTCATAATATAGTTTTATATTGGGATAAATATCATTGCATTGGTTAGTTTGGTTTAAATTGTTATCTTTGCTTCCAAAATGCCTCAAAGAAGGGTTTTATTTCATTTCTCTCAACACTGATTTTTCTTTTATCCATGACTTAGATTTTAGATGTTCTACCTCTAAATTTCTAAAAATATTTTTCGTGCCCTGACTCAATAATTTTCTACCACAACTAACCATCTACTTTCTTCACATCTCACTGTAGAAGAAAAATCTCCCATTGAACTTTGATGTTTATAAACAATATGAACAAAAATATTGGGACACATCAAGTCTTCAGCTGTAAGATGTCCTGTTTGTGCTGATTTGATTATAAACATCAATATTAATTATCAATATGACATTTATCTCAATATAAAACTCTCTTTCGACATTAGTCATTATTGTTTTATATCCCAGTACCCCTGTTAGAAAAGAAACACATGAATTCAAAATGTCCCAATACTTTTGTCCATTTGTGTACGAGTTATGCAGTTATGCTATGAGGCTAACGATACGAATCTTGTCGGATTCCGCCTCCTCCAATGCAGAATTGTGACATCTGTTGCATTTCGATGACATAATGGTGAAGATGAAATACAACAGAACCATTCAGAATGAAGTCACATTTCAAAACATCTGATATGTAGTCAATTTAGGGCCACAAATAAAGGTGGCCTGGGTCTGATTTGAGAAAAACAGGTGAAAAAGTAAGCAGAGCTTACTAATACCCCTGCCCTTTGCCCCCCCCCAGCTCATGGATACCCCGCCTACCCAGGGATTCATTTGAAGTCATACATTTACTCTTTTCAAAACTTTGGAGGAAAAAAAATCTAAAAATTACCTCCTCTAATGGTAAAGAACACATGTGTGAAGTTTGATAAGAATCAGGTGAATAATGTCCGAGAGATGGGATGGACAAAATCTCAAGTGGGCAGGGGTATAAAAATTGGATTTGTGCTGTTCAGACATAAAGAAAAATCAGATTTGGGCAAAAAGTCAGATCTGGGCCACTTTTACCTGTGATGTGAACATAGCATTAGATAGGCTGTAGCAGAGAACAATGTGTACGTGTGTTTGAGTGTGAGTCTGTTTGAAAACATTTACCGGATCTCCTGGTTAAGCAGTTTGGCCTCATCCTTCAGTTTCTTGGCCAGGAATCGCCTCAGTTTGGACCTCCAGTTCAGCAGCAGCCTGATGACATGCACCATTCAATATGTCTCCAAGTTATTTTTACATTGCACTTCTCAATCACTTCAATACCACCAGACACTCTTGTGCCACATGTGTGAATATTTATCATTCTAATCACTTCCTCATTTATAAGCCTCAACTGTCACAGATAGAAAATGCTTACCGGAGCTCTTTGCGTCCCAACACTTTGATGTCACGGCAACACTCCTTGATCTCATCAGTGGTGGCAGAGTGAGACTCCAGGTTTGGGTTGTCAAAGGTGATCTACATCAGTAAACATGCTGTGTGAATCACACTGCAAATTCCAGAATTAGGATCTTGTAAAATCCAGCAGTTCAGGATTCAAGATTCCAAATCCCTTTTTGTCATTCAACATGTGACATGTTCACATGTTTACATCAAACACACTGGATTGAAGCAGTGGTGTCACCATTTTTTGTGAAAAAGACATATTTTTCATTTTGGCAAAACAAGATCTAGTTTCATTTAATACTGAAAACATTCAGCACCAACTACTAACAAGATTCCAACTTGTATATTATCCTATTCTTGGATGTTTCGTGCACATTTCAACTCAGTTCATTGAAACACAACTGGTGGAGCAAATAGACAGAGACCTTTTCCTCACAAAAATTATGAAAAACAAGTGAAACAGTAAGCAGAGCTTATTAATACCCTGTGTGAAATTTGAAAAGAATTGGGTGAATAGTGTCTGAGAAATGGGATGGACTTCCTGGCATATCTCTCTACCTCCAGCAGTGGTGGCTCCTTTTGATCTGTTGAGCTGCTGGAATTCCTCGTGCTCCTGTGCGTGGTGCTTCTGCAGGTGCTTCATTAAATTTGTCGTATTGTATTTGGCAGTGCTACCACCACCCCTGGCAACATTTACTTTACAAGCATTACAAGCTGCTGTCGAGCTAGTTGGTGTGGTAAGGCTGAAATACCTCCAGATCACAGACCCCTTAGTTCGCTCCATGTTGCCTGTCTGTTTACAACAACTCCATTCAGTTCTCAGCATGCATGAAGTAGCCCGTGTCACAAAAATTTAAAGGGGAAGAATCAGTCTTATGGATCAGATGCTTTTACAGATCCCTGATCTGAAAATGTTGATATAGGGGCCGATATCTGATCCTAATATTGGATCGGTGCAACCTTAGACACAGAAACAACACAGCATTTCCCATAACTGTGATATTGTGGCTTTACTTTGCCACAGTGGCAGAGCGGGTATTGCCTTCTGTTTAACGTCCATCTGTGAATGCAGAGATATCTGGCCTCACACTTCAACTAATGAAAGTGATCTCACCTCGCTGGCTTTACCCAAGAAGTCCACTGGGTTGTCAGCTTTTAGAAAGGCCATCAATGTGAAACTGTGGAAGAGTGTCAGGTCCCCATCTGCATATCCCTCCGCCTGGAAGAGCATAGTTACAGACCTCAACAGTCAATCATACAATAACTAGTACCATAAATAACTTCAAACTATTCTCTAATTATATCTCAATGACAAATGCTCTAGCATTCACTACAAGTCTGTGAATCATCAACTAGGCCTGTAACGGTACACGTACCGAACCGAACCGAACCGTTTCGGTACACACCTGTTCGGTTCGGCACACAGCTGTACCGAAACGGCACAGTATGTTGACAAAAAGAAAAAGGAACGAAAGATGTCGTTTAATGCGGAACTTTAAATCCGCGCAAGTTTCACACGGACATATTAAAGGACACGCACATTGACCCAAAATACCAAATAGCAGCTGATATAAGGTAAAAAAAAAAAACAAAACAAAACAAAAAAAACAAATATGATGTGAACCTGGAAGGAAGAGACTGAAGACCCTCCACCATCAGTACAGTCCAGTTTGGATCACTTCAGGTCCCGGTGAAAGACAACAACGAGGAAAGAGACGGAGATAAGACGGACGTTGTTTGGCCCCTAGGAACTATGGTAGTTCTAAAACACACTAGCTCTCTCTCTCTCTCTCTCTCTCTCTCTCTCTCTCTCTCTCTCTCTCTCTCTCTCTCTCTCTCTCTCTCTCTCTCTCTCTCTCTCTCTCTCTCTCTCTCTCTCTCTCATGCACGCTGTATAACAGAGGAATAAAACTCGGAGTTGGCCACTGACAGTATATAAAAATAAAGTTTCACTTTCGTTTCACGCCAGCGTTAGTTACGTTAGTTATGGACCGGACCGCACCCCCCCACCCCCCGGCTCCGACAAAAAAAAAAAAAACAAAAAACAAACAAACCATCCCGCAGACAAATCGTACGTTCCATGCGCGCGCACACTCAAACACACACACACACAAGTACACACAGTGTCCTAAACAATTTATTCTCTGTCCTAAAATAAATAATTTGGTTCAGTTTGTTGTCAATGTTGCTCTTCAGTTTGTTTAAACAGAATACCAGTTTACCCTCCTGTTGATGTTGAACTTCATGCAGAATTTTTTTGCTGATATTTTTCTGCAGATTGTGAACTGACAGAACTGTGATTAGATTTTTCTTGTTTGTTCAAAACTACCTGTCAGAGAAAAGTGCAATACTAATGTTTAAAATACATTTAGTCATATTAATAATTTATTTTATTTTCTATTTGATTTATAGCAGCAGAATTATATTATTCCTGTTTTTCTATATTCTATTGTGTCCAAAAATTGGGGGAAAAATGTTAAAAAATTCATAAATGTATTAAAGACATTTTGAGGGGTTTTCTTTCTTCCCGTACCGAACCGAAAAAAAACCGAACCGTGGCTTTGAAAACCGAAAACGTACCGAACCGAAAATTTTGTGTACCGTTACAGGCCTATCATCAACCCAAACAAACCTTTGGCTTTTTGTCTGTAACCAGCTCCTTCACAGTCTTGGCCTGCACCTCAACTTCTTTGAACGCATGTTTGGGGTCAAAGAACTTACTGTCGATTTTGTCTGGAGCAATAAAACCTGACAAAACAAAACAAAAAAAAGTGTAATTTGATGGAATAACATGGAGCCAGCAGTACCCTTAAACAAGAAACAGAATGAAAAATACTTGAAGAGAGACGAGTAAAATGTTTTTTTGCTGATCACAGACTAATGTGTAGCTACCACTGACCCTGACAGATGACGAAGATCTCAGCAGACTCATTCCTGGATGCCTGTGGTTTGGTTGCCTGCACCTTCTTGAAGAACTGCTGGAAGATCCAGAGGAGTGGCTGGTAATCTTTGGAGCGGAAGACTTTAGTGACAAAGGTGCCACCTTTGATCAAGAACTCACAGGCCAGCTTCAGAGCCATGAGGGTTAAGTGAGCTGGAGGTAGAGGAGGACACAGTCATCAGTGGCTTCTAAAACATCCACTAATAAAGCCTGAGGTTTTCCATCAGTCGCTCCTACCCTGCGAGAAAGCATCATGTTGCCAGTTGGCTCCCACATTTGGAGCTCCGTCATTCAACACAACATCAGCCTTCCAAGTCTGCAGCTCTTTCCTGAGAGCCTGCATAAGGGTCAGAATACATATCATTAGGTTATGTTCAATTATTCTTAGTTTGGCAGTTCAGAACACACCTAGAGTCCTTCAGGTGTCATATTATAAAATAATAATATAAATCAGATACCAAGACAAAGGTGTTTATATTCAAATGTGTTGTTTGGTGTGTGGGTTTTTTTTTGTGCATTTATTTAGTAAGAAAGTTTTTACAGATTAGAGATGTGTAAACGTTGATGTATTAGCAAATAATAAATGTGAATTTGTGCACTGGAATGATCGAGAACACTCATTGGTAACAATTCCTCACCTGTCTACATTTCTCAGTGGTGATGTCTTCCTGCAGGGTCACCACATTGGGGATGGGCTTGATGGGCACCAGGTCAACACCTGAAAGTGATTAAACTTCTCTTATTCGGAATACAAGGAGCAAAACTAAATAGCTATGGACTCAACAATTATTATTTCAATATACATTAGTTTTATTGATACAGAGGCAAAGCTCCAATTCAGGCTAATTCTAAGAGCTATGCTATGAAAACCACAATGTTGGTACAAAGGATTAATGTAGAAAATGAGTAGGGTAATGTCTTTGCACTCACCAATAATGAGACTGGAAACAGGCATAAACTTGGATGCAACCTGCAACCTGTAGGAAGAGGATCAAACATTTTTGCACATGCTGCCCATATTCTCATATACAAGTATATCATCAATCATGTTGTCAAAACCTTATATGTTTTAACAGGTTTATTTTATTACATTAATGTGGTATGTACTGTAGTTTATTCTGTAATCATATTCACTAAATTCTAGAATGTTTGAAAAATAAATGCACAAGATTACTGTCATTTGTTTACCATTGGTACTGTTTGACATATTACAATTCTACTTCTTATGTAAATATGTATACAGTCTATATAAGTTTATTACTTACAACCACTATAATTTCGAATTTTTTGTAATGTTTGTTTAAGGCACTATTCTTATGAATGCACATTTTTCTTGTACTTTATACAATTACTGCCTTGATCATTTGATATTGATAATTTTGCCATTTTGGGATCAATAAAGATCTTGATCTAGTCTGACATAGTAGATCTTTCCTGCTGTAAAGCCAGCACTTTTACATAGTTTTTCTTTTTCCAAGCCTGCAACAAAATACATTGACTTGATTGATAAACAAACAGCTACATACATTATTCTATTACTAATAAGGTATCTTCAAATATTTGTTCAATGTTTACAGGGTAAAATGAGTGCAGGATTACTTTCAATTAATGAATACTTGTGTTAACCTATTCATATTATACTTCTGCAAGAGACTTGGAAGAATGTAACTGTATATATATATACAGTATATGTAGTACAAGGATTTTATATATTTTATAGGATCTTATCATTGAAAGGATCTTATGAAGCTACATATGACAACACACAATTCAATTCAAACAATATAACTGAACCGATACAACAACAATATATTAGGCGTTTTATTTAATTAGCCTTTAACCCCACACAGTGTTTTTGACGGGCAGCTCACCATCCTCCAGGAGCCGCGCACAGGTCCACCAGAGCTCTGGCTTTCTGCAGAAACTGAAATTTACGGTTGAGCTGGATGAGTTTGAAAGACGAACGAGAGCGGTAGCCTGAAAAAGACAGGATAATCTGTTGAATACCATCTGAAACGCACTACAGACTTCAAACAACTATTAGGTTCTAGACCTCGTAATGCTAACACCATCTACATGCTAAGGTTAAAGCTGTGTTAAACTTACCTGTTTCTTTAGCAAGATGGTAGAACTTATCTTTTCTCGTCTTTCCGACTTTGAGCTTCTTCCCCATGTTTGTATTTGTGTTTAAGACTGGATTCTAAAAGCTGAAATATTACACCTAGACAGATATTAAGCTACTAGCGCCGTTTAAACAGCTCCGTCCATGCTATAAACACAACACGTGTGTCATCTGTGTCGCTGACATTCAACGTCATGCACTCTACTGGGTTTCTTCTTCCGGTTTGGATTTTTATTTTTTTCAACTTTATTAACAACATTTGAATATACAGTACACAAATTTAAACAAACAAGATGTCAAAAGGAAAAAGCATTTGAACAGATAAGTTTAAGAAAATAATGCATAGATTTAAAGATACAAAGCATAATATACAAATAATAGTAAAAAAAAAAAAAAAAAAAAAAAAGTAAATAAATAAATAAAAAATAACAAATCTAACAAATATAAATAAATAAATGCAACAGAGAGTTCAGTTAGTATTTTCTTCTGGTTTGGATGATATACCCGCTGTTTACGTCATAGAATAACTAATGCAGCTTTCAAGGTAAACGCTCATGTCTATCCTTGCAAACTGTTCCTACAAAGATATAAAAAGGACATCAATGTAGATTGCTCCTTTTGCAATCAATCAGAAGAAAATCTATATCATCTGTTTTGGTCCTGTCCCTTCTCAAGTGTTTTCTGGCAAGATGTCTGTTTTTTATTTATCAAAATATTGATTCTGATTTTTCTCTTACTTATGCAAAAGCATTGTTTGGTATTTTCTCATATCCTGCTAACATATCAGATCAATATTACATCGTCAATCTAATTCTATTTTTAGTAAAATATCACATTCATAAATCCAAATTCTTCAATCACAAACCTTCCTTTTTAATCTTTAAAACTGAACTTACTCAATATATTTCAAGTATTCAGTATTCTGAAAATAAAAAAGCTATCAAAACCACTGATCTATGTAACACTTAAGATCTTTGCACGAGCTGATGTATTATTTCTGCTTGCATATTTTGTACCCTGGTTATGTTCTACTCTGTTCATGTTGTTTTATTAATATTGTATTGTACTTTTTATGTTTCCATTTTACTCTGTATAACAAAAAAAAAAAAAAATAAATATGTAAATAAAAAAATAAATGTAAATTCTCATGGCCACTTCATATTGTAATACTATTTTTCTTTCCTTTTCTAACTGTGCCTTTACTTATTGTTGGATCTTCTTTAATTTATTTATTATTTATTTATATGTTATCTCATATGTTTAATTTTATTTATTCTTCTCGTTTTTTGTTTAGTTTTTTTTCTTATTATTATTAGTTTATGATTATTATGGCTTGGAATGTCTCATGTTTTGTATATTCTTGTTATATTTTATGTTTTATATGTTCTATCGATGAATAATAAATAAATTCTTGGAAAAAAAAAGAAAAAATAGGTAAACGCTCATGGAAATTTCACATACACAAAAGTTAATGACAATTTATAAAGAATTCTTTAAAATGGAATGAATTTACCCTCTGCTATATTGTTTTTCTTTTTCTTCGATCTTTATATTTTAAGTTATTATTATTATTATTATTATTATTATTATTATTATTATTATTATTATTATTATTAGTCTTTCTTCTATGTGTCTGTAAGCCTTTGCATTATATTAATTTATTTGTTTGGACGATTATTCCTTTTGACATCTTGATGTTTGTTCAAAATTTCTCTATGTTCTGTATACATATATATTTTCAATAAAGTTGAGGGGGAAAAAAGAGGTAAACGCTCATTGTGTTTTAATTCACTTCATTTGTTTTGAAAACAACCCGTTTTACATGAACTCAACCTCTAACAAGTAGGAAATGTTACTATTTATATGTATGAATATTAAAGTTATGTACACATGTTTGTGTGGGTCATATTTAGACAGAATGTCAATATAGGCATTGCAGTTGAAGAACTTAACAAAATGAACAACAATAATATATTATATTTATGGATAGTCTGATTCACTAGCTCAAGAAATGCAATATAATTTCATTAAAAGGTCAAATGAAAGAATGTAAAACAGGGATGAAGTAATAAAATATGATTTATTGCTTATGTTATTTGCTAAAATGTTGTGTTGATACTTTCATTTTATGTAGGGATGCACTGATACATTAGCAAAATGTTTGGATCAGATGATATTTGTTGATTTTGGCCAAAATATGTATAAGCATACTACATCTTTTCACTGATAGCAGTGGCAGTTATTAATGTCATATTAATTTTTTATACATCATTTTTTTCATAAATTTGTTTGTTTGAATCTGTGTTCATTCAAAGAAATTGTGTTAAAGAACTGAAAGTATTTTTATGTTAACATTTTTATATTTATATGATGGAGATTTCTTTGTTAAGGGAGGAGTAAATAGCAACAAAAACAAAAAGAACAGAAAGTAACATTAGTATTGGCTTCAGCTTGTGGCCAAAATGTAATTTAAATATTAGTATCAGTGAAGACTTGCAATCTACGCATCTCTATTTTATTTATTTATCTATTTTTAATTCAATGAAATATTAATATTTCCTGTGAGGATAGACCAGTTTGTCAGTTTACATTAATCAGGACCCACAGGATGTTTTGCAAACTCTTGATATTGGCAGATGTCATCCTGATAGCAGCCAATACCTAATATTAGTCTTTGAGTTTGAGTGAGGCTATTAATTTCAGTAACATCATCTAACAATATTTTCCTGTTGTGAGCGATCATGAATAAATCCAGCATTGTTTTACCTTGACTTTCCTGTAATAAAGGACTATACATATGTACTGGTGATAGTACCAGTTAAACCATATGAGAAGTTACTGAACAAATAACACACTCATTAGAATGGTTTGGGTTTTTGTTTTGTTTTTTATTCATGCTTTATTTCAACTTCCAACAAGTACTCAGACTGTTTACATGTCATAGTGATTTTTGTTGTTGTTTCTAAACCAGCCACAAGCATGTTGGGAGACACAGCTCTGAGTGAAGAACCCATCAGTTCAGAAAGGCCTGTTCCTGGATCGGGTGTTGATCAGTCCCAGGACAGAGAAGGCACTGGCTGCTGCCGTCACCAAACTGATGGCCCCGATGGCCCGTGTAGCCTGTGAGGACAAAAAAGATGATGTCCTGCATTTTACTCAACTCAGTACCATATTAATCATCAATACAGAAGCTGCTCCATCTACCGATGCGACAGAAGCAGCTGACAATACAAACCTGGAATTGAATTCTTTGTATCTTAGTTTAAGTCAGTAGTTAGCACTCGAAATTGACTCCATGGAAGAAAGGAATTCTGTATATGTATTATATTTAAATGTTTCACTTTAATGTTCAACCAAGCTGAAACTACAATCTAAATCCACATCATATAAAGTTATGGCCACCACTTCCTTAAAACAATTATCTTAACAAACTGATGTTTTGTATTATTGAGATTTAAAGTTTCAAAATATTCATTAAACTGTATTTTTGTAAAGGTCAGTCAATGTACTTAAAGTCCTAAAGCAATCAAATCAATTAAATTAAATTAAATTTAATTAAGTAATTAAACAGGAAAGCAGAGTTAAAACTGTAAAATATTTCTGTAGGATTTAGTTACATTTACAAAATACAAAAATACATCACAAAAATGAATGAAGTCATTTCTAAGATAATTTTAGTTTCATCATATTTTGAAATTAAATTTAGATTTTTTTCTATTATTTTTTTGCTTTAACTAATATAATATATTGCCCAATAACAGTTTTTTGTACTCATCAACATTGCCCTTTGTTTGCAAGATTGACTTAGACAATTATTTTAAGAGGGTGACAATAATTAATATAAATACTTAAAAGAAATTAATCTAATGCATGAAAATCATGTATTTTACAGAAATAATAACATTTTAATCAGCAGTATCATTAAACCTGATTTATGTTTGTGGTATTATTTTTAAAGGGAACTAAATCAGGACTACATTGACTGTAAAATCTATTTTCTTACTCTTTCATTATTAAAGTGTATGCAGTCCTATATAAAGTTGTCAGAAATTAATTATTTACCCAATAAATGATTTAGATTTGTTTACACCAAATGATTATTCATCAGAACTATGTTAAACCTATTTCATTGCATATATGTTTTATGTTCTTGCATACTAATTCAACTTCTCAAGTATCACTGTGCAACCAGTCAAACATGTGAGAATGTAGAAAAGCCTGGTGACTAACCCTAACCCTGATTAACATGTCTCACCTGTTTTGGCTCAACTCTTCTGGCTACCAGTTAAATCCAGAATTGATTTAAAACTCTTACTTTTTGTTTTTAAAGCTCTCTATGGTCTTGCTCCATCATATTTAGCAGAACTTTTAACTCCCTATTGTCCCCAAAGGTCACCCAGGTCAGCTTCTCAGCAACTCCTCCCACACCTCAAAAACAAAGGTGATCAGGCCTTTCCTGTTTATGCGCCAAAGCTGTGGAATAGTCTCCCACCTCACACCAAATCCTGCCCAACCACTGACAGTTTTAAATTTAACTTGAAAACCAATCTTTTTACTCTTGCTTTTAGTTCAGTCTGACACAGTCATCTTGTTTTTCTTGTTTTTCTTTTTTTATTCTGTTTTTTGTCTGAATCATATTTTTCCTTTTGATCTCTATTTATTTAAATTTTTCTCATTGTTTTGATCTCTTTTTTTTTTTTTTTTACCTATTTTAACATGTGTTTATTAAGAATTCCAATCCCTGAGTCTTCATTTTCTTTTAACTTATATTCTATGCCTTTCTTATGCTATAGCCCATGTTGTACCCTGATTTTTTTTTTTTTTTTTTTTAAAGTTATTACTACCTTTGTCTGTAAAGCACTTTGGGTCAGCATCTGTTGTTTTTAAATGTGCTATATAAATAGACTGACCTGACTTGACGTAATTATTTCCTTTGGATTTGAGATCCAGTGAATAAGATGTATTTATTGATGTATTTAGGTGTTTATTACTATATATATATATGTATATTTATATAATGTGCTTCCAGTGTCACATGGCATGTTAAAGGAAGGAAGGCATGGATGATATCAGCCAGTAACCTAAATTCTTTTCCAAGCTGCCATTATGATATCACCCTTTGAGAGTAACAGGCGCCATGATAAATAACCTCAAGTTGGACTTAAAGTGCTCCACTTTGAAAAACACTGCTCTCTTTAAGATTCTGCTGCGTTCTAGGAATTTATTAGACACTGTAATATTGTTATGGGTAGGGGTGTTAGAAAATATCGGTTCTGCAATATATTGTGATATTTCATTTCACAATACTGTATCGATAATAAAAAGTACTGTATCGATAATTTTAGGTATTTATTCAAATGCAGATATGGCAGAGGTTCTTTTTTTTTATGTTTTTTTTAATTGTTTATATCTTATTTATTATTATTTAATACTGTTTTATTAAATAATGGTTATTTGAAGCATCCTAAAAGCACTTTTTACTGTCTGAGAGGCAGATGGTAGTTCCTTTGTTGGGATTGCACAAAAATAATGTTATGATGTTAGTTGTGAACTAATAGAATATGAGCGTTTGAGCAGGATCTTAAACTGTAATGTCTGTAAAACATAATTTAAGTTTTAACACAGGAAAATTTTGTGATATAGCATTAGATCCTGTTGTGATCAGATAAAAATGTGTTTAGTATTTGTGCATATTTCTGGCCTAATTCAGTTCTTCCAGGAAATAATTTAAAATCATTTTTAAAAAAGAAACAAACAAAAAATTGCCTTTTTAACAGTGTCATGATATATCGTGATATATTATGTCGTAATCCTAGTATTGTGATTTGTATCATAACTCCAGATTCTTGCCAATACACACCCCTAGTTATGGGACATTTAGGATTAGTCAGAATTCATCTGTTGCCCTGATGGCATGTAAGACAGAATAAGAGTAGGCAGTGAGAGACCTGTTCAGACACCCCTTCCCCATAGCGCAGAAGGGTAACAAAGTGCTCGCAGTTACTTCCCAGCAGGTCATAGGAAACTTCCTGGCCAATGAGGACTTGCGCTCGCTGGATGATCTCTGAGACGGGCAGGGGTGTGTGGTTGTGGTCGTACTTGTTGTTGACACGGTACGAGTCGCTTCCCACCACCTCCTTCAGCAGCTGCATGCGGACCACTGCCTTCCTGCTGAAGACGGACTTCACACTGGACATGGCAGCTGCCTGGCTCTCATCTGAAGACAAAGAAAACAATCAATCAACAATCAGCTTAGTCAACTGATCACTGTGGGTGATGTCGAAACTGTATGTTTTGTGTTAAACCAAAATGATCTGTTCAAACCTGGAGCACAGCTTCTCCATATTTAATGCAAATAGTAAATCAAGGAGGACATGTTTCAATATTATTATTATGCCATCAAAAGCCTTAAATTGTGAAATACACCGATGTTTTCCCAATCTAACCAGTATTCTGAGTTGAAAACACATTGTGTGAACTTTAAACAGACCCCTATCGGTCAGGGAGATTTGTATATTGATTTCACTAGGTTTATTATTTGATCTGCACACTTGCTTATATTTGAAGAGGTCATGTATTTTTATGTGAATGACAATGAAATGCATGACATTTTAGGGTGACACATTGAAAGTGTGGACATGCGCTGTTAAAAAAAAGATTTTGACACCCATAATTTATTGTTTAATTTTTAATCGTATTGATGCTTAACCTCCTAAGACCCAGGGAATGTCAGCAAAGTACAAGTTTTTTTTTGCTTCTTATTAAGTAAGCGCCTATGTTGGAAACATCTTGATGCAACAGTTTTTTCAGATGCAATTTTTAAAATTTTTATGGAATGTCCTTTGCGGTGGACAGTTTTCTTTTCTTTTTTTTTTTAGTATAAAGTTGCAAAACTCTTGTCCGCAAATGTGGACAGAAAGCCCATAGCTGGGTCTTAGGAGGTAAAAATTGGGTTTACATTCAATCAGATTTTATTAACATAATTCACACATTGAAAATGCATAATGCTGTGAACAACGTTTTGATTTGGCCATAAGTCATACACAGCTTTGGAAATAATTCTCAGTGATGCTGTGATGGGTTTTCTGCTTTTTTCTCTTTGGATCTTGGAGACACACTGTATAATTTGTGGAGGTTGTAAACAGCTGTCCTACCCTTTGTGAACAACCAAAAATATCTGTATTCTCTTTACCACACAGCTCAGTTTTCTTGGTGGAGTTAATAAATGACTTTGGATTGTACTTAATATTCTTTTTTTTTCACTCAAGAATAGTAAAATTAAAATAAAGCCGCATACATAAAGGTACTCCTGTAATTATGCATTTTGTGTTTTTCTACATATCCATCATTTACAGAATATAAATTGCAACCAGATTTCATTGTACCTTTTTTCTTTAGGCACTTTGATTAATTTCACACACAATGACCAGAATCATAGGTGGTCTAATGATCACACTGTGGTCAATGGCAGATACACAGAACAGTCTGTGTATATGACTATTCTGTAAGCAGTTCACATATTCATTTATTTTATTTTATTTTATTTTATTTTATTTTATTTTATTTTATTTTATTTTATTTTATTTTATTTTATTTTATTTCATTTATTTATTTATTTATTTATTTATTTATATAAGGAACAAATTAATTTCCAGTAAAATGAAGCAGAATGAAATATTCCAAAGCTGTCATTTAAAGAATAGGTAACAGGAGTACTGCATAAGTCAGTCATGAAAACCACAGATTCTAGATTCACAAAATCCACACTAAATCTCCTCTTTATCTTTCTACCAGTGTCTAATCCGGAGATAAAAATGTGGCCATTGGTGCCTTGATGCTTTAAAAGAAAAGCTTTACACGTGAAAAACCACCAGTGGTTCAGTCTTATCTATGCTGTATTAAATGAATGTGGCTGAGTTAACGTAGTGGTTCACACTGACCAACAGGAGTCAGGTTGATGATGTATCCGTCTCCCAGGTAGAGAGCCCAGTGCTGATAGGCTGGTCTGAAGATCTCAATGAGGTCACCAGGCTGGGGGTCGCCAGAGGGGTCAGGAAGGTCAGGGTCATTAGAGGCCATCTATACCCAAAGGAAGAAAGAGTGGCTTGTGGATTTCAAAGACCAAAAACCAAAATCCTGAAAGTCAAACCTGGCTTTAACCCATAAAGACTCAATGCCATTTTTTGTAGCAGCTCCCAAATGAATTTTTCTCTAATTTTAACCTTTCTTAAGTGATTTATCACCATTATTACAATATTATACTATGTATTTTGCATTTTTAAGTGAAAATCATGTATTTTCCTATATTTATTTTACTGATCATGTAGATGTTCATAAAGCTCAGATCTAAGTTAAGGGTTATTATATTAAAAAAAAAAAAACAAAACAGAATACTGAGGAAAAAGTGAATTTTTTAGTACAATATATCATTAATTGAACATAAAATAAGTGTCTCCATCCATTGTCATTGATCCAACTCCATAGGTTTTACTGGTGAATCAATGTTATAGAAGATGACAGTGTTTCCATGTTCACTGCGGAGCCTCTGAACGTCCAAATGACCATGAAAAGATGAAAAACCAATTCCAACCAATACCAATTATTTTCATGTATTGGTAGGATTTGTGGATCAACGGGTATTAAACATTTGTCGGATGTTTGGGTCTTTGTGGGTTAAGTCATGAATATAAAAAGATACTGCTGGTAAATATATTTATAACAAGGAATGTGAACTAAGGCAGGTACAAAGTCAGGTAATACTTTGTAATACTGAAGTATTTCTGATGCAACATGGTACCATTTAAAGAAAGAATAGAAGCTATAAACACACAAATCAGTTAAAAGATGTACATAGGAAAAAATTAATTGTTTTTGTCCATGGATTTAAGTTCACCGAGGGGCACGGGGGGGGGGGGGGGGGGGGGGGGGGGGGGGTTTAGGGTGTTCTGTAAATTGTTCTGTTTAGTACAATTAGAGAGAGAAAAAAAAGTTCACGAGTTCAGTAAAAACACAAGACAATTCTAGCAAAAGCCAATCATGGGATTTTAAAATTTAAGTTGTAAGAGTAAAACAAAATCAGAAATGATTGCTGATGTCTGACTCACATGGACATTGTCCCTCTTCAGGGGTCACCAGGGTCATGACATCCATCATTCAAACCCACACAGTCCCATTACAGACTCCACTAACATTTCAGCCAACTTACAGCAGAGTTTTGTCGTTGTTTATCCATCCCACATCATGCTTCCGCAAATTCTGAGGAAAAAATAAAAAACAAAAAACAGAATCAGGATGTTCACAACACAATGCAAAGCTTACGAACATCAGTATATGTAAAACCCAGATCAGTTATATGTATGTAGGTAAGAAGGTCTCCTTTTGGTAGGATTTTCTCAGAAGAACAAGACTCTGGAGGCAGAATAACAAAATTACATAGGAAGAGAGAGAATGCTAGATAGGATGGCACAATGTCAAAGGGGCGTCCATACATGCACACATATACAATACACACCAGCACACACGCAGACAATACACACATGAGCTCTTGTGTCGACTCTGCTGCCACAATAGCGCCAACACAATGGGGAAGCTGGCAGAAAAATAGTTAGAGTCCAGGATAATAATCACCTCTAAGAATATAGATTCAGATCTTAATCTTTTTAGTGATTTCATTCACTTAACCAGGACTAAGAAGCAGCAGATGAACCAAATAAAAACCATGAAGGGATGAAATCTAAATCTGCCCGGGAGACGAATTAGTACATCCACGTCATTACTAATGTATAAAGCTGGTGCCAAGCTGAACAGAGAAAGCTACATATTATTTTACCCCATGAACATTGCTAGGCTACCCCTAACAAGAAAACAGACGTTTTGACACATAGAAATGACGCAATAACTAATCAAACAGTACAACACAGTACTTTGTAAATGCGATAAATAAGAGAATAATTTGGACATACTTTTGTTGATACTACATGGAAAACACAATATACCACACACAAGTCTCAAATACTCTTACAGTACATGGTAATATTAGTCTGAGGCTGTAGGGGGTGCATACTTACTCAAACACCAGCAGCTTTTTCTTCCTCACCATTTTAATTCTCCATCATAAATCCACACATAACCATAAAAAAGTCCAGTGAGAAAAAGCAAAAAGCAAGAGAGGTTTGATTCCAAGTTATCTGAGATAACAAGCGTTTGTCAAATATCCAAAAAGGGCCAAAGCGAAAGCTGGATTGGTGGTCTGGTTGGAGGTTTTCAGTGTCCACACTGTTCTGACAGATGACTGTTTGCCACAGTCGCTAAGGTCATACACTCAGAGAGAGAGAGAGAGAGAGAGGCGTTTCCTCTCTGGCATCGTCCCATTCACAAGCTGACACAAACTATTATAGTGGGCTCACAAAGACAACACAAGCCAATATGACGTGTCTCATTCAAATGCTGTTAGATCATGGGATTACATGGAAATGTGTGTGTATTCATGGGATTCTCTGTGCTTTTCAGATAGTTTATCATCTGTTTTAGTTCAGTGGGAAATATTTCAGTATCCTACATGAGTGGAAGCTGTAATATTGGCCGAGTTTCTTTTAAATAAACCTTTTAGCATCCATCAGGTCAACCCATTTAAAGGTTAGGGCAATGGTGAGCAGCCTTTATAATGTGAAGAGAACATATTTAACATCTTGAGGTGACTGCTTTATGGTTACTTATTTATAACTATTTGGCAGCTTAACCCTTAAAGACTTCTACCAATTTTTGTGTCGTCTTGAATTTTCTCAACATCTAACCTTATCTAAATGATTTATCACCATTTATTATCATATTTTTGTCTGCATTTTGCATTTTTCAATGAAGATAAGGTATTTTTCAACATTAGATTCACTGATCATGTAGATGTTTATAAAAGCTCAGAATAAATTCAAAGGTTATTACATCAAAACAGAGGAAACTAAAAGAAAAAGTAACTTTTGCATCATTAACTGAACACAAAAACAAGCATGTACAACCATGTGAAACCACATGGGCTGTTGAAAAAAGATAAAATTCATGCATGTGTAATGGAGACAAACTTCATTGGCATGTGTACCGTTACTACAAAACAGACTCACTATGAACAAATGTAAACGTTTTTGTTGTTCCTTTTTTTTTTCTTTTCTGAGAAAGCCACAGGGAGCCACTGGAGAGAGGCTGAAGAGCCACATCTGGTTCAGGAAGTTCAGGGTTAGAGTTATGTTTTCAGTCACATGGAAACTAGAAGATATACTCTTTCAAATGAAGAGGAACACATGTGTATTAGCCTCACGCTTTCTCTTGTTATAATCCATGAAAAGAATGGATGTCAAACGATTCAAAAAGCATCTTTGAGTACTCAGAAAAGTGCTATATAAAACTGATGTATTATTATAATTATTATTATAATTATTATTATTATTATTATTATTATTATTATTATTATTATTATTATTATTATTATTATTATTATTATTGAGATGGTCCTGCTTACAGAATGTGCTTTTGGTAATAGGCATTCCATAAACAGTGTAGTGGTTGCAGAAGAAATGTTTATACTTTTTGCTTTACTAAGTATTTTTTTTTTACCACAATTATCAATTTTTACCACAAAGTCCATTTCTGCATTCAAAGTACTCAGTAAAACTATATCTACCTGCTAAATTTGAAAAATCAATATAGTCATTGTGCAGGAAAATGGTCTTTGCTAGATTATATATGTATATAAATTAATAGAAATTCATATTTGCACTTTTCTAATGTGTGTACTTAATTGTTCTTCTGTATGATCAAGGCTGAAATAATTTGCACCCCTTACAAACTGTTAAAAGATCATATTTGTAGTGTTGCTGTCAAGGACACCAAATCCATATGCAATTCCAATAAAATTACTTTCCACCATTGGTCCAAGATGTATGTTACCTGTTATTGCATTTTTTCTAGTTTTATAAGACGTTCATTTCCTCAGTGTCTTAGATTCATTTTACACCACAGACAGAGAGAGAGATTAGTCAAAATATGCGGCAGCAACAACAGTCCAGTGTTAGGTAACTGTATTGTGAAGATGTCTACTTTTTCTGGTCTTGGATTCTTTTGCTGATTGAAATGAACTGGCTTTAAATCAATTATTTACGTGACTTTGATGATAGATTGTGTTGTTTGTGTTTTTCCACTTGTGACAATTGCTTTGGATTCATTTCCCTTTTACTGAGTTACTTATTTATTGCATCTGTGTTGTTTTGCCTCATTTTGACACAGTTTTACTGCTTTTAACGACGTTAATAAACAATGGGCTTTAGAGTCCTGAACTACACTGTCTCAGCTACATTAAAGGACATGTCGGGGTTGGATGCATTCTTTGCTCGCTGATTGGCTGCCTGAGCTGCGCTAACTTTGACTCCGCCTCTTTTAAAACCTGCGTCAAGGCAGCAGTAGTTAACGTGACTCCAACAGGAAGTTTACTCACAGACTGTATTTACTTAAAACGAGAGTTAAATACAGTATTTGCAGGGAATACTAAAAACATGTAATATAATTGAAATAGATCAACTTAACATTAATGTTTCAAGACAATTCAACAAACTCTGTGGTATTTTCTCATGGGTGTTTATGGTAAGTGGTGTTCTCTCATCTTTGTTCTATGTATCCTGTTTATCTGGCATGACAGATAACTTAACTTTATTATTTTCTTTTCAAACAGTTTTTGTTGAATTATCATTACTTCAGGTGAAAATGCTAATATCATCCTGGTAACAATGTACTAATAATGAAATATCTAAAATCTGCATCCAGAAGTTCTGCATTCAAAGTAAGTCTAATTATAATGTAAGTCTAGCGTCAGCAAACTGTGTAAAGTAAAAGTGAAAGTAAAAAGTGAAAGAAAGTGACTGTGATTTGCTTTGATTCTGTTTTTTTTTTTTTTTCTGTTTTTTTTTTCTGCTTGCTTGCTCATATATTCATATACATTTTAATCCTTCAAAAAATAGTAGTAGTACATTAGTACATTGATTTGCCCTGAATGGCATATAAGAATTAGTCTGAAAAGTAACTCTAACTAAAAAACAAAACAAAAAAAACAAAACAATGCAGTTTATTTGTATTTCTATATTTCAGCATAAAATGGACATAGCATACTCAAATACTCAAAAACGTGCATCTAAAAAAATGGTACATAAATACAGTACTTGAGTAAAAGTACTCCCTCTCTCTCAGTGATTACTCACTGTCCTTGTGATACAATGTCAAATAAAATGTGGTACTTTATTTTGAAAATGTTCCAGGAAATGCTTCTGCTATGCTAACGGGCTTGACACGGGTGCCATTACAGGATAATAAACAGGAGGTTAGCCAGATTGACAACAAGGGATCTTTGAGTAAGAAAGCGGTTTATAGCCACCTCGGGCTGGTGTTTCTGCTATGAGAAGAGGACACTGGCTGTTTTAGGATTGTGGTAAGAGAATAAAATGACCTGCTGGTTATGCTAATGCTATAGCTAGCGCATTGCCGCCTTCTGCCATTAGCTTGTTTAACGTGTTAGCTAGTTTGGCAGCAGTAACACCAACACGCGTCCGCACGTTAAACTAACTAAATGTCAGTCAGAGCCAAGAGTTTGATGAGAAAATGGTAAATAAACTGCCAGCCTAACAGTTTGTGGATTTTCAAGAAGGCTTTTTATTTTAAATTCAAGACATGATATACCCTCATGAACTTCGGCGATTTTTTTTTACATAACCTAGAAGTGAACCTAATGTCAGCTAATAGAACCTGTCAGTCTCATCCCGTGCAGTGATGAAGTTGTTTGATGACACTATGTTATGAATGACACGCATCCTTCATCTCTATTCTGGCAGATTCCTCCATGGTTTTTACATTTAACCACGGATGACATAACTGTGTGTAAGTGTTTTGCCCTTTTTGACCCTGTGTTCAGATCGGACACCATGGCTGCAGCCCCCCCACTCAGACGGACAGACTCAGCCCGGGGGGAGTTCTCCCCTCTGAAGCACTTTGTTGTAGCCAAAAAGAAGATCAGCGATGTGTTTGATCAGCTACTGGGTTATGTGAATGAGACCTCAGAGTTTGTAGAGAGTGAGTTAATTTATTTAGCAGATGTTTATCGACTACCACTCACCTTGTTTTCTAAATGACTGATGAGTGATGTGTTGTTTTTGTGTATTTCTGCAATTTTACTACAGAAACTTGTACAAATAAGGCTTTGGAGAACATTGCAAGTGAGGATCAAAAGTTGGAGATTCAGGCATATGCTGATAAACTGACCATCATAAAGGAGGTGCTGGCACGAAGGCACATGAAAGTGGCCTTTTTTGGCAGGTAAATGCTTCTGCCACATGAATCACATTCACATCCTTGACTGTTTTGTCCTATTGTTCAAAGGCATTCTGCATGATTAACATGAAGTCAGTTGTCAGTGCAAGTATGTCTCTGCTTACAGCCATCTTCCCAGACACGGATTAATATTATAGCTGGATGATATGACTGAACGTGTTAGTGTTATTACAACAATTAATATGTAAATATCAAATCATTACTTCTTTCATGTGGAAAGGCTGTTTTATGTTCCACAGTAAATAGAAGAAGACAGTTATTTGTGTTTTTAGATTATTTGTTAGATAATGAGACAAAATAATGTAAAAGACACAACAAGAAGAAAATTACGTGAGACAAAAGAGAAGTAAACTGTGTAACAATACAAACACATTTGCAATCTCAAATTTTGTATGAAATGTGAGTAATTTATACTTTTACTTTTCTTTATGGTCAGAACCTTTTAGAAGACTCAAGATTCAACATTTAGAACAATTATAATTCTGAAATTACGTCTTAAAATTTGTAAGAAGATTAGAAATCCAAAAACAGCAGAAGACATATTTTAGCTTTGAATGTAGAATAAAAACCTGAAGTCAAGGGTACAAAATGTTCATCGTGATAAATGTCATTATTGTTTCATCACCTAGATTTATTCAATGAGAATTATCTTTGAAGAAAAAATTTAGTTATGACTTAATCCATGTCTTAATTCACGGAGCCCTAGATAATGGTTTTCACCAACAGTAGGTTGGCGAGTACACACTTCACACAAAACTGGCACGTGTAGAATGCACTGTTAATGTTTTACTGCTCATTATTGTTGGCTGCAGAGATGTGTTGTTTAAAGCCTGAAACTGAATCGGAATACATAATTCCAGTTGGTTTGCGGTAGTAAGTGGTGTGGTGGGTTTGTGTGTCCTTAGAACCAGTAATGGGAAAAGTACAGTGGTCAACGCCATGCTGAGAGACCGCGTACTGCCCAGTGGAATTGGTCACACCACAAACTGCTTCCTGAGTGTGGAGGGCACAGATGACGACAAGGCTTTCCTCAAGACCGAGGGCTCAGATGAGGAAAAGAGCATTAAGGTAAACGCTCCCAAATATTTCTCATATTCACTTCACCATTGTGCTGCAGTTCTTCCTCTATAATGTATTATAATACATTTTCTTTCCTTTAACTAGAACATTTGGTGCACAACAGCTAGAATGCATGACATCAACAAACAAATATTCAATACAATATTCAATAAATGTTCCAAGCAGCAAGGAAATCCTTTTTTTCCCTGGAACAAACGTGCATTTTGTGCAACAAATCCAGTTCCTAATAATGTTAAACAAACAAACACTCAAGAGTCACAATCGGCAATAAAATAAACATTTTTCCTTAAACAAAAGTGCATGATGCCAGTAACAACCTGTCGACTATTTGTCAGCTAGTTAACAGTTGTCGCCTAGGTTTTGTGCTTTGGTGCTTTTTTTTTCACCCCAGACACATAATGATCTAGTGCATTTGATTAAATCCAACAAATAAATTCTTGTATGGACGTAATTCTTACTTTTGGATACTTCACTTTTATATAGAACGTTTTCAGTTATGTAACAGAATACACAGTATATAGCACTGTACAAAGTTGATAAATAAATAGCCTTATTTTAACTGTAATTCTGATAAAATGACAGCACTTAACTGTACTTTTGTGGCTCTCGTCTGTAGACTCACTCCATTTTTTTATTTTTTTTAGTGTAGTAAAATTCGCAAAGTCCAGTTTTCTGGTTGGTGTTAGACTTATGTAACCCATATAACGTAAATATACAACAGACCCACATTAAGTTAGGAGTTCCTTGTTTTGTCTCATCTTGTCAGAGTCCTTTTCCTGTTCACAATCACCCTTTTCTAGCTACGTGTGTTTGCGTTGTGCATGTACAGATTTTAAGATTAAATGGATTTTTCTATCATCATACAATATATAATCATCATGTCACACAGTCCTACTTGTTCTGTAGGGTAATAGATGTACATTTCTAACGCATGCATATGTGTTAGGTGTACACGCAGGTGTAAATATATAATGTTGTGAAATAGGGGTGGGCAATTTGACTGTCTTCCATCGTGAACAATATTTCAACCCAAGATCTGCTAAGGAAACACACTAATCAGTCCTTAAATAAACACTGCATCTTTAAATAGATAAATACCAGCACTGTCCCAACAAACAAATGTGGTCAGTTGTGACACTATTAGGTTGATGTTCATCTTGGAAGTGTAAGTAGTTTTTTGAACAAAAAATTGGTATTGGTATTATTCATGTTATGTTGTTTTTGATCTGGTACTAAAAGAAATATTTAGTATATATTCTGCTTAACAAAAAGTGTGATTCATCATATGTATTATATACAACTGACTGTGCCAGTTGTTAACTTTCCAAGTTCACTTGTGTCATCGGAACTTTTCCATTATAATCAACAGTGTGCAGCATTGCCTACAGTAGCGTGAACTCATACTAAAGTGCAGGATGTTTGGGGTGGTGTCAGGTTTCTGTAACACAAACCCCATGTGTGAGACCTTGCTCTGTTTACTTGAACCCAATAAGCTTAATGAAGTTCTACAGAATGAGCAGGTTTAACAGTTTTTATCTCTTGGCATTTCATGGTGTTTTACCCTTGCTCTTCTGCTTATCAAAGAAAAGAAAAGGAAAGAAAACACCTTCCACTAACAGTGCTCTGGTTTACAACCCTGTTACAGACTGTAAACCAGCTGGCTCATGCACTCCACATGGATGAGAGCCTGGACGCCGGCTGTCTCGTCCGAGTCTTTTGGCCAAAGACCAAATGTGCTTTACTTCGAGACGACCTGGTGTTAGTAGACAGGTAATAAGGCTGACATTTTCCAGGACTTGAACTTAGATTTGCACATATTAGAGTATATGACAACATTAATGTCCTTCTTCACATATTATATATTAATATGTTGCTTTTACTTCCCCACCTCCATTCATTAGCCCGGGAACAGATGTCACATCACAACTGGACAGCTGGATTGACAAGTTCTGTCTGGATGCTGATGTCTTTGTACTGGTGGCCAACTCTGAATCCACTCTTATGAACACGGTAATGTCTCTTATTGACACACAGCATCACTGTGACAATGTGATTTATTCTTTTTTTTTTGTCATATTAGAATATCAAATATTATATATTTTTAAAGATTTGATTTATTCTTGATAGATTAAGTGTATCTGGGATTCTGTATGTAACCATTCCAAAGGTGATTCCCAATGTGTAGAAATAGGAATAAAACAGAACATTTTGTCTGAAAACAATATTATTTAACTTTATGGGCAACAGTGTATATCCTGAATTAAACATGATCATATAGAAAACAGGATATCCTCTATATTCTCATGGTTATTGATTACAGCATCATATACAACATACATTGTTTTGGTGAATAATGAATGATCGCTTCAGTGACATTCTGAGAAGGAAGTGCATTATCATAATAATCACATTGAGAACCTGCTGTGGGGTAGACTTCATAGAATTCATATGTATATTGTGTATATTTTTAAAAACATTACTTTTTTTTAGCTGCATCCACACAACTCCATAAGGTGATTTATCAGATGATTCCCATTATTCAGTGTCTTTAAATTTGTCACAAACCTTTACATCAGGGGTGTCCAACCCCGGTCCTCGAGGGCCTATGTCCTGCATGTTTTAGATGTGTCCCTCTTCCAACACACCTGATTCAAATGATAAGCCTATCATCAAGCTCTGCAGAAGCCTGATAATGACCATCAGGTGTGCTGGAAGAGGGAAACATCTAAAACATGCAGGATACCGGCCCTTGAGGACCAGGATTGGACACCCCTGCTTTACATGGATGAAAGATGAACTAAAAATCTTTCAATAGCCAAAGGTCAAGATTTCTATGACCCTATGTCCGTCCAGTCTTATGTATGTGATATGTAATGCATAGGATTAGATCTTTCTAATCTGACACAAATGTTCACTTTAGACTCAAGATTGATCTAGGCGTTGTGACTGTGATGATGCCAACTCTATATTGTTGTAACTAATACTCACACAACACAGTAACATACAGAATGAGTTGTGAATATGCCACTGAACTGTCCTAAAGGGGCTGATGTGGATATTTTTGTGTTTCTGAGCTGAGTACCAAGTAGAGAATGTGGCTACTTGTGTGGAAACACACAGGCCCCACTCTTGTTTGTGTCTGCTCTGGCATTCATGCAATGTAAGCCGGACGAAGTCGGTCACAGAGCTCCTTAACCTGACTGCAGCTCTTAAAGGGCTAGCAAACACATTCCTTTGTTGGTTGCTAAATGAAAATAAAGCCAGGCACAGAGACTGACTGTGGGCATGCAGATAATGGAAGGTTGTGGGGTCGTGGAGGCGGGGGTTCAAACATTAAGCATTTTATGCCAATGCTGAAATACCCACAGCATTTCTATTTTTATGCTATCAAGATTAACAAACATGGCTTTTTCAGGCACCTTGAGCATTGCTAAAAAGAGAGAAATTCTGTCCTAAATGACAAGTTTTCTAGTGTTGTGAGCAATTTGATAACTGTTAACCAACTCTCTAACACCATCTAGGAAAAGCACTTCTTCCACAAAGTGAATGAAAGACTATCGAAGCCCAACATCTTCATCCTTAACAACCGCTGGGATGCCTCCGCAAATGAACCAGAGTACATGGAGGATGTGAGTCATCCAACCAACATTTAAAATCATAAATAAATCAATCAATAAAATGACAGATCAACAAGAACTGCAAGTATTCTTGTCCTGTGACTCTTTCTACCAGGTGAGGAAGCAGCACACAGACCGCTGTGTCAACTTCCTGGTGGAGGAGCTGAAGGTGGTGGATCGTGAACAGGCACCAAACCGCATCTTCTTTGTCTCTGCCAAGGAAGTGCTCAACTCCCGCATGCAGCGTGCACAGGGTATGCCTGAAACAGGTGAGTCCTTATCTGATAGCTGAAATTATTAACTGTTAAGAAAGAGGATGGAGAACAGGTTCATAGTTCTATGTTCTAAAGCTGGGGTAATCAAATACGGTCCTCGAGAGCCAGTATACTGCATGTTTTAGATATTTCCCTTTTCCAGCACACCTGATTCAACTAATGATCAGCTCATTATCAAGCTCAGCAGAAGCCTGATAATGATGTAATGTCTGCCAGGTGTGCTGGAAGAGGGAAATATCTAAATACCCATGACTATATATTACTATACTTTGTATACTTCCCCTTATTTTTATGATGTAGTTAGTGTTTTTTCTCAGGACCTAAATTTAAGGAGCATTGTCAAATTCCTTATTTGGCCTCAACTTTCTGACTTTTCAGTTTGATCTGAACCAAATCTGAAGGATCGGAACCACAGTGCTCAACAAAAAAATGTTCTTAACCCTTCCACTCTATAAACAATGTTCAATTAAGTTTTCAGGTTCATTAGGAAAATTGACTTCCATATTAAAGCATTGCCATATATGTTATTTGGCTAACTGGTGACCCAGTAAAATGGGTCTACATCTTATGAGGTGTTTGGTCCCTTACTTTAGTGAAGGCAGCTCTAAATGGCTTGAATATGCAGTAGTCTCACTGAGTGGATTTAATTAATGCATGTCAGATGCATCTTTTTACAGAATTGTGCACTAACTGCCCAGCACCAAATTGCAAACATTGAAGAGTCACCATACTGTTAGCTTGTCAAACAGTATAAAATATTAAGTTACAGTAGAGTCAGATATTTCAGTATGGGTTTGTTGGAAAGTGTAACATCTAATGCAAACATTTCCTCCAATAGGGGGAGCCCTGGCTGAGGGCTTTCAGGAAAGACTGAAGGAATTCCAGAACTTTGAGAGGAGGTTTGAGGTATATTTGAGTCTGCTTATTGTCTTTTTGTGTGTGTGTGTGAGTGTCTTCTCCATGACTTCCAAAAGTGTTAATCTTAAGACTCTGCAAATCTCTAGAACTGTCTCATGAATCCGAGAAAGAAGAGAAGGAAGTGATTTTCTAATAAATCTGGCACAAACGTGAATACGCAAACATATATTTGTATCAGAAAGAGCAGATTTGCACCTGAGGTAAAATGAACACAATGCGCAGGTATAAAGGATGAAGACGTTGAGTCTTAACTGATAAACCATGAGTTTAGTTTAGAACAAAGAGCATGGAGTCAGGTTAGTGTTTGTGCATCTTCTGGCTGCTGTTGGTGAGAGTGTTTCCCCTGCAGGTGAAGTAACACCTGACCTGAGCAGATAAGTTCTGGGTCTTCACTAACTGGTCAGGTTTCATTTGACCAGTGAGCGCTGGGTTTAGAGGGGTCCCCACCCACACGGCCTCCGACCATACATGGTGCCTTTTCCATCAACTTGCGTCTTCATTGCTGAAGTCTAGATTCGCTTAGGCGAGGACGTGTTTTTTCCACTTTTATTTGTTCTGCATCATGCTTGTTGAGTTTTTCCATTTCTGTCTGGTTGTATTATGTTTACATATTTTGCTTTTGTAAATTAAATCGTGTTGGGGAAAATGGTAATAATGCCCATGTAACATGGATGCCAAACTAATGCATCAGACCTACTATGGCCTAAGGTGTAGGAAAATGACAGACATCCAGGAACGGTCTGATGATAAGAGAAACTGCAGTTTTATGAGACTTTAGCAAAAGCCTGGGAATAAACATTGTCATGATCTAAATTTTCAATTGGAGGTCAAACTGATGGAAAAAATATGAAAATAGTAGGCCTGTAATGGTACACAAAATTTCCGGTTCGGTACGTTTTTGGTTTTCAAAGCCACGGTTTGGTTTTTTTTGGTTTGGTACGGGAAGAAAGAAAACCCCTCAAAATGTCTTTAATACATTTATGAATTTTTGAACCTTTTCCCCCCAATTTTTGGACACAATAGAATATAGGAAAACAGGAATAATATAATTCTGCAGCTATAAATCAAATAGAAAATAAAATAAATTATTAATATTACTAAATGTATTTTAAACATTAGTATTGCACTTTTCCCTGACAGATAGTTTTGAACAAACAAGAAAAATCTAATCACAGTTCTGTCAGTTCACATTCTGCATAAAAATATCAACAAAAAAATTCTGCATGAAGTGCAACATTAACAAGAGGGCAAACTGGTATTCTGTTTAAACAAACTGAAGAGAAACATTGACAACACAATGAACCAAATTATTTATTTTAGGACAGAGAACAAACTGTTTAGAACACTGTGTGTATTTGTGTGTGCCTGTGTGCACGGGGGATTTTTTTTTTTTTTTTTTTTGTCGGAGCTGGGGGGTAGGGGGGGCGTACGGTTATATACCTGGGGGTGCGGTCCATAACTAACGTAACAAACGCTGTCGTGAAACGAAAGTGAAACTTTACATACTTTCAACGTTCTATTTATTCCTCTATTGTACAGCGTGCGTGACAGACAGGCAGACAGACAGACAGAGCTAGTGTAAGTGTTTTAGAACTACTGTAGTTCACAGGGGCCAAACAACGTCTGTCTTATTAACGTCTCTTTCCTCGTTGTTGTCTTTCACCTGAACCTGAACTGATCCAAACTGGACTGTAATGATGGTGGAGGGTCTTCAGTCTCTTCTTTCCAGGTTCACATCATATTTGTTGTTGTTTTTTTTAACGTTATATCAGCTGCTATTTCATATTTCGGGTCCATGTGTGCTCCTTCAATATGTCCATGTGAAACTTATGCGGATTTAAAGTTCCGCATTGAACGACGTCTTTCATTCCTTTTTCTTTTTGTCAACATACTGTGCCGTTTCGGTACAGCTGTGTACCGAACCGAACAGGTGTGTAGTGAAACGGTTCGGTTCGGTACGTGTACCATTACAGGCCTAGAAAATACTTATTAGATGTTTTTAAAATCTTAAAGTTATTGTGACTGTTTTTATATGCCAGCCCTGCTTTTAGGAATCATCAGAGGACTTCACATTTTGTTTATAGATTATAAAAATCTGAAAGACAAAGACACCTCAAATAATAGTTACACAAAGACCCTAGTCCTTGTTTGTAAGATAATGTAATAAGTACAAATTTCACAATATTTTGCTTGTATTTTTGGTTGCAGTCACCTCATGTTTTTATGATTTCTCCCCACACGTTACTGTGACTTTATAAACCGAGGGCTGCGGGACACCAGACAGACACACTGCTACTGTCATGTTCCCCCTTGTGTTTCTGTTTGGTTTCCTGTCATAAGTTCAGGCAGCAGGTGTCTGTCTGGTCCTGTGTTCATCCCAGTTCATGTGGCCCCTGTAACTGTCATAGTAACTTGTGTGTTATGGCCTCGCAGGAGTGTATCTCGCAGTCAGCAGTGAAAACAAAGTTTGAGCAGCACACTATCAGGGCCAAGCAGATCACTGAAAAAGTCAAGAGTATTATGGATGCCATCAACATCGAGGCGGCTGAGAAGAGGTGAGACTGTTTTCCTTTTTTCCCCCTCTCCTACACTTTTAGTAGGAGGGGGCTCATAGAGATACAGTTTAGTGGAGAGACACAGGCTTATTATGTCTTAGTTTTTTTTTTTGTTAATGCAATGACGGGTTTGTAGAGGTACATCTTTAATTTTTGGAACTAAAAAAAACCTAATATTTTTCACAATATTAATCATATACATAAAGATGTTGATAATTAACTATTTTGAGAAACATTTCCCAAGTCAACAACATCAAATGTTTGTCAAATCATTCTTGGATATGTAGTAATACATGATAAAAACAGGAAAATGATGGTTAACTGCCCACGTGGTCAAATGAGGACTGGAAAATGGAAATTTTGAGGAAATATGATAATTGTGCAGCAGTCAATAATACTTCTGATACTCCTAGAACCATAACAGAGGTTGTTACTGCAGAAACAGGACCTTAGCCTCATAGCATAATTGCCTAAATCATATTTTTGGCCAAACTGTGATATCTGCTTAAAATGATTCAACAGCGTTAGGAGAGCAAAGTTACACAGATATCACAATTTGGCCAAAAATATGACTTAAACAGTTATGCTATGAGGCTAACGATAAGCTAATGGCTCATAAAAGAGTATTTGTGTGTGGAGCTCTCAAAGGAGCCGTCATTTTGTAATGTTAAGAATTTTTTGCCAATTTCAGACCCTGACAAAGAAAAAATACATAAGGTAGACCTGAACTGACTTCAAGAGCAATAAATAATCGTGGTCTGTTTCACAGCTTTAAATGCCAAATCAT
Source organism: Sphaeramia orbicularis (assembly GCF_902148855.1). Lineage (NCBI taxonomy): Eukaryota > Metazoa > Chordata > Actinopteri > Kurtiformes > Apogonidae > Sphaeramia > Sphaeramia orbicularis. The sequence goes on along the minus strand of NC_043960.1, from coordinate 51,932,659 downwards.
CCAAATGTTACACTGGTTTAGTGTAACATCTGATGAAGGTGCACTCCAGTTCCTATGTCTGACAGTCTGTTGTTTGATGGGTTTGGGGCCTCAGAGTGGCAGCACTGGAGGACAGAGAGTATCAGATGGACCGACTGGAGTTCGTCAAAAATCAACTCAATTTGCTGATCGATGATATCAAAAAGAAGATTAAGGCCATCAGCGAGGATGTTGAATCAAAGGTAATACAGATGACAGCTATTGAAGGAACATCACATCGATTATAGTAATGAGCCAGGTGTCATTGTTCACCCAGTCTTCGGGTGTTTGGGGTCATTGGAGCACCCTGCCATTAATGTGTTGTGCTGCTGATTCTTCTGTCCAGGTGTCCAATGCTATGGGGGAGGAAATCTGCCGACTTCATGTGATTGTTGAGGAGTTTCACACTGACTTCCACCCTTCAACTCATGTCCTCAAGCTCTACAAATCTGTAAGTACATGCACAGCTGCAGAACCTGTATTTTCATGGGTTTGAGTCAGATACTGTCTGTACTGTACCTGGAGTCACTGATGGACTAAAACCAGGCTGTGGTGTCCACTTCAGAAAGGCAAATGAAAACAGGTGGAAAGCATCATTATCTCAAAGTCATCTTTATTGTCAGTTTTGCCATGTGTACATCGTATACAGAAGACTGAAATTACAAAACTCTATTGGCCCCACGGAGCAACATGAACATACTAGAAAAAAATAGAATGAAATATAACTATAAAAAGCAGGGGGTTGAAGAGACAATAAATAGACAACAAAGGTGTAACAGTGAAGTTAAACAGTGAGTTATTGGTAATAGATGAGTTTTGAGTTAAAGTGACATGCAATATGTGCAATATGTAGTAAAGTGACTGCACTTAGATGGAATATATTTCTTCAGACTGGATGCAAACATACAGCTTCACTGTTTAGACAGGCTCTAAATGAAGTCATCCAGTGTGGTTTTACATTACCCTGCCAGTGATTATGTATGTATGATGACAATGTGTTTTATACAGAGGAATTTTAACCAAGGTTAATAGTTGAACAATATTCCGGTTTTTGCCCCTAAGAAAGACTAAACTCCCTCTAAGCTATTTACTTGTCTATTAAAAGAAATATTTCAATGATGTTCTCGTTTATGCAGCTTTGCAAACTCAAATTAAAATAGTCTTCCTCAGATTTTAATAGTCTCCCTGTTTTATTCCTTCCAACGCTTTCTTGAAAAGGTCAGCTCTTCAACATCGATTCACATTCAGAAACCTGTTAATATCCTCTGTCATAATGTTTAAAATGTCAGTGTTTTTCAGAGTATGCATCTGTACCACAGAAGATCTTTGTGTCTTCTCCATCTGACTGTAAACAGGACTGAGTGTCACAACTGCATGATCCACATGCTGTATAACTGTCCAAAGAACCCTTGTAAAACTAGAATAATATTGACATATTCCATCTGTGCTGGAAAACACACAGCTCGGATATTAGTGGAATATGTAAATCTCCTCACCATCTGAAGTCCAAGGATCATCGAGGTGTTGGACAAACCGTAACCTTTAAAGGCCTTAAAAAAAAATCCTTCTTTTTCATGATGTTTCTGTCCAGGAAAACCTCAGCAAATGTTGTATTTATTTAATTCTATGATTTGGATTAAGTGTTTATGTCGGTATTAGGGGCTAATACTTTCTTATTGAATGAATTGTCAAAGATTCACACCAATTTAAAACCTTGTGAATGAGGTGGTTGCCTTATGCCGTGGTTCCACTAGGTGGTACCAGCTTGACTTGACTCAGGTACCAGGTACCATTGCTGAAGACCATTTCCATTACAGGATACTACTGACTTTAGAGTACCTGGACGTCATAGCGACGCTGCATGTAACTTATGTGACATCTGCTCTGAGAGTTGCTGATAAACTCGCTCGTTGCTTGTTGCCCTGTCAAGCTCACACTGAATCTTTTCATCGGCCACCAAGGACAGAAATGTCTGAACCTCCTCGACAGACCATGGTGTCATTTTGCAGGCTGTTACCATGGATTAGCCTACCAGTATATTTACTGTAAACTTCCATATCTGTCTTTTTTTTTTTTTTTTTTTAAATGGCGTGTTGTGCATTGATGACGCAGAGACAACTCTCTAACCAATCAGATGTCTGCAGTGTCTCTTTTCACCCATTTTGGAACCTCAACCAAGGAAGTACTAAGAAAGTAGTACCGGGTGCCAGTTTCCAGGTTCTTTTATGTAATGGAAATCCAAAAAGCCCGAGCTGAGTGGAGTCAAGTCGGTACCATGTAGTGGACACGTGGCATTAGATTGGCTACATGAGACACTTTTATTTTGACTGTTTGTCCAGTTCCTAGCGGAATATCAGGGTCCATGTAAATGCAGCTTATGTTCATAAACCAGAGTGCAGAGTAAAATGTTTTTTATTCTTTCATGTCGTTATGTTCCTGTGACCTTTGACCCCTGTTGTTGTAGGAGCTGCTCTCTCATGTAGAGGAGGGAATGGGCAAGAACCTGGCCTTCCGCTGTTCTGACGCCGTCAATGCTTCAGTTCAGTCTTCTCAGCAGTACATGATCGGTAAATCCCACCTTTACACAGCACACACTTTGACTGATCTCAGACAATTACAAACCCTTGTCCACCTGCTGATTTTCATTTCAAGGCTGTCTCATTTTATTTTTGTGCCATCTGAATCTTCCTGTTTGTGTGCATTTTAGTTGTTAAGGAGGTTGGCCATAGGAGTTGGAAGTAATAATACTGAGTGTTTCTACTAAAAAAAAAAAAAAATTTGTACAAGAAAAACTCAAATCAGCTTCTGGTTAACAAAGTAGTGGTTCATTAATAGTCAACATTAATTGGTTGTTGTGATGATGTTAATATTAATTATAGGTTTACATGAACTCTGTTGACAGGTCTTAAAATACTGGGGTAGCTATAACTACTATTACTGCCCGACAGATGATATTGACATCATATTTTATTTCATATTTTATATATATATTTTATATTGTATTTCCACATATCATATTTTACAGAGGTTTCATTAAAATCACGTCTCGTGTTAAATGCCTGTTGCCTTGATCCGACTCCTCCGCTCACATTTCTGATGGGAGGGGCAAAGACGCAAAGAGAAGATTCAAGGATGTACAAATTGGGAAATTTCTGGGAAGAAAAGAAGGTTTAGACTTCAAGGCATTTCAAGTCTGTTTCATGCTTCTTTTTTTTTTCATTCAGTGTTTGTCTAAACCTTTCAAGCTGTGGTCCACAACGCCCAGCCCCCTGCTATATTTAGCCCTCACTCTGAATGCTATTATCTCATCACAAATGTTTAGCACGCATGCAAGCTGTGCTCAGTGCAGTGATACTGAAAAGGTGTTAATGTGCCCTCTGGTCAAATTGTGGAGGTGTGACGTATTTTCATTGTAATAATTGTTTTAAAGGACCAAGACCAAATGAAAATTCAAATGAAACACTTCTGTTTCTGCCAGAAGTCAGAGTCCTGATTAGTTTTGTCTTTATGCATCAGTGTTTGTTAAAATAAAAAGTAATGCAGCTGCTGATTTGTGTGTTTTTGTAACATGCCTGTTTTGTCTTGTCCCTCTGCAGAGAGCATGCTCCCTCTACTTCCCTCTGCAGTCCAAGGTCAAATCCACATGTTGGTACCAAGCAGGAAGTTTGACTTAAGTTACGACCTGAACTGCGCCACGCTTTGCAGCGACTTCCAGGAGAACATTGAGTTCCAGTTTTCATTGGGCTGGACGGCATTAGTCCACCGCTTCCTGGGCTCAGTCAATGCACAGAAAGCCCTCAAACTGATGGACCAGAGCTTACAGGTGAAGGCTGGGGGAGCCAACACTTAATCACTTAGATTATCTCTGTCATACCTACACATCAGGTCTAATGTTATGACCTCACTCAGACTTCCAGACCGGCACTACCACTGGCTCGGACACCTTCCTCAGGACCCCCCTCTACGACAGCCCCACCAAACCAGGAGACAGCACTCATGACCCAGGAGGACCTGATGGTGGCCATGGCAACCAATGTGGCATCCCTGACTTCCCGCACTTCAATGAGTGTAATAGTAGTTGGAGGCGTGGTAGGTTAAATCCAGAATTATTGATTTATTGAGTAGTTGTGTTTAGTTGTGTGTGGTCAGTAATACATTTTTATGTTTTTGTAGATTTTTGTTAATAAAGGCAAAATATGTACCATCCATCAAAAACACTTCAGACTCATACAATAATAGTCCTTGTCATCATTTCTGAGCCTCACCTGTCACTCAATCTTGCCTGAAAGACTAAAATCTGGGCAAAGAAGACACATGACGCAAACCTTTCAGCCTATCACTGGAAAACAGACCTGTTGACGACAAAGTAGAAAGGAGGACATTTGTGCTTCTGCTGTGTATTGCCGCTAGAACATTTCTATAGAGTTTTACTAATATTTGGGTGTTTTGACATTTTTAGAAGATAACTTCTTCACAGCTTTTTTTCCTCACTGCACTGCTCGCTCCCCTTATTCAGTCTATTACTCGCTCAACCAGTACTTCTCTAGCTCATTCTAATTGGAGAAGAGGCAGAGTTTGAATAGTTGTGTTTAGAAACACAAGACTGTAATGTTACATACTTTGCCTTATTATTATAATTTTCTGAGTTTCTGAAGTCCTAAAATGTGCTATTTTATCTTGTGTGCATAAGATGATGAAGTCACACAAATAGTAATGTTAGACAAGATAAAAACTATCGATACAAAAGTGGGTAAAGATGTCTGAGTATTACAGAAAAGCATCTTTGCCCTTAACTGTTAGCAACTGAGAGAACTGCAAAAATAGGTTATGATGCAATAATAGTGGATGCATCTGACTGAATTTGTATTTGGTAGGTTTGGAGAACTGTGGGCTGGAGGCTGATCGCTCTGTCAGCGTCACTCTACGGTCTGCTTTACCTGTACGAGAGACTCACCTGGACCACGAAGGCCAAGGAGCGCACTCTGAAGCGCCAGTTTGTGGACTATGCAACAGAGAAGCTGCAGCTGATTGTCAGTTTTACTAGTGCAAACTGTAGTCACCAAGTCCAACAGTAAGTTCTGATGTGGTCCCACATATGTCATATGACAGTAGACCAGAGTGACTGGGGCGTCACGTGGGTCTGATCAACCCTGAACTTTGGCTGTTCTGTTACTGTGCCTTTAGATGTAAGCTACTGGAATAGAACTGGTGATTGCTGAGGTTTTTCCAAAGCTAAATTCTTCCTTTCACATGTAACACATTGAGTTTTACTGTTGGTTTTCTGTTAACATCAAATGGTCACATGCTGTGCACATGGACACACAAAGCCATGATGTTCCTAATACACACACACACACACGCACACACAGCGGGCCACACCCAGCCCTGCGCCCCACCCAGCATCCCCCTCTGTAGCAGGGCTAAATAAATAAGCAGTGCGATGCTGTGCCCTTTGTGTTGCCAGGGAGATGGCGACGACCTTTGCTCGGCTCTGTCAGCAGGTGGACCAGACACAGACAGAGCTGGAGGCAGAAATCCACCGACTGACAGCCAAGATAGACCAGCTGGAGATGGTCCAGAGCCACTCCAAGAGCCTGCGGTCAGTCCAGCTCCTGTTCTTAAGGGGGGCGGGGGGGGGTTATTGTTGGAAAGTATTCACTAATGCAGATGTTTTTGCACTAGTGTAGTTTCTAGGGGTGCGGAAAAAAATTGATTATTCGATGCATCGCGATGTGGATGTGCCCGATTATAGATCAATGAAGAAATATTAAAAATCAATGATGGATGGATGGATGGGCTTTATCTCAAACTGGGAAATTACAGTGTAGCAGCAGCATGACACACTTTCAATAACAATATAAAACCACATCAAACATGAGTAAAGAGAAATATAACATAAGAGCAAATGTAATGAATGCAATGTTATTTTAATAATATTGACGGTGTAACTAAAAAGACAACTGAAGTGCGACCGCTGCCCTGCCCCGAACAGTTTACAGCAATGCACACACAAAACAAAAAGATGGCAGAAAAACAAATCCATGCGGTGCCTACAGCTCGGTTAAAAGTGAGTATATGGGAACATTTTGGTTTCTATGAAGTCGAGGGGAAAGGAGAACTGGACAAAAGCCATAGTATTTGCAGGGTGTGTCGAGCACCAATGAAGTATTTTGGGAACACAACGAACATGATTAAGCATATTCATCTCCCTGGTGGTTCTTTGTAGGGCTGCACAATATTGGAAAAAAACTGACATTGCGATTTTTTTTTTTTTTTTAATCATTCAGTATATATTGCGAATGAAAAAATACAGTAAAAAGTGCTTTTAGGATGCTTGAAATAAACATTAACAAAATAGTGTTATCAGTTTAAGAAAACTACATGCATGACCTGCAATATGACAATATTACTTTTTTAGTGTACAAATAGAGCAACATACCCATATGAATATATAAATAAGTAAAAGCACAAAATACCCATGTGAATATATAAATAAAAGAGCTAACAGGATTCACAAAAAAGAAAACAAAAATGAACCGCCGACATGTCCGCATTTGAATAAATCCCTAAAAATATCGATACAGTGTCATGAAATTAAATGTCACGATATATTGCAGAACTGATATTTTCTTACACCCTTACTCTAAATGCAGCGTCTGATGTGTGTTTGCTTTGCGTGTGCAGACATAAAGCCACAGATCTGGAGAAAGAGCTGGAGGAGTTCACCAAGCAGTACCTTCAGCCTCAGTGAGCCGCTCCTCTTCATCGTCTCATTCCTCAGTGACGCTTCAACGGAGCCCCGGACCACCTCACCTCCACCACACCACGGTTTGACCAGTGATCAGAGGGAAGGAAGCAAGCCGGAGCTATTTTGACAATCGATGAAATGTTTTATGAAGAGAATCCCAGACGTCTGCAGTACCCCACGTGTCCATTCTGTCCTTTTCTGTTTCATTTGTAATGTTATTATGAGGAGATGTTTTTGTCCCTTTAGTGTTTGACCTTTTGTAGTCACAGTTTATTGAATGAAAAGATGATTTCTAACAATCGTAGTGGACAGAGAAAAGGAAAGACCCAGACATGTCAGTATTTTTCCCCTCGTGGTTTTTCCTCCTCAGCTGCTCGATGCGGTGAGCAAACTGGACCAGAACCAGTGAACACACTGCCTGGACACTGAGCTGAGCAGTGCTGAGTGGAGCTGCTCTACCAGGAGGCCATTCTCTACTGGACTGGTGCTACACTAACACTAATGTGCTTCTAACTGTGAATATGCCTTTTTTGACGAAACTGTGGAGCAAATGAAGTTTGTACAGTCGATGCAGTTGTACATGTAACGGATCAGACACATATATGTGCAAAAACATTAATTGTTTTTGTGAAAAAATAATATAAATTTGATTAAGAAGGGGAAGCATGTATTTAACTGTAGGTTTCTGTTCAGTTTTGTAACTGTCTGAACTGTAAAGAGAAAAGGCTTTAGAATTCCTCCTATATTTTATAATCTGCTGTGTTGTTTCAACCCAGTGAAGCTCCAGTAATGACGACACCGGTCTGCACTTGGCAAACGCATTGGTTTGTTGAATGTGCGTCCAAATACCTCTAGACTGTAATAAATCTACTGCAGTCTTTAACTGTTGTCTGTGTATTTGAAAGCCTTCACAAACATTCAGAGACAGCAAGGCAATAGATAGATAGATAGATAGATAGATACTTTATTGATCCCAAAGGAAATTCTGTGAACTCTTGCTCACATACATACATACAAATGAGATGTAAGAGTCGAGTAGAGAGAATAAGAATAATACATAAATAAAGGTGACAAAGCCATAATATATGAATAAAATGACAGCCAGAAAAATAAATAGCTAGCCTATACAATAAAAACCACAATAAAAGCACAAAAGGTAGTCAGACCAGGGGCACTAAGGTGCAGTCGTCATCATCATTATCAACCTCTCCATCACCTCTCACGTCTCCACCATCCTCACCACCACCCTCCCTCCCCTCCCAGGTGTTTTATTGTACTCCCTGATGCCACGGGGCACAAAAGAGGACCTGAGTCTCTTGGTGGAGGAGCTATGACAGCAGTCTGCCACTGAAGGAGCTCCTCTGCTGGGAGAAGTACCGTCTCCACAGAGACCAGGCTCAGTCCGACCACAGAACCAGCTCTGCTGATAATTCTGTCCAGCCTCTTCTTGTCCTCCCCAGCACACGACAACATAGAACAGCACAACGGACACGACGGACTGGTAGAACATGTGAAGGAGCTTAGAGCAGATGTTGAAGGAGACCAGCCTCCCCGGAAGAACATCCTGCTCTGCCCCTTCTTGTAGACACAGTCCATGTTAGTTGACCAGTCCAGCTTGTTGTCCAACTGCAGTCCCAGGTACTTGTAGTTGCTGACCACCTCCACCTCCCTGCCCTCAATGACCACTGGCTGTGAAGAAGGGGGTGCCCGACTTTAACTGATCAGACAATCACAGACCAAACACTGGGCCTGTTTGGGACAAAGGATTCATCTTATGTGACTTTCACTTGATTTTCTGATCAAAAAACAAAAGCCATAGGAGGAGTGAAGTGTACAGTATGTCTGGTAGTAAAGGTCAAAGGGTAACTCACTTCATCCCTGTAGGATGATCATGTGTCTCCTTTGATATAATAATGAAAGCAGACATACATGAACTTCTGTTATATTATAATGCCTTTATTAGTAGTTAAGTCCTGCTCTTGCAGTCAATATAGTAGACACAGACAGACTTTATTTACATCTAAAAATGAAATTTGATGCAATTGACTCAGGAGACAGCATCAATAAATAAAACACACTATATAGAAAAGATAAAATAAATATGCATATAAAAACTTTGTGTCAAGTATAAAAACTACGATTCAGTAATAAAAACTATTATTAGTGATAAAAAGACCATGATCAGTAATAAAAACTATTATAAGGATCTGTATTGCACAGTTACATTGGAGCTCAATGGAGCTGCAGTTGATTACATTCCACCGCTGTGAGAAATCTAAATGCTTTAGGCCACGATTCAGGACAACCTGGCCAGAATAAAAGCCACACTCTTACATGTTCTAACATGTTCTCTGTGGCATCGTTCCAATAACCTTATACAATGTCACAGCATTTATGTCTCTTATTTTTTGGGCACAAAACATTATGAACCTCCACAAGATCATAACACTGCCCCCTCAAGCTTGTACTGTAAGCACTAGGCATGATGGGTAATCACTTTATCTCCTCTTCTCATCCTGATGCATGGACTCCTCAGACCACATGACCTTTATCCATTAAAGACAGTCCAGTCTTCATGCTTCTATCAAAGAAATGAGCAGCTACTGAATCAGAGTTAAAGTACTGGACGCAGATGAAACATATTGATCATTACAATAATTATACAGTGGAAGGATCTGAACTATTGGCTGAGTTAATTCCAGGTGAGAACTTGCTTGTTGCTTGTGCTGCAACATCTGAGAACACACTAAAAACTTCTAACTCAGAGGAGGGTGGGGGTGGGGGTGGGGGTGGGGGGGCGTAACCTTGTATGATAGGAGGTGTGATGGCTGGGGATCAACTCAGAGAATTTACAGTGAAGAAACACTGAAATCAATTGAAAAGACAAGCAAATATTAAAATACATTTAGTATTTTATGTAACTACCATGGCCTGAGTTCCCAAAGTTTTAAAATGCCTCTTATTTATATGGGTGTTTCTATGGAACTGGGTACATTTTGGTATCTGGCACTTTTCCAGCTTTTTAGACCCAATAATAAAAGAGAAATGTAGACATATTCCCCCCCAGGATGTACCTAATGATGACCTCAGATAAATGCAAAAAAACTATACTCTTGCTCTGAGCCATCCCAAAATGACTGAATTTTTAATAAAATATCGGGGCCAAAAATAGGACCAAAACAGGACATGAAAAACTACTGGGGTGTCAGTGCATTTTACCTGGACCACATGGCTTGAAATGGTCTTATATAGTGTTATAAATAAATACACTGTGTTAAATTTGAAGATCCTAGTGGTTTTTCTAATCCACACGTGGGTTTTTCATGAATCTCAGTCTCATTCCAGGTTTTGTATATTCTGTCCACTTGCGTTATATGCAGAACCTACCCAGTTAAATACAAATAAATCGCGAATGATTTTGCAACAGCTGTCATTTTTGGCAAACACTCTGCCTTGAATATTCACTTTGATTCCAAAAATGCACCTGTGAGAGAATAAAGACATATTTTTAAAAAATAGTAGTACGTAATTTTTGTGTCCTTTTGACCATGTTACATGCAGATTTTTGTATTAAATACAATGTAAAATAATATAAAAATGTGTTTCATCTGAAAAATAATTTCTCTTTGATCTCAGGGAGTATTTATTTTTTAAAATAGACCCGAAGTGCTTCCAAACCAGCTTTGTAACATTAGTCTCCATCTGGTTTGAATTTTTAGCCCCATGTCCTGTTTTTAGGACCAGTTTCATAGAAGCACACATGTATTGATTTTTTGTTGTTCAGTCTAGATTTTGATGTCAGATTACACTGGTCTAAAAGTAAAATGCCACCAGAATAACACTGTGAAACTTCACCAAGTTTGAGTCACTAATAAAGAAACTTTGAAAATGAATGAGAGAATGGGTTTGACTCCAAAGGAGTATTTGTCTCAGATCCACTAGATCTACTTCAAAACACTGTCTGTACATTACAATCCAGTGACTTCACAGGTTCTTTATACTGGGACATTTATAAATCTATTGTATAAATGTACATAAGCCAATATATATGTGTCATAAGACAAAATGATACACATTGTAATCAGATATCCAGCACTTTTATCATCAGTTTTCCAATTCCTCTTATTAAAGTATATAAGATTTAGCTCATTTAATCTCTGAGGCAGATAATTTGTTAAAAAAAATTATAAAAATGTAGATCACTGTTGGTTCAGTTAACAAGACAAATGATTTTAAACAAATGTAAATGGATTTAGATGAGTTTTTGATCACTTTTTCTGTTAATGTGAGTTTGTGCAGGTTTCATCCATGTACAAAGCAAGTCTATTTTATTTGGTTCATTTTTGTTTCGTGCTGCTGTGCATTCTCTGTCTTTGACAAGTCATGTGTTTTGTGAAACTGAATCATAAATAGTTTTTCTGTAAAGCATATCAATATTTGGACTGGATGGAAAAAGGATGTGACCTCCACATGAGGTACACACATTAACCCATGAAGACCCAGTGCTACTTTTGAGGCAGTGCCCAAAACAAAATATCTAACCTTTCTTATGTGATTTATCACCATTTATTACAATAATATCCTTTGTGCTTTGCATTTTATCGGTATAAATCAGGTATTTTCATATATTTAATTTACTGATCATGAAGATGTTCATAAAATCTCAGAATAAAGTTATATCAGAAACAGAGAAAACTGCCAAAAAACTAACATTTTCAGTAAAATCTCTCATTAACGGAACATAAACCCAGTGTGTCCATCCACTGTCATTGATCCAACTTCATGGGTTTTACTGGTGAATCAATGATGTAGAAGATGACAGTGTTTCCACGGTAACTATGGAGCCTCTGAACATCCAAATGGGTCATATCTGATGACCATGAAAAGATGAATAACTGTATTTTACACCAATTATTTACATGGATTGATAGGATTAGTGGATCAACAGGTATTAACCCATAAAGACCCAGTGCTACTTTTGTAGCTGTTCCCAAATGTTTTTTTCTCTATATTTTAACCTTTCTTAAGCAACTTATCACAATTTATTCTAATATTATTGTCTGTGTTTTGCTTTTTTTCAGTAAAAATCAAGTATTTTACAATATTTAATTTACAGATCATGTAGACTATCATAAAAAGCTCAAATTAAAATTGAGGGTAAATATATCCAAAACAGAGAAAACTGAAGAAAAAGTGACTTTTTCAGCAAAATCTATCATTAACTAAACATAAAACAAGCATCTACATCAAAAATCATTGATCCAACTCCATGGGTTTTACTGATGAATCAATGTTGTAGAAGATGACGGTGTTTCCACGCTCACTACGGAACCTCTGAACGTCCAAATGGATCATATCCGACCATGAAAAGATGACAAACTGCATTTAACACCAATTATTTACATGGATTAATGGAATTAGTGGATCAACAGGAATTAAACATTTGACATCAGTAGATGGGTTTGGTTGGCAATTGATGTTTGGGTCTTTATGTGTTAAAAACAAGCCACGTTTCATAAAATGAGCCGAGATTCTTGATTAAAAGCTTTTTTATTGGTTACAATAACTCATGGCAACATATCAGTATCACCAAGCCACTGTACAAATACAAAAAAAGGGTCTGGTGTGAAAAAGACTATAAAAATTATTCCAAGTGATTATAATTTCACACAAATAGCACTGTAAGAGAATTATCATGGCACCGAGTCCCTGGTCTTTACTGGCTTAATACATCAAACAATAAATAAAGCAACAAAACAAACAGAACATGTCAGACAGTAGGTTGTCGAGTCGAGGGGCAGTGCATTCATTTAGACGGTGCTGTGGTGGTGGTGGTCATGTGACACAACCAGGTCTCGAGGTGGGTGTGGGTGTTGGTGTTCAATCACAAACGACCTTTCATAGTAAAGAAAGTGGAGCTTTGTCTTCAATATATTTCAAATACTTTCACCGTTGGCACTGAAGGTTTAAGTCTCAGCTCACAGCGAGTACGACGACTACGCAAATTAGAAGAAACAAAGAGAGCACTGCATGATTTGGATTCAGGTTATTTCAGACCCTCCGTGTGTCAGGTGAGGAGACGAACTGGAGGAGAGGTCAGCGAATACGACAAGAATGGGAATGAAACTGAGTCGAGCACCTTTTGGATGAGTGAGTCCAAGTCCACAGGCACAGGTCCAAGTGTTTGAGTTCAGGTTCTAGATGCTAATACTGCTCAGGTCCACAGGGGGTCCACATACAGACCACCCCCCCCTTCTTTTTTTCAGCTGTTATGTTAAAGGCTGTGGTGGGTTTTCTGTTGTCAGTTTCATGCAGCATGTGACTGAATGAAAGCGGGAAAAAAACACAGTCTGTGGGTAAAGTTCAGAGTGTCAGTCCATTATTTTTGTCTCTTTTTTTTTTTTTGAGTTGCATACGCTCTGTCAGACACAGAACTACAGCTGCAACACTTCATCCATCGGTCAATTAGACGTCAACTGATACATTAATCTGCAACTATTTGGATAATCAATCAGTTTATATCATTTTTAATTTCTAAATAAAATACAAAGACTCCTCAGGGAAATGAGAAGGTTTTCTGGTTTCTGTATCTTTGATCTATATGTTAACCTTTTAGAAATGGAGATCCAATGTTAAATCCAGGGTTCTGGGGCTGGGGGGTGGTTTGGTGTTCTCTCCTCTCCCCAAGTTTTACATTTTCAAAAATTTAGAAAAGAATTCCTGTTGCACCTGTGATTTTCTATAGACGTTCATCGTAATACACGGTCCCTTAAATGGCCTGAATGATTTTGTTCAAGAACGTAAACGGTTTCCAGATTGATTTTCAACATCAGTTGTTCATTATATGAACTTTTTTTTGTTCATAATTTAAAAATTTCTATTTCAGTACGTTAATGACATTCAAAAAAACATCCATTTCAAGTGAACTTTGTCTTACACTTCCAGTCACATTTGTCAAACTTTTTTGCAATGTTGGAATGACTTGCCAACCTGAATAACTTCACATTATTTTGGATGATTAGGGTGGAAACTGGAAAAGCTGGAACCGATAAAACATATGGATGGACCCATATACATGCTGAGCGTCGTTCTTACTCAGTTTTGTCTGAGTATGAGACAACATTTGAATTTATGCTGAGGCCTGAAAGACTGTCAAGTTCACTTATTTCATCATGATCGATTCGACCCCCCAACGCAAACTACATAACAGATCCTGCTATTGGCCAGATTTGTATACATCAGTGCATTCTTAACGTAAACAACACAATCCTTTGACATTAATCTGGCTTCATGTGTCGACCCTGTGATCCACATGTTATAAAAAAAAAAAACATCTAATAGATTCCTCAATAATGGTTATCAGCAGCTGAGTGTTGACATATCCACTGATCTGAAACCAGAGTCCACTAAACTGATGACTGATTCTGTATTAGAGATAAATCTGGACTCTCCTGATGGTCTTCAATCTGTCTCTACTCTCGCCCACGACAGAACAAACTAAAGAGACATTTTATACAGAAAACACCTGTTTGGTTAATATGGAAAATACTCAATGAAAGTAAAGTGTGTATGCAGCTCTGACAGAGACACATTCAGGTGTTTGATCACATTGTGTCGGACACTGACGGGACTGGGTTCAACAAAGGCTGGCAAAGACTGGTCCAGTGGACACGGTTTACAGTTCACAGCTCAGGGTCTGTGGAGAAAGTTGGCACAAATGAGGAAGTAACACTTGGGTCTGTGTGTGACCCACATACGAGTCTCACGGCCGCCACATACATACACACACCTCAACACTGATATGTGGAACACACAGTATCACATTCTACACACCTCACACATGTTCTCAGGCTGAAAATCAGGGCTGGGTGACAAAACCTTCTGCATCAGTACCACAATGCTGTGATAATTCGATTTACTGTCAAACTCTCACAAACTTTCTTTTGTCCAGAAGTTTGTTTTGTTCAGATATTACACAAAATGTTTCAATGTATTCATCATGTTGAGTAAAATATCAGATTGTTTTCATTTTGTCCAACCAGAGACTACAGATGTCTTCATATGGTGGTGCCTTTTACACCACTTTCATATTTTCTTATAGGTTATTTTTGGTTTTCATTTAAGTCCTCTATCGTCATAGTATTTTATCACCCAGTCCTTCTACAAACTACGGTTTTGAACATTCTCTCCAGGTGGATTCTCTAATGCAAAACAGGTAGAAGCAATTTACCGCTCAAATAGTCACAAGAGTTTAATCGAGTCTGAACCTTAATAAATACTACAAAGCGTGCGGCAGTAGTAGAAAGCAGGCTTTGTAGAAAAGGGGTTAAGAATCATTTGCTTGATGGAGCTGGATGTGTGGGGTTTCTATTGGCCTGCGCTTAGTGTTCACTAGTATCAGAATGTGCTTCTACTGGGTCAAGAAAAACAACTCAGAATCTCTTTGAATTCATCAGTGTGTAAAAACAGGAGATAAGAATAGTAGAAGGGTTTTGTAGTTGACATTACCTTCTAGTATGAATGCTTTCGTAAGGCAGAATGGAGACACAGTAGTGCCACATCTCACAGGAGTATGAACCCCCCCTGATCTGGCCCATGTGTGGGGGTCAAAGGTCAAGAGACAGGCACCTGAGACAACTGATGGATAGGTCCAACTCACAGACATTAGCCAGATTAGCTTGTTAAAAATGAAGCCTTTTGGAAAAACGATGAAAGATGAGACGAATACAGAGAGACCACCTCCATGGGGACAGGAATCACATGTGACGGACGAGGAGTTTACGTTTGGACACGGTCCATGAGTGCAGGTCTAGCTCTAACTATAAGTGTACATCTGTCTACCAAGTGGACTTTCTTCACTAGCAATATTTAACAGTTCATAACATGTTTTTGGTGAGGAAAAGAAAGTGTTAAACTCTTCTTAAAAAAAAACCCTTTTTGTTATTTTTTTTTGTGTTTGTTGGTTTGTTTTTTTAGAGGCTTGTGGTGGCACCGGTGTGAATTTTTTTTTTTTTTTTTTTTTTTTTTTTTTTGAGTTGGCTAACATGTAAGTTCCATGCAGTTTCTCAGTTCACACCTCGACAAAAAGGACTTGCAGATCCTTCATTTACAAAGAAAAAAAATGACATGGTAAGCTCTGACAGACGTCTTGTTCTGTCTTTCTGTCTTGTCTCCAGTCGTCGCAGGAGCAGACAGAGTCACTCCAGTCCTTTATGGTCCTTTATAATCCTCATGGAATGAAAAGCTGATCTCCCATTGGTCCACACAGGGAGCAACTTCGTCTCCAGGTTGTTTGTACGGGCGACTCCAGATGCTCCAACAGTGCATTTAAGTCGACTCCATGACCAGGCAGGAGACGGGATATTATGATGGAAAACCTCAGTTCAGGGACCATCGTGGGCTTATTCATCGTATCACACAGCCGCTGATTTGCACAGACTGGATGCGATGTTAATATATATAGCATCCGGTAATTTGCAACAACTGGTCTCTGTTTTGGAGATAAAGCTGGACCCAGACTAAGTTTAAAACAAAAAAAAAATCCTGTTGGTTTTCACACATTCACAACAAACCGTTTTCAACAGAAAAGAGAGGAATGTCAAGGGTTCGTGTAAAAAAAAAAAAAATACAGGAATTATTCACATTAACATCTTGTAGGTACAGGATGGACAGAAATTCACTGCCTGTGACCTTAAAAACATGTTGAGTTTTAGTTTGTTTGTTTTTTCTTGTCTTGTTTCCTTGCAGAATGAGTCAATTAAAATCTGCCAATACGTGAGCTGCTGAGTCTTGGATAAATTAAGAGTTTAGTTTTACCATTTCTCCCAGGTCTAGAATGATGTGGCATAATGTGAATATGTAACTAACTAAAAAATAAAACCTCCAAAAATCATAAAAAAATGTAAAGGTGGGAAAGAAATTACAAAAATATATACATACACATTATATATGCATATATGATGTATATATACACACATAATGCTATACATATATACTGTCTTTATATATACATTTACATTTTACGCACTGATGGTCATAGTGCTTGTTGGTTGTCACGGTAACAGATGCTCTTATTCTCCCCTTTAGACAAGAACTGGTGAGAGGGAAGATTTTTTTCCTTCAGTTTTTTCAGTTGACTCGTCATTTATTCTATTTCCGTTTCAACCAAAAAGCTCTTAATTTATTTCTGTGAAATAACCGGGTGAAAAATAAAAGCATTTTTTGGCAGCTGGGGTGAGGAATGGAAGGGGATTTGTGGACTGACACAGTGTGAACCTGCTGTAGGTCCAGGCCGGCGCATGAGTCTGAAGATGTTGTTGTCGTTGTCGTCATCATCGTCGTCGGGTGGGAGGGAATTGCAGGGTTTGGGAAGTTGGCAGGCAGTGATTGAGTACGACAAGGTAAGAAGAAGAACCAGAGGATTGTTTTAGTTCCAGATCCGGAGGAAACTGTCCCAGGAGCCGGTGGCCACAGCCATGCCGTCCTCCGTCACTCCTAAGCAGCTCACTCTGTTGTCATGACCTGCTAACACACCTGGAGGGTCAACACAAATGCAAAGATCCATTACAAACAAGCAACCATATGCTGAAATGCACTCAGACAGAACTGGCCGACACTAACACACTACTTCTTCACTAAAGTAAAAGTGAAAATTTCAGGCTCTGAAATGTCCTCAAAGGATCAAAGTCAAAAGTAATGCTTCTAGGTTTGCTGTATAGTTTTTAGGAAGACCTCAATAAGCACTAAAGTACAAAAAGAGGTTTTACAGGTGGACTTTTATTTAGGTTTTCTTTGTTACGTTTAAAGGAGCTGTATGTAAGAATGTATTCTGAGTAATCATAAAATGGCCCTGAAATGTCACCAGACATTAAGGAATCATGTTCATTTCAAATACTGATATCACTGACAGTAGTAGTCCATATATACAATATATAATATTCGTATTTAAAAAGCTAAGGGGCAGCCCACAAGTCATGTTTATATTGTCATTTTGTGTTTTGGTCTGATGCTCCACCCATCACCTACCTATCCAATCAGGAAGTCAGTCGTGTTTCAGCATCCAGGTTGTCAGTTCCCACTGAGCTGCATCTTGGAACATTTCCGATTACAAATATCTGATGTTACTAAACCTAAAAGACCTCGTTATGATTCCCAAATATGTTGTAACAAAGTGAGAAACAAAACAAGGATATGTATAGGAGATGATTTTGAAACATGGGGACGGCTGAAAGCGGAGAAAAATTTGAGGACCGATGCCGAAATTGTTAATTTTCTCCTGCACAGGTAAGATTCAGCTAAATTTGGCTTTTCTGCGGCAGCGGATTCATGCCACTGGTGTTGCTGCTACATGTCATGGGTTCTGCGGCATGGTGCCCGGCTACGTGCCACAGGTGCCATGGCTTTATGCCATTTTCACCAGTGGCATGTAGCCGTGGCAGCCGCCCCGGGTGGAATCCACGTCAGTGCCTCCATATGCGCCTGCTGTCCCTCAACTCATGTGCAGTCTGTGGAATCGATGTATCTTCTGCTCCATAAATAATGCCTGTCAAGTGGTGATGTATTTTTGACAGTAGAGTCACCAGAGTCGCTGGTGAATTTGTATTTGTTATGGAGAAAACGTAATCGTAAAGTTGCATTTCATGTTTGTAATTCTTGTTGTCAAAACGTATTCATTAGTATTCTGTCAGATAAAATACACACAATACATTTTATGTACAACTGAACTCATTCAAGAATTTACAAATATGTATTATTTGCCCAACTATAGATTAATATGCACACATTTCTATCTTATGCGCACAATCTTTTTGACAGTTTCCTTACCCAACACTCATGCTGGATCTGGCAATCTCTAGTCTCGGGGGGAGGGGATACCACACTCTACAGTATTTTAAATGTGATTGCAGTACCAGTTTTGGCCACAAACCTACATACAGCTCCTTTAAGTAATTTTCACCTCATACTGCCTTTTGTCCCATTTTTGCATTTTTTGTCATTGTAATGTTATGTTTTTCTCTTGTTTTATCATGTGTTAATAAACAGACTGACCAGATTTCCACCAGATTCCCAGCGTCAGATTGACCGCATTTGGCAGATGCATTTGACGAAATCCAGGCTCTTTTGAGCGTATTTGCCAAATCTTTAGCATATTCAGATGGACAGACAAATGATTGGAATGTACTTGTAAGAGCCAAATACGCTTGGCTCAGCACCAGCCGAATACACTCAAAAGAGTGACTTTACACACAAAAACAGAGGGTATTCAGCAAACGGACCTAGTCATCCGTCCACTTCTCACAGCTTGTCTTCTTTTGCTCCGTTTTCCAAATGATCAAAACACAAACAAAGTGAAGCTAGTAAAAAAGGAATAGATACATTTGCAGCCACACACTGGCCGCATGGGCTGAATGTAAGAGTGGAACGCTGCAAGTGTGTTCCACCAATCAGTGTTCTTCAGCACTCAGCCCCGCCCCCAAGAATTTTGGGGTATCTGAAAAGTCCTACCCACCAACCAGAATATTTTTTCAGGGAAAGTCAGGAGTTGAGGAAAAGTTTTTCACCCCGTTAATTTTGGTGGAAATGCACCAAGGTTTTTCAAAGTTACTGGTAAAGTAAAAGTTCCTGCAGTGGAAAAGTGGATAATGCTATATTGTTCCCATCCACTTGGGTTAAAATCAATCTTGATGCTCAGATAATTGTGATAAAATGCAGGGAATAAAAGGAGCAAGTTACCAGAAAAATAAATACTTAAATTTCTGTGATAAACAAGACTCATAACGTTTAACCCTTATGGGTCTGAGCCAGTTTTGGATGGTTTTTAATACCACTGATTTTGCTTTTATAAACCACATAAAAATATTTACCATGCCCATGTTTGGTATCTTTTTTTTGGGAAAACTTCACTTATATGATCTGATAATTATTTTTTCCACTGAAACCTACTTATTTAGCATATTGGGCCCACAAATATCAACAAAATTCATCAAAAATCATCAAATCTGAATTGAAAAAACATACTAAAAACCACAAACATGCTCAGTGAACTGTTCTGGAACTTTCTCTCTGTACGTGGTCTATTAACATCAAACAAAAACTGGAAAAGAGCTTCAAATCTGCACTTCTGAGGGAAGTTGACACCAGAACTCCAGTTTCCAGCTTAAACTAGTGTTGCTGTTATGGTGCTTTGACAATGTCATGTGACCTGATCACGACGGTGTGATCATAGGATTAATGATGTACATCTCTACCTCAGCCTGAAAAGTGAGATTGTATCTAAACAATCTCACAAGTGCAGATGTAACCACACATAGGAAAGATGACAGCAACATGACATTAACAAGAAAAAGAAAAAGCAAGCGACTGCATGACATATGTGAATGCATTTCATTTTATAGTATTTATTTTTAGATATTTATTACAAGTCACTGTGCTATTGCCTTTCAATTGTTTTTACACTGCTTATATTTTTTACTTTTATTCTGATTGTGTCTTTTAATCTTTTACACTTGTACTCTGAGAGACCTCTGCATAATAATTCCTATGTGTCTGAATGTGTACAAATGGCAAATAAAACTATCTCATCTCATCTTATGCTTTTTGTATTGATTCCTTGATTAACTCAACTTGAGTTAACTTCACAAGATAAACTACTTTTCAAAAACAAATGTCTGATAATGTGAGAGCCACACTCAGACTTGATGTACCTGCACGTTCGCCTTTCAAAGTGTCCCAGACGTTGCAGTTGAAGTCATCGTAGCCAGCCAGGAGCAGACGGCCGCTCTTGGAGAAAGCCACAGAGGTGATGCCGCAGATGATGTTGTCATGGCTGTACATCATCAGCTCCTGGTCGGCACGCAGGTCAAACAGCCTGCAGGTGGCATCATCCGAGCCTGTGCCAAAGGCGTTCCCATTGGGGAAGAACTGAAACCACACCAAATAAACACACAATTACACAGAGGTGGGATTCAGTCTGCTCGTTGAAGTAAGATCATTCTCACATTCATCATTACCTGACCACCCCTGAACGTCCCCTTCAGAAAAAGGGTCAAGTTTAAGTATTCTTAATTTATTTTTAGTGGTGTGTGCTGTTTTTTGTAAATATTTTTTGATCCACATTTATTAATTTTCTTTTTCTTTGGATGTTATGGATGTTCATGGTAGGTGTGTTTGTTGTAGCTTGAAGTGAACTTGTAATGTTATGCATCTGCTCTTAAAAAGTAGTAACTTAAAAAAACAAACAAACTTGGAACCACTTCATTTTCCAGAGTATTGAAACCTTGAAAAATTATCCAAGAGCACAACACAAAGCAATTTTCATTGTGTTGAAGAATATACTTAATACTTACACTGAACCACAGAGGAGTCCTGTGTGTGTGTGTGCATATACTCACGCTGACAGCATTGATGTCGGACACGTGGCCGGTGAAGGATTGCCTACACATGCCATCGCGGATGTCCCACAGCTTTGATGTGGCGTCACAGGCTCCGGACACGAAGGTCTTGTAGTCGGGGCTCAGAGACAGACTCATGACATCACCTGTGTGACCAGTGAATGTGGTGGCCTGCTGGCCTGTTTCGATGTCCCACAATGCACTACAAGACAGTATGAAGTTATAAGGAAAGAGTGAGACTGGGAGCCATTATGAATCATGAAGTCAAATCTTTGAATGAAACAGCATAGGACAGCAGTGAAAGGAATCATCTAACGGAACAATCTGAATGACAGAACCAAAACAACTAAATCAAATAATACATTCTAAAAATAATCAAATCCAGTATGTTATGGAAATATGGCAAAAGTATTAAGATTATATTATATGATTATAAATAATATATTTTAACGTGTATTATTTTTATTATTATTATACAAAGTAAACATAATTACTTTATAATGTTGTTATATCATTGAATAATGTACTAATATATTATGTATCATTATACAATGCATATAATGTGTATTATATTATATGAATATGAAAAATGTATTATGATATACAATGTATATCATGTGTAGAGGCTTGGATAGAGTTCATTTTTGATATGTGAAATATTTTACCGAGAGTAATGTTTTGGCGTTATTTTGTGGAGCTAGCATGGGACTTTGTGGCCAGTAGAAAAAGACTGAGTAAGAGGGTGGGAGAATGTAAGTTGCACTTCATCATGCTCCTTTTTGAATAAGTTTTGTTTTTCTTTCTTAATTTTCTTTGCCATTTTTAGTTTTAAATTTGAAATAAAAAATAAACAAACAAACAAACAGGACAACTATGTGTGCAATACTCCTCACACTTGCATATATTCCTTAAAGCTGATTGAGTTTGTGGGGATTTTGAGGCTGTGAATTGTGCTGTCACCTCTGCTTTAGAGCAGAAAACTGACCAACTTAAAGATCTTGATTATTAAAGCTGAGCGGATAGGAAGTGTTACTCACCAGGTCGTGTCTCCGGAGCTTGTCAGTATTTGGTTATCATCCAAAAAGCGACAGCAGGACAAATAACCTGATGACAAAAAGTGAAGCAACAATGAATGAAAAGACTTCTCTCCTTCTGAGTGAACTGGACAGGACACACAACTTACACACCAACAATCACAGAGACTCAGTTTCAGTTCGGTTCATTTTAAGGTTCAGTTTGTTATATTTAGTAAAATCTAGGGGTGAAACTTTTGACTGCAACCAGGTGAACACAACTCACCTTCACAAACAAAAAAATATTCTGCAACATGGATATAATGAACTTGGGTATGAAATGCACAAAGCTGTGTGATGATCAACACCAACTGAATCCAAGGCAAATCAATGAGCAATGAAACCTTAAAAATACTTTGTCTATCTGCACTGCTATAATTGCAAATAATGAAACAAAGCTAAAAATTTAAAGCATAATCTTGATTGGTGCGTAAATTCATACTAAATTCATAGTTTTCATTAAACAGATAAAAGTCTTAGTAGCAGTTACACCATAAGATGGTTGACCTAAATGTACGACACTGTCTCAATTTTGTCCCTGTCTGTACTGTGCAACGTAACATTTTTTTTAAATTTTAGCTACAATCAAAGCCATTTGTGGCATTACAGCTTTTACTTCTGTATTTTCTTCTTTTTTTGTAGCTCAGGTCTTTGCCACTTGGCTACAAAGATATTATTATATCATCTTGGTCATCTTTGGTCATTTCTGGGATTGGCCCAAAAGCACACAGTGTATATGTGGTCAAACACTGGATACCACATGCTGTAAAATGAAGGAAAAAAAAAAAAAAAAAAAGATGATATCCATTCTTAGCTATTGTAGAAACCTGGTGCCTCTATGGTAATAAAAAGACAGCATTTCTCCTTTTATGAATACACACCAATGGAAACATAATGCCGAATATTATATTCCTTTTCTGCAAGCACACCCACCAGACCTTTACATTTCAATACATAAATAAAATAAATAAACAGAACTAAGATGCTAACATGCTTGTCTAAGGAAGAGGAAATAACTTGTGTCCTTCTGAAGATAAACTTCTTATTTTGGTTATTTATGGGCAGGTTCTGTACCTACCTGTGTGTCCAGGTAACTCTCTGGTGACGCGTACGTTGCCCTCGCGAGTCTTCAGACTGTATATAGAGCAGATGTTGTCCAGGCCTCCACAGGCCACATAGTTCCCAGAGGGGGCGTAGGCACACGTCATCACCCAGGAAGAACGCAGGGGGATGGCATGCATCTGATGACAGGCAAGAGTCAAAAGATTCTTTATTATCAACGACAGCAGACATGACTGAGCTTCACAAATGATGCCACTTCCAATGCATATTAAAACATAGTGACAGGTAAATGCAGTGTCAGAGAACAGTTGCACATACAGTAGCATCTCTTGTCTATAACTGCACATTTTGCCTTGTAGACTATCATATTTAATGGTGGTCAAAAATGTCATTCTTTCTGATACGATGGTGTCCTATTTATACCTTTGGAATGATTTTGCTTTTGTCTATGCATTTGCATTTTAAAGTAGTCAATAGCCAGTGCGTAGCACCTCTATTTAGTAGCCTCCTTTACTCAATCATACAAAAGGATCCGTATTGCTAGTGTATCCTAGAGCATTTGGTTTATGGCCTCTGTCAAACTAAAACATACAGATAAAAGTACTGTGGTTAAGCAACCATTAAACCAGCCTGTAAAGTATGGCCCATACTATAACAGACTTTCACTGTGTTGAACAACCCTTCCAGTCCTAAAGAGGAGAGTATGCAGACAACAAGGTACGCATTAAAGCTGTAATACTGCACACAGGAAACAACAGAAAAGAAAAGAAAAGAAAAGAAAAGAAAAGAAAAGAAAAGAAAAGAAAAGAAAAGAAAAGAAAAGAAAAGAAAAGAAAAAAAAATACACACCTTCCTCCTATAGATCTCTCTGTCCTAAGCCTAGGTCGTGCTCTGAATTTCAGACTACATACTGGTGGCATACAGGTTCTGACCAACAGTAGTAAAACTATGCAGTATGAGCCACATCTGTAGCCTGCTAAAGATAAGCGGACATATACTACATACATTTCCCAGTCTGCTACTTGAGCTATCTGTGTGATATACTAAATCCCACAGTCATCTTCTTTTGTCTAATGGGGAGTTGTCACCTTCAGTGCTGAAGTTTGGAACAAGACCAGAGACTACAATCAATATGGATCTACAGCTCAAAAAATGTAGACAAAAGCAGCTATCCACTGCACAGCAAAAACAACTCCAAACTAAATTATGGTACTAATGGTGTTGCAATGGTACAGTATATTTTCATGCAAGTGATTATTTAGGGCATACACTACATTGAAACAAGCTAATAAGCGAGCCACTGCCAGGTAGCAACTGACACTGGTAATTAACATGAGTAATCTCATTTGTATCAAATGATTTCAGAGCTTTATTGGTGAAAAAATTATGTGACTTCTGTAAACAGGTCAATGTATTCATGGTGATACACGTGGTAGTCATGTGAATATGGAGTCCACGGCTGGAGCCAGACCTTTATACAATATTTTTTCATCAAGCTTGAGTTCAAAATTTTGCGTGCGAGTCCAAAAGGGGGCTCTATGACGCACTGGAGCCCCAAAACACTGCAGATACAAGTACTAGATCACCATAGTAGCAGTGGTTCTCCCATCGTCACCATGATTGCTTTATCTGAGGTTATCAGTTGTTTTTTTAAAGCCATCCTGCTGATTGATACAGTGGAGCATCCATTTGTCAGACTGTATTACATTATTTTACTGCATTGTATTGTGTACTGTATTATCAAATAAAAGTTGAGAGGATGGAACTCTCACATGTGTAGGTGGGTTTGGAGGGGTATGGCTTATGCAGGAGCTGAAACCACAACTGCACCACCTAACAGCACAGACAACTTTTCCCATTTAAAAAAAAAAAAAAATTTAATTGAATTTCATTTTTAAACCTAATTCTATATACCATTTCACTTTGGCTCATTGGTTCATATTATCGTTACACATTGCTCTGTGGTGTGATTAACTCAAAGCACATTTATTTTTGCTTCACTGCAATAGAAAACACATTATATCATATCCTGCATAACAAAGTTGACAGTACTCTATGGTTTTTGTATTTTTGTGTGTGTTGTTTTGGTTTTTGTTTACCGTACTTCCCAGACTATTGGCTGCACCTGACTATAAGCCACATCCACCCTGTCTCCAGTGTCTCACCATCAATTCATTGATGTCAAGCTTACTTGCAGCAGCTCTATGTCCTTCTTTGACAGCCGGATTGATCGTTAGCCCGGAAAACATACATTAGCCGCATCATTTTTGAGCCGGGGGTTCACACCATGTGGAAAAAAGTAGTGGCATATAGACTGGAAATGACGGTAGTTTTTTGCTTTGTTTTGGGGTTTTTTTTACATTTGATATCCATATTTTTATTGATATATTTTCTTATAATTTTATCCTGATGTATCACTGTAAAATGTGTAATGGGTGAAAAGAAAGAAAACCAATAAAAAGTAAGTTACAAAAAACAAACAAAAAAAAAAGAACAAAAAATAGAAAACACATTATATACAATTTTGGGACCCTTTGAAATCATGTGTTCATTGACAACAGGGTGGGATTACAAAATTATAACATAAATGTTATATTTTATGTTGCACTAAATATCATTGGAAGAATTTTGTCTTTGTGGTTAATTTGTTTATATTGTCATCTATTCTTCCAAAATCCATTAGAGTTCATTTTTACTCATAACATTATGACATATAGTGTGTTTTGCCTCTAGGTTTATGAAATGGTCACATTCAGACTATACAACTGCAGCACTGGCTACATGTGGTTTTAAACCACAAGTAGCCATCTAGTTTCTTCAGGTCTCACGCAGGGGGAAAAATTTGCCTTTAAATTTGAAAACTAATGATTCAACATTTATGGTGTCAATTATTGACAACAACTGACATGAATATTTTTATTGTGACAATATTTCCATTTCAACAGGAATCAGGTCCTAGACTCTGTAGGTGTGACCAAATATTTAAGTCCATACAGTGGGGCATGTAATATCCAATATATGATTCCAAGCACAGTTGCAGTCTGTATATATGCCCTATTGTTATTCTCACCTTATTTGTTGTGTAGCTGTCCCAGATAATGAGTTTTCCATCTTGCGAGGCACTGACAAGTAACCTGGAAAAAGGTAAAGAACAGCATCATGAGCCCACACTCTGATGTTGAAAAATGTACATCTAAAGTCCATGCATCAGCTTAATCAAAAGCAATGCGAGGCAGCCTCCTTATAGAATACTGTGTGATACTGTCAGCCTGAATGAGTACAACGTGCTCAGTCAAAAAGCAAAGTGAGCTCCCTACTCCTCTTCCTCTCAGTCCCAGTTTTCCTCTAACATTTCCTCTTCTGGTGGCAGTCTCATCTAGGGAAGCCACTTTTAATGTCCTACTCCATGCAATATTCATTACCCCAGTTATGTAAAAGTCCCTGCTGTCAGGTGGGACATGAAGCCCAAGGGTTTGAAATTACAAGGAAGAAGCTGAAGTTGCAGAGCTGAGGGGACTGTAAGAAGGACAGACACAAAGGCTGGGACAGAAGCAGGTACCATTCAGTGGGAGTTTGTTGTAGGTGCAGATGCATAAAAAGCTGGTGTCCCATCCTCCCACCCTAACTGGGAGTTTCTGTCTCTCAAGGAACAGGAAGTAATTTGACAGTGGAACGCTACAATCTAGAGGAGAGCTGCCACACTCGAATGTCAGTGGCTGTATACAAAATAAACACTGGCCTCCTGCAGTGACACCACTGGGCGCAAGGCACACGTGTACACAAACACACTGCACATATTAAGGTGAAAAATTAAAAATAGAGAGGAAAGGGGCCGTCCTTTCCACTGTGCCCCATGGGACCCTAATTTAAAAAAAAAAAAAAATGTACAGCACACGATGGTGAGATGATTTTTTTTTTATCCTGTTTGAATTGTATCATCATTTATACATGTGATGTTTGTCATTGAAAAAGAAAACTGGCGACCAATTCAGTAAGACTTCACACCCAACAGTCACATAACTGACATCCTCCTAACTTCAACTAAGAGTCTGGTTTAGACCAGCTACAAATGTAAAGTGTTATGAGATAACTTCTGTTATGATGTGGTGCAATATAAATGAAATCTGATTGATTGAGCTCTCTATAGTCTGTTCAGAGGTATTGTAAATGTCTCTGCAGCCTTAACTTGACCAGAGATGTGATTTTCACATGTTTTTTCTAAAGTTCTTGAAGGTGAAATGTGTTGAGGTGACTCCTTAAGGTGCTGGTGATGGGTATCATACACTCATAACTCATACAGATACAGTTCACTGAAACATTTCACATTGACTAAAATCTGAGTGTGGTGGAGGACATCTTGAACAATCCAGATGATCCTTTGTACCACATTCTAACCAATCAGAGAAGTAGCTGCAGTAGATGACTCATGTCACTACAAATGCTGCATCAGACTGTGCGAGACCATAGTCAATAGAATATAAATTGAAAACTAACCTGAAGAACATTCTGGAATTTTTTTTAAATTATCAAAGATTGTGTTGTTGTTGAATTGAAGGCTTAAATCAAACAAGACCATGAAATTCTCTCACTGGTGACTGTCCTGCAAGTCCCATGAAGCTCAGCAAAAGGGGTGGGACTTTGCCTGTCTATAAAGACTGTACCACTACCTAGCTGTGAGTGATACCAGTTATTAGAAAAGTCATAAAACAGTTTGACTTAACACAACTTTAACTGTCAAAGTTTAAATGACAAAATTAGTAGGTCAGACTTAATAAAAGCATGTCATCTATGTTTTCTAAAATTCTACACACTTCCACTAGACATATATGGATAAGTACCAGTGCACTGCATGCATAGAACTAGAAAATATAACAGTAACAGAGTTCATCATCACAATAAACAGTTAAAAAAAACAGTTTGTAAGTTTTAATTGCTCAACAAGTGGAATAAATGCTGCATTCCAATCTGAACATTTTATGCATTTGGACTCAATGTTGGACAAATGGAAAACTGAGTTTAAATCTTACAAACTGCATCTTTAGGAAAACAATAATTAAGCCATGGTGACTTCCTGTCTTTGTGCCTGTCAGATATCATCAGCTGTGATCAAACATGTAGTGGTGAAAGTGGCAGTAGTGACAGTCATTAATGGTGGTATTAGTCATATTAGTAGAGTTGAAGGAGCGGTAGGAACAGTAATAGTGGTACTGGTAATAGTAGTGGGGCCCCACACCTGGGACTGCCGTCACTGCCCCAGTGCATTGCATTGGGAGACAGATGAACAAAGAGAAAGACAAAGTGACACACATATTAAACACATAAGGATTAACTGAGGCGTTGCTGCACTACAACGTGTAGACAGCAGTTGAGTTTTCATCCAAATGTTATGCAAATTTTACATTGAATTTTTAGCAAAATAAAATACAAATGTATTTGTGCTTACAACCACTACATTTATAAGAATATGAGGAGCTGATTCTATATCATGATTAGAGCTGGGTATCATGGCCAATTTCTTTAATCAATCTGATATTGATTCATAAGGTTCTGAATCAACTGATCACGATTTGTTCTGGTCCGATCCCATCTTGATTCGATTGAGTATTAATTGACTGATTCAGATTCCTTTAGTGATACCAAAGTACAATTTTGAGCTGTAACCTGATTATCTGACTACCGTAGCCATGCAACACATCAATACTGGTATCAATATTGATATTAGAAAGGAAATAAATATGACTTTTCAGCAGTAAATAGCTGAATCATGAACAGACAGCAGCATTGCCATGTTTCTACAGTGGCTCAGAATGGACTTCTTCGTCATCTTTATTCTGTTTTATGCCTGGTGGCTTCTAGTGTTAAGGTGCATTGCTATGGCACTGCTACCAATTTTGGGCCACCTGAAACATAATCATGTTGGGTCCTTGATACAAGAAAATCACTGGAAACAATCTGTTGGAGCTGGGGGGGTTGCGGTCCGTGATTGTCAGAGCATGCAAAGTGAAAGTGAAACTGAAGACGCTTTACTATTCCTTTTAACTCTGGGCCCACTCCACAGCTGTATGGGCCCCCCAGGGACGCTGGGGCCCATGAATTTGTCATGTTTACCCCCTCTTAATGGTGCCCCTATAGCTTAGTGTGGATCCAAGTTAATATTCCTAAAACGTCTGGCTTCCACGACCCGCCTCGGAGAGCCTCCGCCCACCAGACAGTCCGGGTGGCCAGTTCCTCCGCACTGCGGGTTCAAGTTTGAGGCTGGGAGGACCTCCTGCTGAGATAGTTTAACTTTTCCCCACCCTTCCTCCATGGCCCTCCCGCACCAGAACCATTGGGAGCGAGACACCCCATCTCCCCCAGGGGCCCGCAAGATGGAGCTAGCTGTGCCTTGGTGGTACCCGGGTCAGGTGCTCATGGTTCGATTCTAAAAAATCTCGCTCATCCACTATTACTCGATAGCGCAAAATTTAAATAAAATCAATCCAAAATCAATTGAATCAATTTTTTTTACCCAACCCTAATCATGATCATCATCATCTAGGCTTGAAACCAGCTTTTTTTACAATATTTAATGAGTTTCTCTTTCTACTCAACTTTTCTTCTGTTTAAATTGAAAATGCAAATAAAAACAACTGGATGTAAATGCACTTGACAGTGAAGTTTTTCTGCCATGACTTTACATCAGTTGATTAATATGAAAAATTTTAGTGCTTAAGTAAATTTTCTGTGGCAGAAATTCAAACAAACCGATGACTTTACTGTTGAATGAGAATCTGCGCAGTGTCAGTTCTTGGTGTCACTTAATGACCCATACTTGGTGCAGATCCTGACAGTTATTGCTGTGGTGTTAACAATCACCATGCTGTCACTGAGAGCCTACAAGTTTTACAGTTCCTCTGGGAGAAACCAACATAAACAAACACAGACTTAGTGGGAAAACTGCCTAAATAGTAGATAAAATTAATGAAGAAAAAAATTTGTTAAATTGAAGTGATTATTGCAAGGATTGCTTTGTCCTTTTGATCTATCTTGCGATTGTTGTCGGTTGCCATTAAGCTAGAGAACAGTGCCAAACACCAAAACAGACAATACTTTTGAATTCAATTTCAAACAGCAGAAAAAAATATCGTTTGATCGCAACAAAACCACACAACTGATAAATTGAAAAATATATTATAAAAAAAAACTAATCTCTGGGACAAAATGAGAGCACTGGTTTGTGCTGGCATGTGATGGTGTTGTCTGAACAATAGCTACTGTACCTGGAGTCACTCCCCCAGTGCATTGCATAGATCTTGGCCAGGTGGCCCCTGAGAGTGCGTCGCGTCCGCATCTGTATCCGGCCCACTGAGTCCAGACCAGCTGTGATCTGCCAAAACACAGGAAGAAGCGTCAGCGCTGACACTCAATTCCCACACATACTCATGAGTACATAACTTCACTATAAACCACTGATTCACAATAACAGAAGTTGTAACTCTGAGTAGTATCAGGGGCAGTTTTATAGATTCACCGACAAATGTTTGTAAATACTGATCGGCCAAAGGCAAAAACCAGGCATAGGAATATTTGCCATGGAAATTTTGACTTTAACTTTGCCCTTATAGATGCCACATCCATTGGAATTAGTGATGGGTGATCAGGCCAAAGGATTATATAACAATCTTTGTGGTAGAATAACAATCCATGACCTGAATCACAATTTTCTAACCTCTTATAAAATGCAGTGTTACGACAAAACTCAAATTTTCACTGGTTTATGGTGGTTTAGACTGTGTGTGATGGCTCTGTTTTATTGTTATCTGACTACACACTCTATTTGTAGTGTTTTCATCCATTACCTGGACTGTGTCAGTCTCATTTGTCCTACTAAGGATCAAAAACATTTTTACACTAATCATCTGTGTAAATCATACCCAGTGCGCATCAGAGTTCAGAGGTTACCAACAGCTGACCAACTTACAACAGTTCTTCGTGTTTATTTCTTCAACAGAAGCAAAACAACATGATACACAAACTCTGCAATTTAATAAGGACTAAGGCCCAATCCCAATTCAACCCTTATCGCTATCCCTACATTTTACACATTCACGTGAAGGGGTAGGGGTGTCCCAATTCTTAATGAGTCGGAGGGGAAGGGCTAAGGGGGAGGGCTGTTTGTCCTCGAAATGGAGACTTTTCAGGATCACACTGCAAATGGGGTATGAGAAATTTCCCATAATTCTGTTCGAGTCATCAGCAAGATGAAGGTAAACACAGCAAAAAAGTGCAGCAGTGTGATGAAAGAAACACACAAATGTCCGCAATTTCTTCATAAATACCTTAATCCTTTGATTGTCCATTTAATACTGTTTCAATGTAATATAGACTGC
The DNA here is from genome assembly GCF_902148855.1 of Sphaeramia orbicularis. Taxonomy (NCBI): domain Eukaryota; kingdom Metazoa; phylum Chordata; class Actinopteri; order Kurtiformes; family Apogonidae; genus Sphaeramia; species Sphaeramia orbicularis. The sequence goes on along the minus strand of NC_043960.1, from coordinate 51,900,999 downwards.
ATTTCTGTGGTTTGCGGTTGATAGCAGCAAAAAGATGCCCAAAGCCCATGCAACAGAGATGGTTACAGCTGCTGACGGCATGGTAAATTCATTCACAAACAAAGTTGTCAAGTTATAATGGCATCGATGACTGCTGATGACATAACAGGTCTCAAAGGGTTATCCTATTTCGTAGGGGAATATTTCAACTCCATTGCAAGGGGTAGGGGTAAGGGGGAGGGCCAAGGGGTGATTTGGGATTGGGCCTAAGATCAAACACTTTGGTATGAACAGGGCTTTAAAGGGTCTGATGTAAACTCACTACCTAGCAACATTAATGCCACAGACCATTGGTTAGTGCATGTTCTCTATAAAGTAACATAATTACACTGATATACAGGCCATTTAAAATTAACGTTAGCCGACTAGTTTTACCAGCACTAGTCACAATCTGTGCAGTTCTTCTGAAAAGAAGATCATCTGCCAAATTAATGCCAATCACATCATGAGACCACCCAACCCTGACTGGACATAGGTTTACACAACATGTCTTTAAGTTTTAAGAAGTATTTGTATGGACTGGGTGGATGGGATTCTTCAGCTGGAGGAATCTGAGACATGTGTCAATGACAGCAACAAACAACCGATAACATCCTTCTATTTCTTCCCTCTTAGTGAATGTAACATCTCTTAGCTTCTTCTGTGTCTCAGTTTCTACCCCTGGCTTCTACCTCTTGTTCTCCTGCCATGCAACAGAAGAAATCTCTGAATGTAGTTCAAAAATAAGTAAACATCTGAGAAATTCCTAAGATAGAGATCTTGACATTTTACAGTTTTTGCTCAGTAGACAAAAAAAATCTGTTCTGAGGGGTTTACAAATATATTTTTGGGACATAGCAATGTTTGTGGTTTTATCTTTAAGATGCTCTTTTTTATTTGTGATGCAAACAAAAACAGGCCTTGTTATTTCTCCATAATTCATTCTGATGAAATCACTTACCTGTGACAGAGTGGAGTCACTGCAGGCTTTCCTGGCATCCTGGAAGACAACAAAAACCTTAAGAAAACTTGATAATGAGAAATTTAATTTACTGCATAGCTAAATGTGACATCAGGGTTTCCTCTATGTTTTCAGAGCGCTTTGGTTCCGTCTGAATTCTGGGGTAGTGGTTAGGATGTTTGAACTTAAATTAGTGTTTGTGTTGTTTTCAACTGCTGTTTGTACCATATGTGTGAAAGACAGCTGGCAACACTGCATTTACATACATGTATAATCATTTCCTCCCATTTGTGAAGAAGAAATTTGGACTTTTTTATTATAAAAAGCCAATATTCCACCAATATCCATGTACACAATTTTGGAAAAGCAAAAGCAGATACTAGAAAAAACATCCACAAAGCTTGTAAACAATTACAACCACTAGATCTGAACAAGTCACTTCATTTGTTTTGACGATGTTCACACTAATATCAAATTAAATGGCTTCAAATCCTCCATCTAAGCGTTATAATCGTAGGGAAACCCTTGGATATATTCTACTACTGAACAGAAATACATATAATGAAACCAACACTAAAAGTAAAAAAATAAATGGCAATAAAAACATTTCTCTGAATATATGTTGTATATTACAGCCAAACACAACATTGGAGTGTGCGATTGGTCACAGAAGAATCTCAAACCAGCAAATGACATTTATAAATCAACCCCACAGATAAACTTTTGCACAGGGATGGAGGTGGCTGATTGACAAGTTATAGGCCTAGTGCGTCACTGTCTCCTCAGACACTGTGAGTCACGGCTGGCAGTGAACAGACAGAAGGACACATGTGATGTGAACACACACATGGACAACACACTGTCATACGTTGTCAACATAAACAAACTCATGCATACAAATGCTGCCTTACCCGGATCTGATTGCGTAGTTGCTCAGCTTCCTGCCGCAACTGTTCCAGCTCGCTCATTGTCCCTCTGATATGTTCAGGTCACACTCTGCTCCGAATACTGACAGGGCTGGGAAAACACACGTGCCTACAGGCATACACACACACACACACGCACTCACACACTCTCACACTCACACACCGCTTTACCAGCTGACACCTGCAAGACAGAGAAACAGAAAGAATATAAGTCCACTGGGCGGACGGGGGACACTATCATTCAACAAACATCGGCATCCTGTTTGGGTGCTGCAAAGGGAGTGAAAAGGGAAGGGTGGGGCTAGGTGGGGGCCTGGAGGGTGGCCTAACTCTTCAAACACCCCCAGTCTGGTTCAAAAGGCCATCTGAGCCAGGCTCTGACCTTTCCTCACTCAATCAGCCTTTGTGTTGTTGCAGTGCACTGTTTGCTTGGCTCAAACCAAAGAGGCATGAATGTACATGAGTGCATTGTAGACATGGGCAGCCTTGGCCGCTTGATTAGACAATATGTCCAAGTGAGAAAAAAAAAGAACATATGTGCATATATTTACCACAAACTTATAATATGAGAATATTTTAAGAGCATCTGAGAGTGAGCATCTGCTTGTGTGTGTGTGTTCATTTTGCCACTTCATTTACCTTGGGTCATGTGAATGTGGGTCACAAAGCACTTAGACACTCCTCAGAAATGTTTGGACCGTACCTCCCAACCCCCCCCCCCCCCTTTTTCCATGCTATTTTACAGCCCACATGTCCAACCCTCTGAGATTAAATTTTCAGTTCTGTTTTCTATAATTCAGCAATTAGACTGAGTCCAACCCTTCCTTTCTGAAGAAAATTGTGTTAATGTAAAGTGGAAGATGCTTGTGCTTTATCTTGTTATTGCAGAAGTTTCAAAACTACCAAATAGCAGGGGAACAACTATTAGAATAATCTGACATTCATCCAGCTCACATTATCAACATACTGTACATTTTTACTTTTTGTTTCCCAGTTCACCTTGATTTGGCCATTGTGTTTTGCTGTGCTTAAACAAGACTCGATGCCTTGGACTGCTCATTGTGGACTCTTGTCTCAGTAATGGCCAAAGAGGTCTTTGACAGTAATGAGGCATCAGGGACAGTGAGCCTTGCAATGCTTTAAGCTGCCCAGGAGTGACGTCACTCTCTCCTCTGGCTGACGCAAACCCTCTGAAGAGGGGCTTTGAGCGTCAGCTCACCAGTGATGAATGCACTAGTCCTCTGTAACTGTGGCCGTGGGTCCTCTATAATGTATACCCTGGAAATCTAACATCATACAGCACCTTGTGGACCTAATATGACCTTCTGCACTCAACGACATATTTTTTGACACCAACATTTTCAGCCCAACACTTGTGCTGTGAAAGATGCACATGAGAAAAATGAGGTGGAAAGTAACAGGAATAATGGAATATACCCCTTGTACTTTATTGTAATCAAATTAAAATAATTAGTTAGGGCTGGCCAACAGAATGATAATTATTATTACATTTTTTTTAACACAATTACATTTATCGTGATGGATATTTATCATTTGGTTTATTTTGATTACATCAGCAGATAAATCACTTAGAAATGTGTAAATGTTTATCATTTCTTGAAATGTCTTTTACAAAATTTGAGTCTTATAGTGTCTTTCACATTGCATCATTTTTGTCTTTTCGTTTTGTGTTGTTTGGTCTTTTACGAATAATTTAAAACTACAAATAACTCTATGAGCTTCGGTCCTGTGAGAAGGTTGAAGGAACCAGCTTTTAAGCTTGAAAGAAATACTGATTTGACATTTATTTTGATAAATATTTACATTGATCAATATCAAAATGTTTATTGTGAAAACTTTATTGGTCATATCACACTGCTCTGTTCCCAGTGTATCTCATCATTGATATGTTACCACACAGTGCAAGATTAATTTAATTACTCACACATAGGACACTAAATAACAATAATTTAGAAACCAAAAGTGGACTCTACAAACCACTACAGTAAGGGAAGTAACCAGGCATAAATCACAACAGAAAGAATATGATATACAGACAAATAATAACTATAAAGTTTCCCTCTTAACTTTTTATGGTTGTAAACTTGAAGTGTGTGTCTTTTCTTTTGGAGTTGGACAAAGCAGCTCCAGTTAACGCAGACCCATGGCACACATCAGGCAGCGACAAAGGTGGAGCTGTATGCTGGAGCTGCTCATTGTTTAGTATGAGGCTACCAGCTAAAGTAGATAGTGCTGCTTGGCACTGCCACTGTCAGCTCTCTGAGCCATCAAGCCGGGCCATGGGAGATTACTACTGCTCTGCCCTACTGACACCAACCCAACAACCTGCTCAGCCTGCTGGGGCAGCTTCCAGCACTCAGCAACACTCTAATGTGACAAGGAAGCACAAACCTGTGGAGCTTCAAGAATCATAATATATATATTATGGAATAGCACAAATATGTGTTTGCACATTTGATTTCTACAACTATGAGTCATCAAAGAGAGGCAGTTTGATGCCAGAGAACCGCTGACAGAGATAGAGAACCCATTAAAAACAACCATCTACAGTATGATGTTCATTTTGTCTTAACCACTGGCAGCGATATCTCAATCAGCACAAATTTTAGTCAATAATAACTGATTCAACACACTCAATTAGGGCTGCAACTAATGATTATTTTCCTAATCCGCCCTTTTCCCTTAATTTACCTATTAACTCTTTGGTCTAGAAACTCCAGAAAATTTTGTGTTGAAGTGTTTAAGCCTGAAAGGATGTCCTCAAATGTCTTGTTTGGTTCAGGAATTTCAGTGGAGGAGGAAAGACACTGGAAAATAATCATGTTTTACAAGCTGGAGAAAAAAAAAAAAAAAAAAAAAAAAAAAAAAAAAAAAAATATATATATATATATATATATATATATACATATATATATATATATAAAATCCAGTTTCCATTGTGTGTGATGATAGTCAGTCACTTTCATTTTAATATCACTCACAACGGGAAAAACCGAGACAGGGTTTTCCCTACATTATAAGGCTTAGGTGCAGCACCCAATCCACGTAAAATCAAAACTAAATGATTTGCCCTTGATTTGATAGTAGTAGCTGATCCCATATGGATTTTCAGCAACTTTTGTCTATTATTATATTCTTTTCCAATTTTTAATACTCCGAAATGGTAAGAGTAATGGGGGGGGGGGGGGGGGGGGCTCCAGTTGTGTTCCAATGTCTACCACAAACTAAATTCTTCTAGAAACTAAACTTCAACAAAGTCCTGAAGACAGATCAAAGAATCAGTTTGGCTGACAGAACATTTTATAAACTAACAGTATCAGCAGAACTTCACCCTGATAGTCCATGGCTAATATGAACCTTCTAAATTGAATTAAGAGACTAACAACTACTGATTACTGATTAAATGATGCTGAAATTTAAAAGTTCCACATTTGTTGATTAATCACTTTGAGTAATGCTGAGTAATCCTGGCTAATTTATTTGGCCATATATTATTGTAAATAATGACTGACTATTTCAATAGTTGACTAGTCATCGATTACTCTATTGACTACTCAACTACTCAGATTAGAAACAAACAAACAAAAAAAAAACAGTGGCTCTTAGTTATAATGCATAACAATGTTGTAAAACAAATATTCAATATATTGCAGCATCAGTGAAATATTTTTTTCCCCTTACACAAAAGTACATTTTGTGCATAACAATTACAGTGTCTAACAAAGTTTGTTAAACAAATAAATACTCAAGAGCTGCAATCAGCAATAAAAAAATAAACACTTTCCCATGCACTTTCATAAACAAAAGTGCATGATGTCACTAACTGTTGATAACTAAATGAGCCTTCGACTAATTTTTCCATTGACTGCTTGTCAACTCGTTGCATCCCTACTGTGAATTATATGTCCAAATTCAACTGTAGAATTGGACAGCCATGGGCTAGAAGGCTAGACAGTTGCCTGGAGAGTCAGCTTGGGACCGAAGGGTCACCAGTTCGGAGAGTTGTTGGTTGATGTGCCCTTGAGCAAGGCACTTAACCCCCCCATTTGCTCCCTGGGCACCTAATATGGCAGCCTGCTGCACCTAGTCTGTAGTGTGTGGTGTGTTCCTGCATGTTCTAGTTATGGGTTAAATGCAGAAGGTCAATTTGGGTGTGCGATGCATGTCTACGATGCATGTCTACATGTGTGAACTATATACTGATAAAATAAAGACTCTTAATTTGTCTTCTTTATTCTTAGTATGTTTTGCAGTGGTGACATCAGTCAGTCAATCATCTATTTGCTTTTTTCTGCTCTAAACAATCGTTACTATATGGCCGTTCAATTACTGGTGGACTCTAGCAGACTGCTCACATCTGCCTGGCTCTTGCACAAGTACTGGTTAACTGAACAGCAGGAGGTGCAGGCAGAGCAGCTGCACCCAGACCAGCAGGACTGAGGGAGCCACAGGGGCTCAGCAACATGAAATGGTCAGGATGTTAGGGAATTAACATCAGGAAAAGACAGGTCTGAACGAGTTATTACTCCACACCCTGATAAAATTCGTCAGTAACTATGTTTTTTTTCCTTTCTTTTATTTATGATAACCAATACTTGTACAAATGTTTCCCCATCAGATGATCAATGATTTGTTAACACCTTAAAGTAAAAAAAAAAAAAGTCAGATCCTCCCTTTACATGTTTTATCGTAAAACCTATTTCAGCATGAGGCCCACTGAAAATGAGCAGGAAATGAAGTCTAGTGTGTGAAAGTCAAAAGTGGAGCCAAGTAGGCGACTCAACCAGGTGTAAACTTGTTCAAGCCAAACCCACTGACAATTCCAAACATCCGCAGAATGGAGGAAATACCTGCTGAGTTTCCAGCAAGGTAAAAGGCAGCGTCTCCTTCACTATGACACATGAACACATCATACCTCAATGATGGTAGTAAATAAGTATATTTTTATTAAATGAACAGATTACCTGACTCAGTACTTCAGAGTGTTTGGCTGTTCCAAACTAGTGTGAGGAGGCTTTATTTATTTATTTTTTTCTTCTTTTAAACACTAAAGAACACTAGCACTGAAACCTACTTAGATCAAAGGTTCAATCTCCAGACAAAAATGCAGTTGCACTTAAGCAAAAATATCTACATCATCTAAATTTTATCCACAGTATTTATTGCAATAATATTTTTTATGAAACATCATTATCATGACAAAATTTTCCTTTTGTCTCAAGGGTTTATTTGGTTTACACTGCATTTAATTATTTTGTGATATACTTGATTTTACAAATTTTATCTTTGTAATTGTTCATAATATTATTTAATGTTCTGTGTCTAAATTTATGAAACATTTGGCTGTTTAGTAAGTGTTCTGATACCAAAAGCGTTTACTTATTTTGATTTAAATGAAAATAAATTCAGTGGGGGAAAAAAACATAAGAAGCATTAAATCATCGTCAGAAATTACAGTTGTGTTTTAGTCTTGATAAGTCATTTCCGTCCTTTCCATCTTGTTTTGTAGGTCAGTGTCATCTTTTTCATCTTTTAAGCCCTTTTTGTCTTGCAACACCCAAATAGTTTAAAACAACAAATGACTGTCTTTTCCAACTATCTTTTCTTTTTTTTCCCCGACACTCACCTAAGACCATGAAATCAACCTTTAGAAGGAAAAGAACTACTGGCTTGACATTTGTCATAATAATCATTAAAATCGATTTATTTTTGACTGACATTTTTATCATGACAATAGCTTTGGTTACATCACCCAGGCTGTGGACAGGAGTCAATCAAAACTCTCAGCTGTGACTGCACTTTTATTCATTAGTTTTCATAGGTGTGGTAGTTACAGGTTTTGTGACATGCCACTGAAACAACTACCAAACATGACTGGAGCCAGTGCTGGGTGATATTAAAATTTTTCAGATTTAATTATGCATCATGCAATAGAAAATTATCCAGTTAAGGTTAAATGGCATTGGAGATTAAACTTAAGTAGCTCATTTTGTCATAGTTTCCCAAGTTAATTGTCCATGTTCTCTGACTAAACTGCTCACAATTATGTAAAAAAGGCAACATGAGAAATCACAGTATTTCAGATGAATACATGACTTGACCTGGCTGTACACTGATTAATGTTATTGGCTAAGTGTGATTGATCAACTACAATATCAGCCCCGCTTCCAGTGCATTTAGTGAGTCAGTACAAAGAGGTACCATTAGTCCTATTAAAACTTACAAATCCAGGACATGACAACAATCCCCAGGTGCTAAACAATCGTCGTAACAGACCCCATCGGGCGGTATAAAAGACTGATCGAGAGGAACATACAAGAAATGACCAGATCCCTGTGTAACGACATAAGATTAAGGTTGCATATAATGGCGCTCTTAGAATATTGTTGAAATATCCAAGGTGGGAAAGTGCAAGTTATCTTTTTGTGACATGTAATGTTCCTACTTTTCATGCTTAGCTGAGGAATTTTATATATAAGTTCATGTGCAGGCTCAAGGGATCTAGGAATGGAATCATTATGTCTCTGACTCTAATCTGAGTGACACAAGGTACAACTCCATCTTTTGGAAATACTGGCACACACAACTATATGTATTTTAATTGCTGACTACTGACTGACATGGTGTATCTATGATTTTTCTTCTTTTTTTTTTTTTTATCTCAGTGGCATGTGTGTGTGTATTGTCTACTTTTGGACTTCGAGTCTGCGAAATAAAATAAAAGTCATAACACATACGGTGTATGAAATGATCGTGGACAATTTTCATCAGTTCATACAAGTGGAGTCTGGCACGAGCAACACACAGCCCAAGTCGCGCGCCCCGTCACGCTACCAGTTGCCGCTCGGATGAAGGCGGTGGACTGTCATGTATATTTAATAGCACAGAAAAAACACTACGCAGGGTATCGTGCGAGTACAAATGACAAAACTGCTGTATGAAATGGGAAAAGAAGAGTTATGTGTCTTCTAGTGAAAGGTTTGCCCCTGCAGTTCCGCCTTAAGAGTCATTTGACAGTATGTAAAAAGGCCGCATTTGGATAACAGTGAACAGTGAAAAAACACAGCACCGAGGCAATGGAAGCCGTGGAACAGTTCTGACAAGAGGCACACTGCTTCTCTGAGCACCGACAGTATGTAAGATCGGGTATGTGTTCGTGAATTCCCTTTTATATGTATGAAAAAGCAAAATAAAGAGGCCGTGAGTAACGCAGGAAATAGCAGAAAAAGGCACCAAAATATGAAGACAGTCTCCCCGTCCTTACCTGAAACAGGCTTTTAGGCTCTGTCCGTCCCTCCAGTCGGTGTCACACTGGTCCGTTTTCACACGACAACCATGGTCCCAGCTGTGACAGAAATCGTAAAGGAAGGCGAGTTAATTTTAAGACAATTTAATCAGTTTAAAGGGTCAGGGGCGAGCGCAACTCGGGTCGGATTTGACTAAAATTTTCACTAAGCAAGCTAATCACCACACCCATGAAAGTGGGAACATGGCAACAGCCTACGCCGAGGGGTGCGCAGAGGCATATACACGAATACTTTGGGTTTTCCAGCGACTGTACGAGGTTAAAAAAAATCGAACATTTATGAAAATAGGCCTTATTTATATATTAGTTCGAGTCCACTTCATGCTGATGTTTGTAATTGCTTGTAAAACTGTTTGAAGTGGATTGTATAACCTCACGGGTGAAATGGTATTGTCTGTCAGCCCCCTCAAGAAAAAGGAACCGAATGGGATACAGGAAACAAATAGACTATTAAACCCATAAAGTACGTAGAAATAGTGAATGAAAGGGATTTTACCTGACGTTTACAGAGACTGTTTTTCACACTGAAATGTAGTGAACTCTATATCTTGATTTATTAAATTGCCAATACAATGAATACGTCAGAATAATAGAAAGCATTATTAACGTGTCACAGTGAAAGTAGGGTGTTGAACTACAGTGAAAACCTCTACCTGAGAACTGTAACCAGCATTGTTTTTTTTTTTTTTTTTTTTTTTTTTTTTTCTTAAAAGTAACATCTACAGGATACAAAGTGCTATATACAATGCAAGTAAGCATTCTGAGGCTACAATTTGTAGAATATGGGGGAAGTCTACCCATACATCAGAGTGGAAAATATGTTAGTACTTCTGTTTGGCACAGAGAATAAATAAATAAATAAATAAAATTATATATATATATATATATATATATATATATATATATATATATATATATATATATATATATATATATATATATAATTCTCTTTTTAAAATCATCCCCCAAATTTAAATTGTGTAAAGACTGCGCCGGGAGACAGCTGTGCCAAGTCTCACTCCGGTGCTCCACGGTTAGCCGGCAGTGGGCTCATTGAAAAGGATCTCTCTCCATTAGGACAGGATGAATTTTTAATGTGGCCAATGAAAGGGAGCAGTGGGATAGGCTTTTCCATATCTCTGCACGAAGCCACAATCAATAGAGGCGAGATGAAAGTTGCCCAGCCCTTGGTTTCCTTTCGGAATGGCATGGGGTCAGATTAAGTCTAATTGAATTCACACACAGCAGTAGTTTAGGTGTGCTCCCCACCCCACCCCCAAACACATTATGAGGATTAGGAAAAGCATGATAACAGAACCAAATGTTTTGGGAGTTTTGATATTAGTTGTATTTGGAAGTGATTTATTAGAGTAACATGTAAATTTGCTATTAGTCAGATACAGTTTAGTATGAATACGATCCTTTACTTTATGTAAAGTAGTGTTCTTAAATAAGAAATAACCACTTTACTATTTTTAGGAAAGGAGGTGATCTTATAGACTGCTCTCGACATGTCTGAATACCTTCCTACTGCATGATACATATCACATCATAACCACAAATCAATACATGGAGAGAATAATTTTACTGTTATTGTTTAATATGTGGCAAGACAGTACTCTGAAACAAGATATGACAAAAACCAGAGAATGACATAATTCTGGTTTGCCCAAGATTTCTGTCAGGTCATGTCTGCAGTTACTTAACAAATTCAGTATTGATTGCACAAGGTAGGTATAAGTCACGTAACTGCATTGCATCTGGATTTGAATTGAACTCCGCATTTTTGTGAGCTGTCAATTGCATTTGTCTAATTTAAAAATAATCTATAAGATTAACTATATTCTTCTTTTTCTTCTTCACCCTTCCACAAGTAAGCAAAAGTGACATGAATTCATCAGCCAGCTGAGAATCAGTCAGGGTGTCCAAAAGCCCATCCTCAACCAATCAGGTCCCTCAGCCCATTGCTTGGCAACCAAAGGCGAGGGGGAGGGAGCAAATTGACACTGTAAAAATAGCACATCAATAGCCTGGTGTCTGAAAAAAAAAAGAAAGGCACACATGTTGGAGTGGCTATAAATAGCCTCTCAGAGCTCAGAACAGGTATTGTGTACAGTAATTCAACTGTATTGTTGTGTTTATGTGAGAAATAATTGTATGAGTGCAAATCCAGCATGGGTAGTGATCATGTAATGGATTTCAATGTACAGTAACACCTTGTCAGCTCAATGAAGTTATCTGAATATTATTGCTAATTTTGGATACAACAGAAATTATTACCCTTTATTACTGCATGTGTAATAATGTCCAAAAACCAACAACAAGTTGGAATTTATCCACACAATGTTTCATCTGTTTCTGTCCCCCTGATGTTTTGCATCAATGCAAAATTGCAATAGCTACTACTGTTATCTGCTGCCTGTTATCTGGTACATTTGAATGCACTAGGTCAAACAATAATATGCAAACAAATCTTTTCATGTCTTAGGGAATTCACGGTTTAATGGCTGCATCTATGATTATTCTGTCTTTACATATTATCTCATAATGACAGCTTCATAGGCTCAATGAGCTGAGTGGACTTTATGTATTATTTGATCATATAAAATTGGTAATGTATGTCTTTTATGTGATGGATAATGAGAGTAAAGTACATTTCATATTTAGAGCTATCGCATCCAGAAATACTTAAAAATGAGCCTGATACGTGGGTGATCATATCAGGTGGAGATAATGGGGTGTCATTCTGAACCTCCTCAATGACTATTTTTATCTGCACGTTTCTTTTTTTTTTTTTTTTCTCACATGTGCTGATGCACCCTGACAACCTCCCTGTAATACTTTCACTGTATCAAAGGCAATTAAAAGGTGTAGCAACGCTGGGACCTTAAAAGGCTTTATCAGGGCCGTCTTATCCAACAGACATCTCCCGGGGAGGCTGGCCGTTGCCAGAGTAACCCTCACAAATGGCAACTGACGTCAAGAAGGTAGGAGAAATACCAGGGAGAGCCAGAGCTGCTATGCATAATGGATTATTGAAAAAAGGGCCCTCTTGAAGAGTGCAAAGTGACTTAAATATGCGTGCCTCGCCAGGCTCACCACCACTTCTCTTACTCTATCTTCCTCTCTCTTTCTGTGTGATGAGGAAAATAGATGTTGACAGTGTTAGAGTTTTACTTGCTGACTGGCACAGATTGAGCTTGACTGGCCCAGTTGAAGTGATCCATCTTCAGTCAAACATAGCATAATGATCTATCACTTCATACTGTCATATTGTAATCATTTCCAAAGCTTAGGAATTTTCATATTATACTTGTGCATCTTGTTAATACAAATTCATAGGATGGACTGGAGTATGTGTGCTCTTACAGTAATCAGGAGAACACATATTCTGCAGTGCATCTTCAAAACATAACGTTATTTGGCGGAAATCAGATGGACACAGTTTTAGAGCTAATCAGTTCAGATCATGTTTAGATGTCCAGAGTGTAACGACAAGCCGTTTCCTCCTTCTCTGTTTTCATTCCTCGTCTAATCTCAATGCTGTTGTTGGATTATGAGACTGTCAGGGCAACATTTCCATGAAGTGGCCTCCATGTTTTCGTGGTAATGTTTGTAGTGTTAAGAGTCACACTACTGACAAGCAGGACACAGAATGTAGAGTTTGGTGATGCAAAAAGTCAACTACTGCTGCTAAATGGATGAATGAAAGACACTGCATTTTGTATGAGAGGTTTTAAACATGTCGGTTTTGAGCAGATATCAACACAATGGCTGTCAAGATAATCACTATAGTGGCCTTTTGGACAATCATATTCTCTTACACTTAGTATTAGAGTCATTTGATTTAAAAGTGTCATTTGTTACACTTCTGCAGAAAGAACAAGAATAATCTTAATCATAAAATTAACTGCAATGAATATGTGGATACAATATTACTGTGTATGATTATATTCAAACGAATAGGAGAAACAAAAATGATACCAATTACCTTTAAAAGCTCATGAAAAAAAAAAAAAAAAAATCATATAAACAAAATTTTTAAGTGCTACATACAAATTATTTGGGAGAACTTGCCACATTCCCCATTTTTGCTTAGTTAGATTTTTTTCAGCTACAAACACAAATATTATAGATTTGCTAGGGAGTATATTTTACTACTTGAAAAGAATTTTGAGTTTGACAACCCTACATTTTTTTTGACACAGTTGATGTCTCATTGCATGTAATTTACACATTTTTAGAGTTTATTTGTTGAATTTGACATGGCAAATCGTACAAAACCATCATACTAAACACAGAAGTGGAAAGTTTTCTTGCATGAGAGCCAATGTTGTACGTGAAAAGTACCTGAGTTTTCTATGTTACAAAATAGTTTTATTTTAAAACAGAGCATAAACAACTGGCATCCATCTTGAAAGGTAACATGTCTGCTATTACATGTGCAAAATATGAATGAAAAGAGACATCTGGTGCAGAATGAAAATGACTGAAACATAGCTTTTGTTTCAGGCAGAAGCTGTAGAGGAAATGTGCAAAAGAGAAGAAGTGAGAGTGTTTCAGTCGTGGGGAATCCCAGACACTTCTGTAAATCAGGGGTGCAACAAACAGCACTGAGCATAAACATAAGCATTCGTTTCCTGAGAGGTGAATCACTCAAATCAAGTATGGGAAAAAAATAAATAAAAGAAGTGGGAAACAACCTTGATGTATCAATACCACTCTTTACAAATACCTCTAAGAACAGCAGCACCACTATGATACCAAATGATCATTAATTGATCACCATGAGCCCACAATTACTTTGACTTGACGTGGTGCACCACACGTTCAGAATACTGGAAAAGACCCAAGGTTTTACCTCCAACAGCTGCCTGAGAACACAAGCTGTGAATCCAGAAGTAGAGCTGCATTTGACAAGAGCAACATCAAATCACCACCCACTGGCATTAATAGTTCCACATCACCTCCATATTAATCTTAACTAAGTTACCAGTACAGTTTTAGGATCTTCTAATAATGTTTTGTTAACAATTTGCAGGTATTCTATTGTAGTAGTGAATTGCACATTGAAGAATCAAACATAAACTCACAAAAAAATTAACTGAATTTAGAAAAAGAACTGAAGATTTTATACCTTTTTCCAGGGAAGATGAGAAGCAGTTTAAGTGAGATTTTCTCTGTATATGTCCTGAATGGTATTAATTATGAGTCACACAGTGCGTTGTAGTTTCAGTTGTTGGTTTCAGTCTGGTGTAGATGCTGCTGGGAGGAGCAGTAAATGGAGATGGAGGCAGAACTGGAGTATGAGGTGGAGAGCAGCTGAGTGGGAGGGAGAGTCTATGGGGGGCACAGAGGATGGGAGATGGAGTACTATTTCTATTAAAGGGACAGGGTGTATTTATTTTCTTTTACAGGAGAAATCACAGAGCTGCTCTCTTTTATGATGAACATAGTGACACAAGAAGAACTGCTTGGATATAATATATTCCCATACAGTGTTTTGATGTTACCAAAAAAAAAAAAAAAAAAAAAAAAACAGTTTTATGGATTCTTTTTTTATTTCTCATATTTAGGAAACATTGTTTCAGGATCCAGATGTATTCTGCCTGATTCCACCATGTTTTTGGTGGAAGACAGCTGATGGATTCAGGATGAAGCCACTTAAAGGTTCATTAAAAAAAAAAAAAAAAAAAAAAAAAAATTATATATATATATATATATATATATATATATATATATTATATATATATATACACACACACACACACACACACACATATATATATATATATATATAAACACACACACAAAAGGGGGCTTCAAAACTTTGCAGAAAAAGGACAGTTAGAAGCAGCGGTTTAAGTTATGAGGGCCATGTAATTTAAACCGTGTCAAAGCTTTGTTCTTTTTCCATGAACTTTTTGAAGCACCTTATATATAAGGAAAAGATGAAGTTGACCAAACCAGATTCAAAATAGATTCCACGTGATTTTTGCCTTAAATGAAAACCAGATAGCAGTCACTGACAAAAAGATCTGATTTGCAGATCCACAGCCTAAACATGATCATACAATTGATGTTTTTAGCAGAGTGTCTGGACAAATCACTCACAGAACCCCCAGGCCCATTTCTGCATGCATACATGAACTGTATTCTAAGACCACATAGATATCATCCATTGAATTTGAACAAAATGCGGCAAACTATATAAATGTTAAATCAAACCACACTAACTTCCCAAGTGTTCATGTCTCATGGATCTAGGATTGAGGACCCATTAACACTGAATCTTCTATAAGTTTACCAAAAAACCCCAAAAAAACAAACACACCTAATGTCAACAAGAAGCCCTTTTATTTATTGTTTGAAAAGCACATTGTTACTCTTAAGTCATTTTACATTTTCAGCAGAGTGTATTTTTGAAGCAACAGAGTTGAAACAATAGCAATTTTCAATTAAACCTCCAACTGTCCATCAGATGTGTGTTCTGAAAGACTTAACTTATTGTGTGCACTGTTAACCACATTTCATAGTGATTGTGGACACCTATGATAATGATACACATCTAAACCTTTCGCTCTGATGTTTTTCAGACATTAAATTTTTGCTTTTTTTTTTTTAATAAAGATGAGATTATTGATACATATATCTCTAAAGCATCTGGAACATGCATCTAGCAGTCACTAAGTGACTGAAGAAAAGTGCACTCATATAGGTGAACTGTATTTGACCTTTTTCCAACAATGAACAATTTTTAAATCGTCCTTTCACATCCAAGATTAATACCTATAGCAAAAACCATATGCACAGACATGTTTGCAGCTACAATGACAGGTCCTATAATCCAACACGTAAATTTGCACTGACCTTTCAACATGTAAAAATACAATAGATTTCTTAAATTTTCTCAGAAACACTACGCCACTAAAAATATGTAGTGTTGCATGTAGGCTCATTAAGGCTTTAGCCACAAACTAATTTCACTCAAACTTGATTCCCTGTGCCAGAGGAAGATCTTTGCTGTAGTTTATTGTACAGGTCGAGCGCCTCATGTACTGCTTCCAGGAGTCACTGCCAGACTCTCTTCCACCTCCTGTGTGTTTCTCTCCACCAAAGGCTCCTCCAATCTCAGCTCCACTGGTAGGAATGTTGACATTCACAATACCACAGTCGGATCCTTTGGGCCCAAGCCAGCGGAAAACACGGCCCATATCTTTGGTAAAGATGCTGCTGGACAGACCCTGCTGGACCTCATTGTTCCAGGCAAATGCCTCCTCTTCTGTCTTGAATTTTAGGACATAGAGAATTGGGACAAAGGTTTCGGTATGGACAATGGGAGCGTCGTGAGCCAGCCCTGTGATGATGGTGGGCTCCACGTAGTTTCCAGGGCGGTCCATCACCTTTCCGCCACAAATGACAGTACCACCTTGCTGCTTGGCCTGCTCAACAGCAGCCAGGTACTGCTCCACAGCTTGTTTGGTGTGCAGAGGTCCATAGAGAGTGCTGGGGTCCCAGGGATCTCCAATGCGGACTTGTTTGTAGGCTTTGGCAATTCTTTCAACCACTGTGTCGTGAACACTTTCATGCAGCATCAGTCTTCTGGTAGTGGTGCAACGCTGGCCAGCTGTTCCCACTGAGGCAAACACAGCAGAGGGAACCACAAGGTTCAAGTCAGCGTCCTCAAACACAATGATAGCATTGTTTCCACCAAGCTCTAGCAGCTTGCGACCGAACCTTTCTTGTACCATCATAGCCACCATTTTACCAACATGAGTGCTGCCAGTGAATGAAAGTAGATCCACACGCTCATCTTTGGCCATAGCTGTGCCAATATCTGCACCTCCACAGGTCATGGAGCAGATGGCCCCTGGCAGATTGTTCTGCTCCAGAACCTCAGCTACAATCTTTGTGACTGCAACACTTGTGAGAGGCGTGGTCGGGGCTCCTTTCCAGAGACACACATTACCACAGGTCAGAGCGATGGCGTTATTCCAGCCATAGACAGCCACAGGAAAGTTGAAGGCAGTGATGATGCCGACAAGACCAACTGGGTTCCACTGTTCAATCAGAGCATGGCCTGGTCTTTCTGAAGGCAGGATGGGCCCACCAATCATTCTTGACAGACCAACAGCATAATCACAGACATCCACATATTCCTGAACCTCCCCAACTCCTTCAACATAGATCTTGCCCATTTCTAGAGAAACCAGGCTCCCAAGGACTTGAATCTTCTTTCTTAATGCATCACCAATCTGTCTTACAATCTCCCCTCTTTTTGGTGCTGGAATATCTGCCCAGATCTTCCAAGCCTCTTTTGTCTTCTGGACAGTTTCTTCATACTCAGCCATAGTAGCCTGGGTTACTCTGGCAATTGGTTCATTGTTGGCAGGACAGTATGAAGTGACGACCTCTCCACTGCCTCCCCACTTCCCGTTGTACATCCCAGGGTTGTCCTCAGACAGGCCCAGCTCTTTCAGCCAGGCATATTTGGGCTGGTTAATCAGGAGCCCTGACATTGCTGCTGAATGCTGGCAGTGAACTGATGCAAATTTCTTTCTGATTAGGAGCCTGCTGTGTCGGGCAATCGTCAGAGTCAAGCAGTGCTGCATGGGTGCTGGTGGAAAAGAAAGTTAAAGATTAATTTTACAAGTTAACAACAAAATTGCAGAACATTGATTAATTATTAGACAGAACACTCCAATACAAAAATCTGATTAAATTTTTTAATCATAGGCTGAAAACACAAATTATAATTTCAGACTGAATTACAGATGTGTTATTGATTCTCTGATTAAATTCTCAAATTTATGAAAATAGTTTTAAGTAATAATTACAACTCTAAATCTCTCTATTGTTAGTGTAGAAAGTTGAGTTGGCTTCCACTCTTTCACACATTGTAAGGAATGCCAGGGAACAGGTGTTAAGCAATAGCAAATCAAAAATAAAGACAGTAAAGCTTATGGATTTACTTAAATTCAGTTGTTATTTAAATTACTATAAATGTTCTTATGTGTTATATAACCCTTGCTGTCCTGAGAATTATTCAACCATGTCCACACTGCGCCTGCGCAATCATTTCAACACCCACGAGGCTTCCTAAACTTACCTATGAAACAATGAAAACTTTACTACTATAGTTTTTAAAATCACTGACCATCTGACTACACGAATGACTTCGTGCCTCTACCCATGCAAATTCTAATTTGGCGTAGTGACATAATACGATAGCTACAGTTACAAACAGTGACATTACGGCTGCAATCAATCCTGTTAAATTTAGCCGACCGTGACTCAAGGTCCCGAAGATTTCACAAAGTCATTTCGTCACGCTGTAAATTATTCTGCACTTACACCATCAGTTGACTAGGGACTAGGGACAAAGGAGAAAGTTTAGAGAACTCATACTTAATTTTTTTTTTAACTCACGTTGATATCTAGTCCGTAAGGCCACGTCCGTTCAGAGCATGGAAGTACTTGCAGTCACTTTAATACTTCCGTCGCGGGTGTAGCGGAAGTGGTGTTGCTGTGCTCCACTCTGATTGGATAGCTCCATGCACGCACTGTGGCGCCTGCTCTGTTAGATTTATCCATGCTAACAAATTTCCTTTGTTGTGATTAACCGTTTGCGGTTGTGAGTGTGTTATAATATTTTTTAAAGAACGTCGCTGTTGTGATCACTTAGAGGATGAGTGGTGGAGTGTACGGAGGCGGTGAGTGAAATTATTTTACGTTTAAACGACACCCACGTTATCTTGTTCTGTAGCGTTAGCAAGCTTTATCGTTAGCATGCTATGCTAGCGGTACAAACGTTTAGAGCCTTGGTGGACTAAACCCACTTTATGGATAAAACAAGTATAAAACCGTCATTTCAGCAAATGCATACATGCGAATTTGCTATTCAAACGGAGTCGTATTGTTGATTGGGTTAAGTGTAACTAGTACTTGGTTAACCGGTGTCATTTCTAGGCTAGTAGAAAAATGAATGAAAGGGGACTTGCCGACCACATCAACACATCCTATTGTGTATTTATCAATACAGCTTTCTTATTGTTGAAGATTTAGAAGTTCTGCTGCCCTCACAGCAGTAAAATCATTAAACAAATACATAAAAACAATAGAAATAGCAGTTTTTAGACATATATATATATATATATCTTTCTTTGTTGTACACATGTTTTATCTATAGTATTGAGTTAGGTGTTTGTATATTTTAGTAGTATGTAGTAGTAGGCTGTTTCACTAGTATATGTCTATTTAATGTTTTATCTTGTAGCCTTTGTACATTGCCCACATTTTTCAGCATAACTGTTTTTGCTGCTAAACAGAACAGCTGCTAAACGGATTTTCATTGTTCCTGTAACAGTGACAATAAACATCTATTCTAGTCATTCTCAGTTAATAAGAATTAGACTATGCATGTCTTGTTTTTTCACTCAGTTTCACTAATGCATGTTTTGGGATTGAGCACACACTGTCATTTGAATCATCTACCTCCTGATTTGTGAATTAGGGTGTCCCCCAGGTGTCCAGGCGGCTTTGATGGTATGTGTGTTGGCTTTTGCTAAGTTGATGGAGTGGGTTGTCTAGGGTCCTCTTGAAATTTTTTTTACAGTTTTAGATACAAAAAATTTAAATGAAAAAACAAAACAAAACATGTGGATAAAAAAATGGTTAAGTCTGTGTATAAAAATTAGTAATGGCAAGAACAAATTGTAAATAAATGATCAGCATCCCAAAAGATTTAAAACAAACCTTTCTAAAGAAGCTGGGGAAAAACTGCATCCATACAATGTGGGAAAAAACTAAATGTAAGTATTGACTGTACATTAATTCAGCTCAGGTGGACATTTGGTGGTGACAGGTGGTAACTTCAAATTATCAGCATTGACTGCTATGAAGATGATTTGTCTTCATAACTTTTTGATCAGATTGCCCAGCCCTATCTAGTGCAATATCTAAAGTAGATTGGCTACAATAGTACAGTCTACAATTTCCAAAGTAAATGGTAATAGAGGACTTATTATGCTTTTTTTTTTTTTTTTTTGATAAATCCACAAAAAAATTGTCAGCCTCCCCTTGTAACATTCTGATTGGTCTTCCATCATCACACAGCATACTTTCCCTTTGCAAGGTATAACTTTTATTCATCAGAACACAGGTAATTTAAATGGTTAAAGAATCTGCTTATCAAATCTAAAGCTGTAAATATTCATCAATATTTTGGTGTTTTGAGTGTTCATTTTACTGATTAATTGTTAATGTCACAGCATAATCATTTTCACATTTCTATTTCTTTTTTTTTTCCAACTTATTTCATTGAGTTTTTTTCAGTCACAGGTTTCATGTATACAGCACACCTTTGTATGTAAAAGGATATAAAGTCAATAACCTAAGTGACAACAATGTATAAAAACAAAATAAAACAACCACAACAAAGAACAAAACTGACAACAAACAAACAGTACCTCGACAATAAAGAATACAATTGTGCGATCCTATGCAAGTCAATCAGTGTAAACATGGTCCATCTCAGCATTTAAGGTGCCTCATTGTGCACATAATCTCAGGCTCCCATATATTCAGGGGTAAATTTGGTTCAGTTCACTCCAGTCCAGCGGGGGAATGGCAACAAATGTGAATACAAAAGACACAACTAATCAATCAGTGATAGTGGGGAAATTTAGATCTCTAGCATATGAAAGAAAAGGGGTCCACATTGTATAAAATTTGGTCGTGGAGCCCTGAAGTGTATATCGTATCTTCTCTAGATGTATGCAGTTCAAGATGGATTTGATCCAAAGAACATGGGATGGAGGAATTACAGATTTCAATTTAAGTAAAATCAGATGTCTTGCCAACAGGGTGACAAACACACTTATGCTCTAGTTTGTTTTAGTTAAAAGCAGGGTGGAAGAGGAGGTTCCAAAAAGTGCAGAGGGTATGGCTCCACCTGTGAGCCACATACCTTCGAAAATTGTATTGAATACCTCCACCCAAAAGCCACCTAGAGACTGGCCACATTTCTTTTTTTTTGACTGATCATAATAAATCTATCCTGTGCTAAGTCCCTGTCCCTATTGTCGTATTTGACCATCTATCCTAGTGACATTGTAGCTCATAACAGCTTTATTCTGTCTCAGTGGAATATACTTAAGTCCTGGGTAAAATCATAGTTCAGTTTAACTTTGAGTTCTGCTGACAGCACTTGTCACATTTCCTCAGATGAGGTGGGAGCCTTGGTGTTCGACATTGGTTCATATTCAGTAAGAGCTGGCTACGCAGGCGAAGACTGTCCCAAGGTAAGTGGATCACTCAAATGACCTGATTAACTATGTATCATTTCTTCCTCTGTGCATCTATTCCTACCCTCTGGGGGTATGTATGCTAATGTCAAGAAATGAGGTCCGTTGCCCAGGAGACACATGGGATAAATTGAGTTCAGATTATTCTGGAGAGCTGGCTTGGTTGTCATTTATCTGTGCTTTAGTTATAATTCTGAATGTGTCAATAGTTTTAATCTTGAATTCAGTACACCAATATTTTCAGCAAAATGTAATTTAATGTGTCCAAAATGTGAAATATGTTATCCATTTTATTGAATACATATGAGAGCATCATCAAATTGTGGTTTGTCGATGTGGAGTCAACTTTATTCAACTTCGGCAGTGAGACAAATTAACTAAGTTTATTTCCATGAGATTCTCAGGTACATTGAAGAACTATTATAAGTATTTTTAAGTTTGAGAACCTTTTACTGCCAAATTAATGCAAATAAAAAAAAAAAAAAGTTTGTTTATTAAGAAATTTCTCCAGAAGAATCCTCTTGATTTTGCAATTTCCTCTTGAATTTGCAATTTTGAAACTTGATTAAATTAATTAGGTTAATTAGATATTTTGCAGTCTTAAGACACAGAAATGAAAAAAGCTGTGTAGTGAACACCACCAGATAAAGTTAAAGAGTACATTGGGATTTCTTTTTACTCATATTTACTACAGTATTGATAAATGATTGATGCATATTTGTGAAAAGGGAATATCGGCTGCTTTGCACTGAATCATTGAGCCTGTTTACATGACCATAAAAATTAAATAACTGGGAGTTATCAGATAATTGTAATAATCAGATCTGACATGTTTATATGCATTTAAGAAATGCAATGATCAATAAACCCTGGTTTAGATGCTCCAGTCCATTGTCGGATTTCTTTCGGAGTACGTACGTACATAGTGATAGTAGACCTAAATTTCCTGTTACTATCTTCAGCTCACATCTGACTAAGTAACTTCCATTTTCTACGATTTTAATTGTTTTTACACGAGGAAGACATTGGAGTATTGGGGAGAAATCCAGGTGTGTTAATCTGATTTCTCATAATCAGAGTGCTGCTGGTATCTGATAAAACATATCAGATTATGCTGTTTACATGTTCACTTGAATAATGTGATAACTCCAGAGATTGGATAATGATCTGAGTGTTAGTGTGGATGAAAACAGGCTTAGTAGTCACTTTTCCATTGACCCTCAAATTGAATGAATAAAACTTGTGCATAAAAATTTACCTAATGGAAAAACGACAATTTCGCTAAAACTCTCATTTATTGATTAAAAGTTTCTGCGCTGGCAAGAGGTGATTTTTCAGGCGTAGCGCAACTGGTATATCATGCAAAACTATCTGTAAATCAACACGATATTTATGTTCATTGTCATGTGTATGGAATGACTTCTTGTGTCATCTCACGATAATAAATAAACAAGCATTTGCGATTTAATGGAAAAACCGACATTTGGCACTTGTTTTTTTGACATTTAGTAAATATCAGTAAAGTTTTGTGCATATGTCCAATGGAAAAGTGACTAGTGACATATTTCCCTTTATAACAATGGATCAGTCTAAATAAGATTCACATCAGGTATCAGAAATTAGGTACTTCCAAGTATTTCAACACATCTGTAGTCTGCATTAGTCAGAAGACCATTGCCTCACATTGTTTCAAAAAGTAGGAATTTAATTTTTCATGGGAGTTTGAGAGTGAACTGTGAGGTTTTAGTTCTTTTGTTCTCATGACATTCTCAGGAAGTGATTATTGGTGAACCAGGGTGAGAATATGTGTCCTCATGAACTGCTCTGTGTTGTACTTTGATGCAATGCAGGCAGACTTCCCCACTGTCATAGGTGTGACACTTGACCGAGAAGATGGCAGCACGCCTATGGAGACAGATGGAGACAAGGGCAAGCAGAGCGGCACCACCTATTACATTGACACCAACCAGCTAAGGGTTCCCAGGGAGAGCATGGAGGTCATGTCTCCACTCAAGAATGGCATGAGTGAGTCTTTCAACATGCTGTCAGGTTCTTATATATTTGGACAGTGACAGATTTTGCAATGTTGCTTCTGTACACCACCACCATCACCACCAGCATGGTGGATTGGAAATGAAACAATCAAGATGGAATAGAATAGAATAGAATAGAATAGAATAGAATAGAATAGAATACAATACAATACAATACAATACATTAGAATACAGTAGAATGGAATAACCTTTATTGTCATTGTGTGTACAATGAAATTAGGAGTGCTACTCCAGTCAGTGCAAATGATATTAATAAAACAATACTACAGAATAAGAATGGAGCAAATATAAAATGACAAAACTAAAAATAAGGTAAGAAAATAGAATAGAACTTTTACAAAGTAACATAAGAATAGAGCTAAGTAGAATTATAAAAAGAAAATGGACAAAATGTGAATTGACAGTATTAACAGTATGTGACAATATATGTATCTATGAACAGTATTAACAGTATTTGTATTTATGAACAGTATTAAGTAAATAGTAAGTAAGTACATTTTATTTATAGAGCATTTTTCACAGTCACAAAGTGCTTTACAGTGCGAAGTACAAATAAACATTACAAATAAAATACAAGTAAAATACCATTAAAACACAATAAAATACAATTAAAATACAATTAAAATATGATAAATACATAAAGTGCAGTCAGTTTGTAGCAGCCCTGAGTCAGTTGGGAAATTAAAAAGCCTGCTTGAACAGGAGTGTTTTGAGGTGTTCTTTAAAACTCTCTATAGAGTCCATTAACAGTATCTATTGCCTAGGAAAACAGTATGTATATCTATGACAGCAGCATGTATATCTATGTAAATAATATGTATACCCATGAACCAAGTCTATATAAAACTAGTGCTAATATATTTTCATAAATATTGAATAAATATTGCATTGTTATTATAGAACAGAAGATTATTGCATGACTTATTGAACACAATTTGGTATTTGTAGGATTATTGCACATTATAGGTAAGATGTGATTGAAGTTTGGACTTTCAGCTTTAATTAAAGGGGTTTAACACAAATATTGCATTAACCAGGTAGGAATTGTAACTATTTTAGTCCCTCCATTTTTAGAGGTTCAAAAGTAATTCTGTTGCTAAAAAAAATAGAAATGTTATGGGTCAAACTTCCATCACAGTTATGGAGTAGAGTTGCGTGAATCTCACCTTAAACAAGACAGTGAAGTTTTCTTTTGGGATTACAATGTGTCTTCAGTTTTTGGATTTTGCACAGTTATGTGAAACGTAATTTTTTTTAAGTAAGTTTGTTCAACATTATTATGCTGGAGTTGGTTCTGTGATGGATTTATATACTAAGTAATCACCAGTTGCACTAACAAAATGTCTCTAAATGACCTTATAATGTCTCTGTCAGTTATTCTGATAATTCAGTCAATGAAGTCCACTGTTTAGGATACAGGAGACAAAACAATAAATGATAACAGAAACTCATAAAGCCAATATAGTGACCTTACAAAGGGGTCAATGCTTTATTATCTCAACTATCTTTGCAAAAATTCAAGTAAGAATTAATTTTAAAACATCTTTCATGGAAGATGGTGGTGGAGCATCAAATAGGTCTTTCACTATTATTACACAATTAAAAGTATTGTCGTTAACCTAAAGACATTAGTCATCTTTTCAACAGCTTTATCCTCGATGGTCGCGGAAAGCTTGAGCCTTTCCTAGCTTTCTATGGGTGAAGGCAGGGTACAACCTGGACATGTCACCAGTTCATCACAGGGCTGACGTATAGAGATGAACAACCAGTCACTCTCACATTCACACCTATGGACAACTTTAGCTAACCCTAAGTATTTCTCATAATTGTCATAATTGCTTCCATATACCTTTTGAAACACACTTTGACAAAACTACCAAAAACGTTATATTTTCATGCCCATTTCTACATCATTTTCGATATATGTAAATTCAGTGTAATCCAGTTATAGCCTTTATATATTTACAATATTTATGTCAGATGGGCTGGAATTTTTCTTTACAATAATAAATGAAAATGTAGTCATTCATTTATAATAAATCTAAATGACTCTTTATTAGATGCACTGTATATGTGTATAAATGAACTATTGTTAGGTTTAAATTGTACGAGATGCATTAAGTGAACAGAAATAGAACAGCTATCAACTAACTGCCTTTATTGTGACAGCCCTTATGTCAAGAATTGGATGTAAGTTAAAGATAATTTACTAGTAATCACTGAATGTATTGAATGTTGTACACATCCCAGTCTTTTCTGACTTGTGGATGTATCAGCGAAGTGACAGATGTCAGTATACATAGATAGGTGCTTATCCATGTTTATCGGGGTCTATGACGTAAACTTTTAATGAATATTTCTAATTTCATCAGCTTGATCCATATCCATAAATGGAGTGGTGTGATGACTGACTCTGGAGATGAAGTCGTCACAGCTCTTACTGACGTATAGACGATGACTGTTGCTGCTCTTCATGAAAGTATCTGAAACCAAACCTCATTAGTGCAAACATTCCCATCCCAGAGTGTCTTCTGAGAGAACCTAAACAGCCTACTGTCTCTGCCACAGTTGTGTTTGTGCACTAGGGATGAAAAGCTCTCTTCTGATTGGTTGTCTGGATGTAATTTCAATAAGCTACTGCTAACCAGTTTTCCTGCACAAACCATCCTGTTCTCTGCTCATTATTCCATAACTACAGTCACTGTATTGACTAATGAGTCATTTAGTTTTTAGCAGCTTGTTTGATGTTGAAGTATGAGTGGTACGGTAGATATGAAACTGTTGCTCTGGCGCACTGACCTAGCTGATGATTCTCATCAGAATCTGGTCCACTGGAGTTTGGCTCTGGGGCTATTTAGAGAAGACTGTGACACCAATCTTAATTGCAGCAGAACAGCTCAGTGGGACCACAGGCTCCCTCAGAGGCCTGACCTGGAACATTGGTGCCTGGTGCTCAAATTATTATTTTAAAAAAGCTCATCATCGCTCTATTTTCTCCACTGTCTGACCCAGCACTGGTGAAATAAGCGTGTTTTTTTTTTTTTTTGGTGACGTTCAGAATCATTATGGTCTGTATTTTTATACAGGAAAGAGATTATGGGTAAATAGTTTCTGTGTGCTCATCATAGTATGTCTTCACTGCTGTTGATGGGTGTAAATTTATAAAATAGAACAGCCTCATTTTTATTAGTTTACCGGCCGATGGGCCAGGAGCTATTGTGAAGGCGCTGTGTCCGGCTTTGTCTACATCTTCTCTAATGAAACTACTGGTTGGATTAATTTCATTTCTTTTTATGTATGTTCCTTGGGACAATGTCTACAAAGTTTGTTTTATGGTTTTGAGCAATTTAGATTTTTAAATGTTTTAATGAATTTTTAAAATATTAAACATTTTTTTTTTACTTATATAGTCCATATTTTAATGGCTTATAACATAGAAATGGTTATTGATATCAATACAGTTACTATTGAGCACTGATAGGAAGTCAGATATGGACTTTCACTTAATTAGCTGAGTTCTCCTCCAGTGAAAGTACCATTCACTGCTATCAGGAAATTGATTTTCTGCATTAAGAACACAGGACTCTAACATAGTGGCAGAACCTGACAACATCAGAAATTCAACTGTTATTGTTACTTGTGCCCTGTGTTTGTACTGATTCATAAAATCCACTAATAAAAAATAAGTGTTTTTACACATTAGAAACCATGCCTTTAACTTCCCTTCTGCACCTTTTCTAGTTGAAGACTGGGACAGTTTCCAGGCCATTCTGGATCACACCTACAAGATGCACTTCAAGTCTGAGCCAAGCCTGCATCCAGTGCTCATGTCAGAAGCTTCGGTGAGTTATCCCTTGCCGCTCATGCAGCATGGATCTGTGCCGCAGGTGCATCCTTGGTAGACTGCCATGGGAATAATATACATTCATGTTTATAGGTCAGATCTTCAGACTTTACAAATGCATTTTTTTTTAAAAATCTTACAAACCTGATGTATTCTAATTTTAAAAACACTTTTATGGCAGCGCATGCACCAGCTGGTCTTTGTGATGGTTTTGCTATGTTTTAATAGTATTTTTATAATTTTACACTATAGAAAAGTGGTTCAAATACTTCTGTGAATGGAGAAACTCATCTTTCCGTTACACACTCTATTGATGTCCCATGTGATTCACAACCAAAGTTAGAGCAAATTACAGAGCCATGTGCACATATTTTCACCTCTTATTGTACTGAATTGGATCAGTCCATTGTCCCTCAACTTTTGCAGACATAATCAGTTGAATCCCTCGTCTGTCAACTTTTGCCAACCACTTGGCACTCTGGAATCAGTAAGACCTGCCCTATTACAGTTTTAGCTGCAGAGATATGGGGAGACATTGGACAGAAATAGACCTGTTGAAAATGTAATGCTACCCTCGATGTGCAGATGGACAGGAACTGTTATACTGTACAACATAAATAAAAACAAAAGAAAATGGGTATGTAAATATTGTGTGCTGTGTATATATAAGATAATGCTCTTTTCTCATTTGCACACATCTAATCACGCTAGATATGTTATATGAAGACATTATTCAGCCTCATTTGTCTCACATTTGAGACATTTGGTGAAATAGGACAGACAACATTCATGGTCAACAAACAGTATTACAGTTTCACTTTACATGTTTTCCACATGTACCTATTATTTCATGCATATATCCCACTAGAGCTGCACAAAATATTGTTTGAGCATCGATATCACGATATACGTGTGCCCAATAGTCACATCACAAGTCCTGCAATGTAGGGGGCAAATGAATTCAATGTGTTCTCATCTAATTTCAAGGGTATGTGACACACACTGCGCGCAGCGACCCACCAATCACAATTGTTCTTAATCAGTTTGGAGTGAGTCACTGGTAACAATATTGAAAAATGTGCAATGAACAAGTGAAAATCACAGAAAATGAAGACTTGGTGCCAAAAAGAAAAGCAACATCAGTTATCTGGAATTATTTTGGCTACAAGAAGGGTGATATTGAAACACATGTTCTGTGCCGACAGTGCCTTGCACCTGTTGCCACAATGAGAGGAAACACAACTAATTTGTTTGACCATTTATGTTGGCACCACACAGCTATTATATCCTCCTGACTATTTTTTCATATCGTAATATATATCGGAGCAGGGTTAAAAAAAAAAATCACAATGTCAGTTTTTTCCAATATCGTACAGCCCTATATCCCACTACTTTTATAAAGCTAAGCCTTTGTTAAACCTATTTCAAGCACCAAAACACTTTGTCCATATAAAGGTGTGTTTTCACAAGAGATTTGAAAATTTCTTCTCAAATCTGACTTCAAACTTTCAGCATTTGGGCTGAAATATGTCTTTGTTTACTGTTTTAGGACAGAAGTATGCCTAGTTAACCATAAAGCTGAGATTTTCCTGAAATTTTTATTATAAAACACCTGGGTATTGTGTGATTTGTAAGTGCCTTAAAAAGATGAATTGAAATAGCCATGTAAAAATTGAGAAAAAAAACCCTGGGAGCTCTGAGGGGTTGAGGGTTAACATTTACATTGACCTGAACCTTAAGCACAGATAGGGCTGGGACATCCAGAAGATCATTTAACAATGTTTTAAAGTAGAATTATGATCCACCATCTGAATTGTAACATGTTTTACCTCTAGTTTCCTCTGCACTCTGGAGGCTGAGGCTATGCCTGGTGGCTTTTGACTGTTATTGCTATTATGTTATGCTATTATTTGACCATCAGTGTTTAGGACTGATATTGTTTATTTATACACATTATCCTGTAGTATTTCCATTTGTAAAACCTAATTTGTCCCGTCATTTTTAGAATGAACCAAAAGGTTTTTACATATTATGTTGTGCACCATAGCGTCAGCAAAAGTGAATGAGACTTTTTGGATATTAAATGTAGACCACATGCCCACAGTACTGGTGTAATTCTTTGCTATTTGAAATATCTTCATCAGCACCAAAACAACACAAACTCAGCAAGTTATCATGAAATAATTGGACACTTTTAGTACAAAGAGACATTAAAGAATCACACAGACTTGAAGAAACTCACTAGCCTAGTAGTGAATTTTGCAACAAACTACAACAAACAATTAATATTACGATGATGATGATGATACATGGTTCACTTCACTAATTCTCTGCTGTTTTTTTGTTCAACATGTTTCAGTAATTCAGTAGTTTGGGTGAGTTTTTGGACTTTTGGTCATACTAAATCCTGACTTAAGCCTGTGGAAGTCATTCCCATATTTTCCTTTAGTATCTGAATAATGGACCTGAGAATGCTCATAATAGCCCAGAAAAAACATAGCATAGGACCTGTATCTCACTGCTTCCTCATCTGTTCCAACTCCTCCCTTCAGGAAGATGCTACAGGTTTAATCAAATCCTGCACCACAAGACTACTGAACAGTTTCTTTCCCAAAGCCATAACCACACTGAACTCTGTACTGAAAGCCCAGACAATGAAATTATGTTGTGCGATAATATTTATTTACTTTTAACTTAACTTAAAGATATTTAACTTTTTAACTGACCGACTGCAAAACTGTATTGTGCCTTGACTGTTAAATGTTGTGTGTCACATGTTGGATGCTATTTGTATGTATGAATGTTTTTTTTTAAGAGTATCTTTTATTGGGGTGCAACCAATTTTCGTTGTATGGAAATGCAATGAAAATAAAGGCTGTATATTCCAACATTTGTAAATGTAATTTTTTGTGTTTTGTTTCCGCAGTGGAACACGCGAGCGAAACGAGAGAAACTCACAGAGCTAATGTTTGAGCATTACAACATTCCTGCCTTCTTTCTCTGCAAATCAGCTGTTCTCTCTGCGTATCCTTTACAACCCAGGACAAGTGAGATAATGCGGTTTCATTCATGATCTCCCAGGTGATTGTCTTGTACCTTTTTTGTGTTATATTGTGCAACCTTTCCTTTACTCTGAGTGTTGTAGTTTTGCAAATGGTCGCTCTACAGGTCTGGTCCTGGACAGTGGAGCCACACATACCACAGCCATTCCAGTGCATGATGGATATGTTCTGCAGCAAGGTAAACTCATTTAGTTATTCAGTTTGCCAGCAGGTTTTATGATACAAGGTTCCTGTGGTCCTGAAAAACCAAGCTATGGAATTTTAGAATCTACTTTTCTAGACCTGTAAAGAAAACTTTAAATTTTGAACAGTAAAGGAATTATTGTTGTATTGCCACTTTTAGAAAAGAGAGTGAATAAGCAGACATAGTCTACAAGCTGTAGGTTTTTTTTTTTTCTTATGTCTGTCATGAGGACATGTCTGTTGAAAACCTAAAGTCTAAAACCTTATTGATAACAATAACAGGTGATAAAAACTTCAGAGGATCACCATGGTAGTCCAGCAAATCACTAAAATACACCAGTTTGTTTCAGAAGTTAGATTAGACCTTAGGGTAAGGAATAGATTTTCTTTATTTGATATAAAAGTTTGAAATCAGGTCAGATATGCAGTTCTATAGAAGGTGTAAAATTCAGTTAGGGTTTCCCCTAGCAGCATCCAAGCCATCTGTGGTACCAAAACAAGGTCAAAAGAAGCTTCAAACTTTTTCTACATTTTTGTACATGTTTCAAGTTCCATATTTTTATTGAAAAACATTTTTTATCATCATTTTCTTGCCACACTTATACAACTAAGTCTGCACCAAACCTGGAAAAAAATGCTGGAACCCAGACAGCATCTAATGCCTCTAAAACCAGTAATCCCAGTGAGTGTCTTGTATCTTATTTGTGTTAAGATGCAAGACATTTCCTTTACTCTGAGTGTTGTCTTACAATGTCATAAAAATGATCTATTCTTAAAGATTTTAAATAATAATTGCTTTGATTATGAAGTTAACATTACTTTTATAAATACAATGCAATGCCAACCTTTAAAGCCTCTAAAATAAATTAACAATGACATTGTAAACTGAATAGAGGAATTTACGCTAAGTAATTCTGGGACTTCCTCAACACATTCTGCTTTCCAATTTTCTAGTGTTAAAGTCTTAAGTGCAACTTGTTGAAAGGTTGAATGAATATGAAAATAGATGACTGTTAAGGGAAATGTTGAAGTTTCATTTTGTTATAATGTATGTACATTTCTATGAATGACCCTAAAAAATATAATATTGGCTCTTGAAAAAGTCATGGAAAAGTTCTGAAATTTTGTATATGGATTATATGGGAACCCAGTTGTTATTCACATTGACAACGGCAGAGATTAATCACATTCATTACATGTAAATAAAGTGACAAAATGTCTAGTGATGTTAGGGCTTCTCTTCTGTGTTGTATGTCTCCATCTGCTGGACGAAGCATATTCTCAGTCAAGCCAACTATACCTGTACCTAAGGATTTTGAAATGTGTAGTTTACAGCACTTAATAATTGCATCCTACCTCTGTAAATGTACATGAATGCATGCTTTGTAATGGAACTAAATAATGACTGCAGTACGAAGCCTTTTAAGAAAGACTAGCACAAAAAGATGGAACAGAAGAAAGACTGAGGTTTAATGTCATATCTACACTGAAGTCAGATCTACAGATTCAAAAAGAGAAATGCTGAGAACATTGTCTCGGTAAGGTCACATTATGACCCTTTCTATCAGGTTGAGCTGCATGTAGTTATTCTTTGTCTTAAATATTAATGATATGTTCATGTGTGGTTGATTCTCTCTGACAGGGATTGTCAAATCGCCCCTGGCTGGAGACTTCATGAGCATGCAGTGTAGGGAGCTATTTCAAGAGTTAAATGTTGAAATAATTCCTCCTTACATGATTGCATCAAAGGTAAGATCTTAAGATGTTAAAAAAGATACTGTAGAAGATTGCATGTCAGTGTTTTTTTTGCAATTTAGGCCACTAGCACTAGCTGTGATGTTTTGGTCAAACAATATATATTTACTAAAAGCAATTTAATTGAGGAATGGGTGATGGAACCAAAAATATCATCATTATGAAGTGTTGAGTAGATATTGATAATCATGTGAAAGTTGAAGGATGCCAGATTATCTCTGGGTTTAAAGTACTCATAAAAGAAAATGGAAAAAAAAAAAACCAAAAAAATGCAAATGACAATGAAAATGTTCGGAAAGACAAAACATGAAACTGACAAAATGACAAAACACAACAAGACAAAAACACACCCTTATGCTGTAATTTAGTGCTTCTGTTGTGAAAGCTAGCTATGAGATACTTTTAGCAGAGAACTTAAAGATAAACAAGCAAAATGAAACCTGAAGATGCAAGAAAAATGTAGATTATAATATGTATCTAGATAAATATCACTGTTTCTCATGTCATGAATGTGATGGTGAACATTACCATGAATCAATGAGGTAT
This sequence comes from Sphaeramia orbicularis, assembly GCF_902148855.1. Lineage (NCBI taxonomy): Eukaryota > Metazoa > Chordata > Actinopteri > Kurtiformes > Apogonidae > Sphaeramia > Sphaeramia orbicularis. The sequence goes on along the minus strand of NC_043960.1, from coordinate 51,868,018 downwards.
AATGTAGATGTTTTTCCCAGTATCATGGTTTTATTACCTCCGCCAAGGAGGTTATGTTTTTGCCAGGGTTTGTTTGTTTGTTTGTTTGTTTGTCTGTCTGTTTGTTTGTCTGTCCGTTAGTGTGCAACATAACTCAAAAAGTTATGGACAGATTTGGATGAAATTTTCAGGGTTTGTTGGAAATGGGATAAGGAAGAAATGATTAAATTTTGGTGGTGATCGGGGGTGGGGGGGCCCACGGGGGGGTGGGGGGCCACTGATCGTTAGTGTGCAACATAACTCAAAAAGTTATGGACAGATTTGGATGAAATTTTCAGGGTTTGTTGGAAATGGGATAAGGAAGAAATTATTAAATTTTGGTGGTATTCGGGGGCGGGGGGGCCCACGGGGGGGCCCACTGATCAGCCTTGGCGGAGGTCTGCGCTCTCCGAGTGCTTCTAGTCTAAATCTAAATTTTGCCTGTAAGTTGATTAACTGAATGATAGTGTTGGTAAAGATAACATATTGAGCAAATACTTCAGATCCTTCCACTGGATATTTACTGCAGTGATGAATATGTTTCAGCTGCAACAAGTTCTTTAACTCTTTACCTGATGTGGTGAGTAGCGTCTCAATTCTGAAACAGCCATCAGGCTCATCAAGCTTACAAAAAGAGTGGTCCAGGGAGTATGAGACATCATTTTCACACATGGACTGACCACCACTGGACAAGACTGTACACAGTGGTCTGACTACCACCATAAATACAAGGTTTTAACCAAAAATTTATGTAACTATGGACAACTAAAATGAAACATTGCATAAACATTGCAAAGCTTAAATTATATCATGGTAAATGTATCCTGTTATCAAATCGAAAGGGGGGTGGGGGGCTGGGTCAAACAAAATATTGCATATGGGCCTGTTTTTTTGGGCCATGCACTATATATTAGCATCTGTGTTTCAGACTGGGTAATCAGAAAGGCAGTGCTGAGTCAGTGTCTGCTACATAAATTGTGCAAAGTAAAAAACGAGAATAATTAGTATAACTGTAGCACCTTAGTATAAAACATTTTCAGTATGAAACACGTGTAAAGGTGAGTTTATTGGAATGCATTCATGAGCATTACCATCTAGGCATCTGCAGTTTGTGTTTATCCTATCACCTGTGTGTCGTCTTTCTCACACAAGCCACCGTTGACCTCTGTGATTTTAATTTCAGGATGCAGTGCGGGAGGGAGCCCCAGCCAGCTGGAAGAAAAAAGAGAAACTACCTCAAGTCACTCGCTCATGGCACAACTACATGTGTAATGTAAGCAGTAGAATCTTCAAACATTTGTGTGACCACATACTGTAGCATCAGTGGGATGTCTGAAGGTGAGCTGACTCTGTTTTACTCTGTGCAGTGTGTGATCCAGGACTTCCAGGCGTCGGTGCTGCAGGTGTCGGACTCTCCATACGATGAACAGTAAGACCACTATTTACTCTGAATAAGTGGGAGGGTGGTCACACTTTTTGCCAGTAATGACTAATTTGATGTTTGATTCTCCTCTTTTACACTGGTTTGAGTGCCGCAACTATATCTTCTGTTAACCTCACCTCACCACCTGTTTCTTTTCTAATAGGGGTCTGGGCTGCAAAACAATAATGACAAATGTCATACTATAGTTTTATACTGTGATAAATATCATTGCATTGGTTAGTTTGATTTAAATTGTTACCTTTGTGTCCAAAATGCCTCAGAGATGGTTTTTACTTAATTTCTCTTAACATTTTTTTTTTTTTTATCCATGACTTTAGATGTTCTACCTCTAAGTTTCTAAAAATATTTTTCGCGCTCTAAATAATAATTTTCTACCACAACTAACCATCTACTTTCTTCACATCTCACTTGAAAAGAAAAATCTTCTATTAAACTTGAAGGAAATATTGATGTTTCTAAACTAAATAAACAAAAATATCAGGACATGTCTAAAGCTGTAAGATGTCCTGTTCATGATGATTTGACATATGAACATCAGTATTAAAAATCAATATGATAATTATCACAATATGAAACTATATTATAACATGTGTTGTTATTGTTTGTTTCTCAGACCCCGGTTAGAAAAGAAACACCTGAATTCAATGTGTCTCAATACTTTTGTCCATGTGTGTATGACTTAGGCAATTATGCTCTGAGGCTAATGATATCTAAAGCTTTCACTGTTCTGTTGGATCAGGGTTGCTGCCCAGATGCCAACAGTCCACTATGAGCTGCCAAACGGCTACAACTGTGACTTTGGGGCTGAAAGGCTGAAGATCCCAGAGGGGCTCTTTGACCCCTCCAATGCCAAGGTGTGTGCACTGGCGTGAAGAGCTACACAATCTCAGTCAGTGTGTTTTTTATGTCTTCTGAATCAGTTAGTGAAGAACTTGTGTTTGGTCTGATCTCTCCAGGGTCTGTCTGGAAACACCATGTTAGGAGTCGGACATGTTGTAACAACCAGTGTGGGAATGTGTGACATCGATATCCGACCAGTGAGAAGCAACACCTTTTCAATGCATTGTGGAAAACTTAGCATGTCTGTAGTTTTTCTTTGTTTTAAATAGATGTTTCCCACAGCCATGAAAAACCTGGGAAAGTTATGCAACTTTTAAAAAACTTTTTAAAATTTCCAAAGTAATGTAATTATTTTGTCTATTTTGAAATTTACAAAACCACAGCGTAAGTCAGTTTTCAACAGTAAATGGCTAAAATACATGAAACCAAAAAGAAATTGCACGCTTGGAATTTTAAAAGCATATTTCCAGAAAATACAACCCTGTCTGCTCTGTCTTTTCTCTCTTTTGCTCTCCTAAATGCACTGTCCATATTATCAGCAGAAAAGACATTTGTCAGGGACATACCTGACTTTAACAATAGAGTCATGGAATTTACATGTTTGAGGGATAGACAGGTGAAATTTACATTTAAAAAAAATAATGACTGAAAACACATTCTGTGTATTTTTATTTTAATTCAGATTAATATTTTAAAATAGTGGTGCATGTGCTTTAATGTATCCTAGAGGTGATTTGTGAATATAGTGCGTCTGAAAACTGACTTGAATACTGCACCCCCCCCCCCAAAAAAAAAAAAAATGTCACCAGTCACCACTGGTTTTGACAAACATGCACATCTGTTTATGTGCACTTCATCATGTGCACATGTTCCACGAAACAACATTTCTCCAGCACTGTTTTGCAAAGATGCTGATGCAGCATCCTGCACTCGGCACCATCCAAGAATTAGCCAACAACACAGATAACTTTTAAATCTATTCCAGAACAATAGTGGAGGTGTGCAATGTTTCTGCAGCACATAGATAGATAGATAGATAGATAGATAGATAGAAAGAAAAACAATTTTAGATATTTATAGCATAGTACAATGTACATCACTGGGATAAAAAATGAAAAAAAATAATCATGAGTATACGTTTTCCTGTAGATATGTATTTGACCCCGGTGATAAGGTGCTGTGCTGGAAAAATATGAAAATGACCCTTAAAAGTGCTTGAATTTGATCTTGAAATATGTGTACGAACCCTGTACAAAGCCGAAAAATGGTTGCCAAGTGACATAGAACTTTTTGGTGAAACCCCTAATTGTATATCTAATTTTTTCTAGATTACTTTGACTTTTTGTTGAAGAAAACTAGTGTGACAGACACTTCCAGCAAAGGCAGTATAAAATGTAGAGTAATTATTTGTCTCCAAATATATGAATCTTGTGCTTATTTTCCAGCCTGATGTTTTTATTGTGTGTTGTGTGTTAGGGTCTGTATGGCAGTGTGGTGGTGACTGGAGGAAACACGCTCATCCAAGGCTTCACAGACCGGCTCAACAGAGAGCTCTCTCAGAAAACTCCTCCAGTGAGCATCACGCAGTCACATTTTACCTTCTCTGATCTTCAAATACATCAAGAAACATGTTTTGTGCTCAAGTTGAATATGTGTGTTTGCAGAGCATGAGGCTGAAGCTGATCGCCAACAACACCACAGTGGAGCGCCGCTTCAGTGCCTGGATAGGAGGCTCCATCCTGGCATCGCTCGTAAGTCACACAGCAGCTAAAACTGTCCAAAAAACAATATGAATGTCCAATAAAAGTGGCACAACATAAACAGATAACTGCAGCCTTTTGGACCAAGGTCAAGGTCAACTTTACTCCTATAGTATATTTTTTAAAAAAAGTGGCCAAAGTGCTGTGCAAAGATATAGGTAAAAATATAAGAAAATGATAAAACTAGCACCAATATATAGATATACAAGATGAGATATAAAACTGATAAAAACAGATACACAGTAATAGGGTAAATAGCATCTAAAAACACAACCAGAAGATAAAACAAAGGTCACACACTTGTACTAAAGGCCTGTGTGAATAGGTGCATATTTAAAACAGATTTAACACTTTCAGTGCCATGGGCCGATTAAATCGGCTTTACGAAAACAACCTGTAAAGTGCCACGGGCCGATCAGATCGACTTTGGAGAACACGCCATATTTGTGTACAAACAAACCATCCACCCCCATTTCTTTCTCACATTTCGATGACGTTCTTTCTGTGTCCCCCTTTTGAGACCAAGCAGACGGGAATCTGAGGTCACGCGACCGAATAATATTTTTATATCTTTTTAATGTTTCTTATTCTCTGGTGTTTCATCAGAGGGAGCCCTCCACGCCGGGGGGCGGCTGTGGACTCCGGGGGCTGTGGCGCCTTCTCTCACTGGGGTCCGCTCCTTTCTGGTGGGTGGGGGTCCCAGTTGGCCCTCTCCCACTAGTTGGGATGCGGGGCTGTGTTGCTGGTGCCTGGTCGCCGGGGTCGGCGGCTGCCTCCTGGTGCGGATGGCTCCCTGAGACAGCGCCTCCTAAATTGATGTTTTACTTTTACTTGTACATTTTTGTTCTGGTCTACCCGTGCTCAGTCAGTCTTCTTAAGTATGTGTGAGCTTGAGGGTTTGCATGTATATGTGGGTTTGCATGTATATGTGTGTGTGTGCGGGTGAGTGGGTGGGTGTGGGTGGGGGGCGGTACTGATTTTTAAACTGATATGTAAAGCACTTTGTGCTACAGTTTTTAATGTATGAAAAGTGCTATATAAATAAAGATTATTATTATTATTATTATAAATTATGCAAATTACGATCAATAATGAATCGGCTGCGTCCGGTGTGTTTTGGATCTAATCAGCAATTGGTCGGATGTTACCGAGTGGTTTCCTGCAGGATTCTTCAAATATTATAAAAACGACGCGAAATACTGAAAAACGGCCAAATTCTGTGGCACTTTTAAGGCTTATTAGCCCCTTAACTGTCTGGCACTTAAAGAGTTAAGGTATCTTTAACCCTCAGGTCCTTGGGTATTTTTGTACATTTTTCTCATTTGGTCATCATTTTGGCTGTGTTGCAGCTTTTGGCATGAAATTCAGCAGGGACTTTTCTTTTTAGTGATATTTTTGAAATCCAGTGTCTTTTACTCTTACATGTGTTTTATCCTCCCATGAGGCTCTAATCACCACCAATGTTCCATCTGCCTACTATTTATTATATGGAAAATATTATATTTTTTGGTGTTTTTTTTTTGTAATAAATTATTCAGAATTCAAATTATTAAACTGGCATTTAAAAGGTTAAAATCCTGAAAATTGTTGAATGTTTGGTAGTTTTGAGCAGAGCTGAAGTTGTTTAAGAGATGTATGAAAAAAAATGTTGACATACGCTGATTTTATGGCATTTTTGCCATGAAGGTAACCAGATGGTTGTAAATTTGAGGAGGGCTTAAAGGTTAAAAGAAATTTAACGTGTCTAAAACAGAAGTAAAGTGCTCAATGGATTGTGCACATATGACATGTTGGAGCTGAATGTTCCAGAGCCTTGGACCTGAACAGAAAAGGCTCCGTCACCTTTAGCCTCAGACAGGTTTTTGGTTCATCTAAAATCAGGTGATTTGAGGATGGTGTTTCTATAGCTGGAATGTGTGCAGTTAAAAGCTCTGAAAGGAGCTGGTGTGATTGACTAGAGGTACTGGAGGATACGGGTCAATGTTTCATTTGCCATGTCAGGATTGTTGTTCTGCTTCCTTCCTCTGTCTGTGTTACTGCTCGTTGATAAAGGGCGCTAGGGCGTTGTCCACCTGTCTCACATGACGAAGATGATAGGAATCCCATTAAATAATTAAAAAATATATATATTTCATGGAATGAATAAGTAAATAAATTAGCTATACATGATCCAGGCCGTGAGTACCGTGTATAATCTGTATTCAAGTGTACTTCATATGTTTTGGGTCGTTTAGTGAACAGTCAAGGGATGGGCTTCCTGTTTGGGCCCAAGGCTCTCCCTTTACCATATAGACACTGGTTATAAATGGACCAGTTGACCCCCCACCAACACAAGAGATAGGAGAGCCTTAAGGACCGCCCACAGGGGTAAACATCACATCCACTAAAGAATCAAGACCGTCCTCAGAAATGGAATCAGAGAATAGGTCTGTAGGTAAAACTACAGATATGTTCACAAGCGGCAGGATGGCTCAGTAGGTAACACTACTGGCTTTGATGCAGGAGGCTGCGGTTCAAATCCTGACATGAGCGGTAACATTGACATCTTTTAGCCCTTACCTTATTTTCCTATTTTGTGTAATTCCCTGTGATCTACCTGTTCTACCATTACCCCAAGTCTAAATGCACTGTCCATATTAGCAGTGGAAAAGACACTCGTCAGGGACATACCTGACTTTAACGATAGTCATGGAATTTGCATGTTTGAGGGATAGACCGGTGAAATTTACATATAAAAATTAAACAACTGAAAAGATATTCTGTGTATTTTTATTTTAATTCAGATTAATATTTTAAAATAGTGGTGCATGTGCTTTGTTGTATCCTAGTGGTGATATGTGATTATAGTGCATCTGAAAACTGACTTGAATACTATGCCACCAAAAAATAATGTCACCAGCCACCACTGGTTTTAACAAATATGCACATCTGTTTACGTGCACTTCATCATGTGCACATGTTCCAGGAAACATTTCTCCAACGATGTTTTGCAAAGATGCTGATGTAGCATCCTGCGCTTGGCACCGTCCAAGAATTAGCCAACAACATGGATAACTTTTAAATCTATTCCAGAACAATAGTGGAGGTATGCAATGTTTCTGCAGCACGGAGATAGGTCTAACAAAGGGTGGAGATGGACCTGGGTATGTTGAACAGAGTTAGAATACTATATTATATGTCCAGACAGAAAATCGCATTATTATTATTATCACAAAACAAACAAACACAGCAGGCCTACACAGATGAATTACAGTATAAAAACAATAATAGATTGATTTATAAATCAAAATTTAACTTAGCTTAAAATCTACATTATACTCAACTGACAAATGAAGGATTGAGTAGATGACTGAATAGAGAAAATACAGGTGACAAAGTTATTGTTTGTTTTGACAGTTTATGGCCATGGGAATAAAAGTATGTTTGTGTACATTTTTCTGGCTAGAGGGACATGGTAGCGGTGGTCTGATGGTAGGAGGAGGGGCTTGATCTGTGGTCATTTTCTGAGCTTTCCCTCTGATTGCTTTGTTACTGAGTTCTGACAGTAAGATTTAAGACCGAGTTATTTTATTGTTGTTTTTACTTCCTCTAATTTGGGAAAGCTTTGATTTGTTTTTAGCTGAGATGAGACTGTACCATGCTGTTGTGTTAAAGGTTATTACTGATTCCACAGCTGTGAAAATGTCCTTTATGACATCAGAACTCAGGATCAGGAACAGGCATTGACTTGTGTATTTAGACTTCCCATGGTCCTGAAAACCCAGAAGAGTAGAAGAATTAAGGTGAAACTGATTGTTTTTGAAAACATTTAGATGCTGCAGTTTCTTTTTGTTGTCATTGTGTGACAATTCTTTTGCATAATTTTGGATCCGTTATTTAAAAATCCTTATAAACTAAATGTCTCCTTCGTTTTAGTTTAACAGAGTGAAAATGGTTATTTAACTTTCATCCAGTAATAATCTCAAGTCTGTGTTTATTTGGTCCTTTAAAAATTCTGTTTAGGTTTTTAATAGGAACACTGTTTGAGCATACACTGTATTGCCAAAAGTATTCGCTCACCCATCCAAATAATCAGAATCAGGTGTTCCAATCACTTCCATGGCCACAGGTGTATAAAATCAAGCACCTAGGCATACAGACTGCTTTTACAAACATTTGTGAAAGAATGGGTCACTCTCAGGAGCTCAGTGAATTCCAGCGTGGAACTGTGATAGGATGCCACCTGTGCAACAAATCCAGTCGTGAAATTTCCTCGCTCCTAAATATTCCACAGTCAGCTGTATTATAAGAAGGTGGAAGTGTTTGGGAATGACAGCAACTCAGCCACAAAGTGGTAGGCCACGTAAACTGACGGAGCGGGGTCAGCGGATGCTGAGGCACATAGTGCGAAGAGGTCACCAACTTTCTGCAGAGTCAATCGCTACAGACCTCCAGACTTCATGTGGCCTTCAGATTAGCTCAAGAACAGTGTGCAGAGAGCTTCATGGAATGGGTTTCCGTGGCCGAGCAGCTGCATCCAAGCCATACATCACCAAGTGCAATGCAAAGCGCCGGATGCAGTGGTGTAAAGCACGCCGCCACTGGACTCTAGAGCAGTGGAGGCGCATTCTCTGGAGTAATGAATCGTGCTTCTCCATCTGGCAATCTGATGGACGGGTCTGGGTTTGGCGGTTGCCAGGAGAACAATACTTGTGGGACCGCATTGTACCAAGTGTAAAGTTTGGTGGAGGGGGGATTATGGTGTGGGGTTGTTTTTCAGGAGCTGGGCTTGGCCCCTTAGTTCCAGTGAAAGGAACTGTGAATGCTTCAGCATACCAAGACATTTTGGACAATTCCATGCTCCCAACTTTGTGGGAACAGTTTGGAGCTGGCCCCTTCCTCTTCCAACATGACTGTGCACCAGTGCACAAAGCAAGGTCCATGAAGACATGGATGACAGAGTCTGGTGTGGATGAACTGGACTGGCCTGCACAGAGTCCTGACCTCAACCCCATAGAACACCTTTGGGATGAATTAGAGCGGAGACTGAGAGCCAGGCCTTCTGTCCAACATCAGTGTGTGACTTCATAAATGTGCTTCTGGAAGAATGGTCAAAAATTCCCATGAACACACTCCTAAACCTTGTGGACAGCCTTCCCAGAAGAGTTGAAGTTGTTATAGCTGCAAAGGGTGGACCGATGTCATATTGAACCCCATAGACTAGGAATGGGATGTCACTTAAATTCATATGCGAGTAAAGGCAGGTGAGCAAATACTTTTGGCAATATAGTGTAGGTCTTCTGTACTAGATTTGGATAAAAACCTGTCTTGATCAAAACACTCATGACTGAAGAAAATGAACACTCACAGCTTTATTTGTAGATGAAGTATGTCTAGTATTCTTTCCTAACTGTCATTAAAGCCCCTGGCCGGACATGTTTTTTTTTTTTTTTTTTTTTTTTTTTTTTACTAATACTGTTTTTTGTGTGCACCAGGGAACCTTCCAGCAGATGTGGATCTCCAAACAGGAGTACGAGGAGGGAGGGAAGCAGTGTGTGGACAGGAAGTGTCCTTGATTCCACATCCAGTCTCAGCTTCTCTGTCACCGTCTCCCTTTGACACAAGCTCAGCATCGTCAATTGTTCTTCTCTGACCCTGGACTCAGGAACACCTAAAGAAAAATGCTCCTGTTTTGTATGATTCTTTTTAAAAATAAGCCAGTTTGTCCTTGACATTATTAAAATGGGATTCAACTTCCTTTGTTTATGTTATAAGTCTGTTGCCTTCATTTGATGATGTTTTACGGTTGTTCTGGAATTGGAAGACCCTAGTTCCAGCTACATACTGTCCATGTGTTTTAGTTTTACTAGACATAGTATGACATGGTCAGGATCAAGACTTCGTTCATTTGGTGAAATTTTCCATGTCACGGAAAAAAAAAAAGAAACATATGCTGCAAATATTTTTACAAATGACTGATGAGGTCAAAAAACAAAGGGTCAGTCATGTCTTGTACCATAAACTTGTCCATAAGTCCAATCAGATCCATCTGTGACTCAAAACAAGTCTGTTCAATTTTCTATTGTTTGTCTTTGGCTACATGTGATCTTTTAACAATAAAATCATTTTTTCCACTGATTTCAGCAAATTAGTGATGGAACTGCAAAAACCTGCAAACCTTTTCCATCAAAGTGTATGTTCTTGAATGTTACCATTGAGGATGCTATGGACTCTGGTTCTATCAGGTGGACCAGCCCACATTTCTACTGATTTTGAGTTGAGTAATCTCATCACATGCTTTGAGAACTTGTTTTTCAGTCTTGATATCTTTCTTTGTTCTTGTGCTCAAGTGAAACCACGCCATTAACCCATAAAGGCCCAGTTCTACTTTTGGTGACAGTTCCAAATATTTTCTTTATATTTAATTTTCTTATTTCCTTTGTATTTTGCATTTTTCAGTGTAAATTAAGTATTTTCCTATATTTAATTTACTGATCATGTAGATCTTTGTAAAAGCTCTGAATAAATTCAAAGGTTATTAAAAATAAGAAAAATGTGACTTGTTCAACAAAGTACGTCATTAACTGAACATAAACCCAGTGTGTCCATCCACTGTCACTGATCCAACTCCATGGGTTTTACTGGTGAATCAATGTTGTAGAAGATGACGGCGTTTCCATGTTCACTACAGAGCCTCTGAACGTCCAAATGGGTCACATCTGATGACCATGAAAAGATAAACTGTATTTTACACCAATTATTTACATGTATTGATAGGATTAGGGGATCAACAGTTATTAAACGCTTACTTCAAGAGATGGTTTTGGTCAATTGTGGATGTTTGGGTCTTTGTGGGTTAATGTTTCCTGTTGTCCTTTCTAGATTTTCCTTAAATTTAGTGGCGGACCTCTGATAACAATTCATCATTGGGAATTTAAAATGTCAGAAAATGAAGAATGATTGAATGTTTGCAGTTCTAGTCAGTGGACAGTAATTGAGCACCAAACACTGAGTTCGGTTAATGCAGATTTTTGCTTCTATAATGTTATTGTCATCTCCATCTTCTCTCTAAACCAGGGGTGTCAAACTCTCTTTAGTTCAGGCGCATTAAGCCAAATTTGATCTAAAGTGAGCCGGACCAGTGAAATAAGAACATAATAATATAGAAATAATGTCAACTCCAAACTTTCCTCATGTTTTAGTGCAAAAAAAGTAAAATTATGTGATAAAAATGTTTACATCTACCAACTATCCTTTAAAACAATGTGAATAAAATGAACTAAAATTTCTGAAGAAAACTAAGAGCAATTTAACATTATGTCTCAGTTTATCATTTACACATGTAAATTACAACTTAAACATCACAGTGGATCAACAAATACACAAAACATTTAATAACAGGCAGAATATTAGTTAACTTGCACTTCAGACATTTCAAAGTGTTTAATTTGTTCAGGTTATTCGCATTTTTGTGAAATGATAGTTTTAGTGTAAATAGTGAAATGACATGAAAATGTTTACATTTTTGAGAAAAATTTGGAGTTGTGAGTATTTATAGGTTATTATGATAGTATTTTACTGATCCGACCCACTTCAGATTAAATTGGTCTGTATGTGGAACCTGAACTAATATGACTAATATCTTCAGTGTTATTTGCATTTCACAAATTCATCCCACAGGCCAGACTGGACTCTTTGGTGGGCCAGATTTGGCCCCCGGGCCACACATTTGTGACCTCTGCTCTAAACTGATGATAAACTTTATTTCAAACATAAGTAGGAATAAGATACAAGAGGGGAACAAAAGGCAAAGAGAAATGACAAATTTAAACCTAACACTCCAGAATACTGAAAGAAGCCAAAAAACTGCGCATACACCTGCAATGGTTCAGGCTAAAGGAAAACTGTTTTTGTTTTCCCAGAATACCAATCTCCCAAGGTTTGAACCAGTTTAGTTTTGTTTAAAGCTGTACAGAAACATTTAACAGTTTATATAAGATGTGTTTTAATATTACATGTGAATACAGGAAATATTTATTCATCATTTGATTTCAAGCATCAAGTAACAGCTGAACAAATGCACACTTTACACTGAACACATTCAGACCATGTCGAGTTGATTCTTTGATGTAGAAAGACTCAGCTCCTCAGGAACAACATGGGGAAGGCCAAGGCCCTGTGTCTGATCAGATGTAAGTCTTTAAAAAAAAAAAAAAAACTTTTTTTTTTGTTTTTTTTTTTACAAAATGTGCGTCTCAGTTTTCAAGATGCAGGAACCTTCATGAGGGGAAACTTTTCCTTGAGTTTAGCGAGCTTTTGCTTTTCTGAGTTGGCCTTCCTGGTTTTGTCCCGGAGGTGCTTCTCCAGACGCAACCTGCAGGACGAGGGAATTTGCAATGTGTTAAAGAAGTGGAATGAAGGCTTGAAACGTACACCTATCGCATGTTTCTGGTCTTACCTCATGTGTGGCTGGACAAAGTGTGGAGTGTAGAACGTCTTTCGCTTATACCTTTTATTCATGTACCAAGGAATTGCATACTCTTTGAATCGATACCTGACAAGGAAGAAAAAGTCTATGTGAGAGAGACCACTTCCACACTTCATTTTCCACAACCCGGCTCTTAAGAGGAAACAATCAGAATACGAGTCACCTACAGAGGGTCAGTCAGCATAGAAATACAAACTGCACCAATCTTACCACCACTACACAAATGACAGATGATGTATTTGTTTGATGATTGGTGCCTAAAACTGATTTTGATTTGAATGTAGTCGAGGTGTATATTAGTATTTAGCTTCTGCCTAAGCCTATTCAGTCTCAACATAATTCACAATTGGTTGACTTGAAATTAGCCTCATGGTTTGTATTTTCTGTATTAAGGATGATGACTGAATCAACGGAAACCTCATACACACATCAGCCTCATAAAGGATATGACAGGCCTCCTGAAGTGCAGTCATTTGAACCCAATTTTTTTTAAAAAAGTGATAGGAGTCATTTCAAAACACGCATAATCAAAGGAACCAAGAAACCAAAAAAATATTGGTGATAAGCATTTGAGTGATGATGCTCATCCAAAAAGTGATTACTTTAGCTTGGAAATTGATCTAAAACACAGCTGATCAAATTCCCATTTAAAAGGGGTCATATTTATCTAAAACTCATTTTTGTTTGTCTTTGGTTCATTTTTTTGTGTATTTGGACCCTAATAGTTGATAAAGTTTTAATTTGAACCCTCCAGGTGCTGCAAACCTATCTTTATATTCATTTGAGCAAAAATCGAGTGGATTTCTACAACCTGTTTTAATTCCTTCTTAATTTGTTACGTCTGTAATTGTTTACGTCATGACATTTGCACATATAAGGTCCAGACTTCCGGCAAACATTTCTCAGAGTACGCCATAACTGTTTATCAGCAGCAGCGGTTGTAGTCCATACTGAAAGTATGTCCAAACTATGAACCGATTACCTAAAATGTTCAGTTGTTGGTTGAACGGGACAGAGCAGCACAGCCAATAACTTTGAGGGGTTTTGGCTTGTCATCTAACCTGGCAAAGTTCATATTAAAAATAAATAAATCACATCACAGAGTTAGCACTTTCAAGCACTTCAACTAAGATTCAGGTACTTTTCAGACCTTGAAAACACAACTTTGAAATTCAAGCATTTTCAAGGATTTCAAGCCCCTGTAACTGAGTGACATGGTGGCTCAGAGTTGTCATGTATCCTCCATGTTGTCATTACGTCATACAGGTTCCCCCACTATTAGAAACATGTATGCTAAGTTAATTGTCCTGTTGGTGCTTTGACCAACTGGTGTGAAGGTAGTATTTGTCCCATTGCTTATAGTGAACTAGGACAGGTCAAAAGCACAAAATCAGTTTCCCTACAGGGACAATAAAGGGAACTTTACATAAACAAATCATGATGAATGTATAGTGAAGACATCTGATGGAACTTACTGCTGTTGCTTTAAAAAAACAAAAGAACTCACTTAAAACCTACAGCCTCCCTGATCTCAAGAATCACTGAATTATGAAATTATCCAATTCTGCAACTACATCCTCCAAAATGTTGTACCCTGATCCTTTAAAAGGTTCAATCTGAGTACAAACATACACAGAGTCTTCATCCTCACCAATAGATGTATCCGAATAGGTTCCTCCTCCAGGCTCCGGGCCTGCCCTTCTCCTGACCCGTCTGCAACAGACGCAGTGCAGTTTCTCTCTCCGTTACCACCGTCTCCAGCCTGAACATTGACCGCTCAACCTGAGAGGTGAAAACACATTTACTTCTATTTCACCATGCCTAAATGAGTTGAAAAAATATTAAAGTGTGGTTAGATACAAGAGGCCAGAAACACAGACCTTCCTTAATCTTTCTGGACTTGGCATTTGAAGTCGTTGCCGCTTTGATTCCTGCTCCAGTGTGAGTAGCATGTTCTTTTCTTTTAACAGCACATACCTGACACAGGATGACAGCGTCACACATGGAGTAGATGCTCACACTGTAAACACTATATCTGTGTAACATTCACAGAGCTCACCAGAGTTTGTGTAAATCTTCATTACTTTTTGTTCTCAGTTGTTTAGCGGTCCATGGAGCACCTGAGATTAAGATTAACATATGATAAGATATGACTTTATCCATCCCACCGTGGGGAAACTGCAGTGTTCACAGCAGCAAAAATACAAAAAACAAAGTGTGGAAAGACAGGCAGAAACATTCCAGAGTGAAACAGGAAATAAAAGACAATCCTCTTTTTATATTACTTGTTCTGTACATATGCATATTATTTACATATGTATAATAATGATAATTTGCAGTCATGTTGAAACAACAGAAACAGACCATGACTGCTCTGACTTACCGAAAATTTAATAACAATTCCCTCTTGAACAAATCAAACTGATCTCATAACTTGCATCCAATCAAATGGAGCAAAAACATCTAGAAGACAACACTGTCTTGTTGGGGGTAAATGTGTTGATACTCCTCACCTGATTTGACGTTGGCCTCCCCCCAGTTCTCTGGAAGGTCAAAGAACTCTTCCAGTCCTCTCCTGCTGATGGTGGTGTGCAGGCCTCGACACTGGCTCGCAGTGCTGGTGGGACTCGACCAAAATGGGGAAACAAGTGGTGACGTTTCTCTGATGTGAGCAAAATAAATACACATTTTACTTACTGCATTGCTTAGTTTATTTTTTTTAAACAGAGCTCTTCTTCGTGGCACAGTGTCAGCATTTTATGGTTTATTTTTATTTTATTTTTTTACAGTGGTCTTCTTTTCCGCTGTTCCCTTCAGGGGTCACCACAGCGTATCATCTTCCTCTATTTAACCCTATCATCTGCATCCTCTTCTCTCACACCAACTACCTTCATGTCCTCTTTCACTACATCCATAAATCTGAACTTTGGTCTTCCTCTAGACCCTCTTCCTGGCAGATCCAACCTCAGCATCCTTCTACCAATATATTCACTATCCCTACTCTGTACATGTCCAAACAATCTCTGTCTGGCCCCTCTGAATTTTTCTCCAAAACATCTAACATGTGCTGTTGTGGTCTTTCGAAACACAAGGAACCAAAATACTATGGAATGTGTAGTGACAATTATACATAGAATACATGCCATTTTTAGTCCAAAGCTGCAGAATTGTTTAACATAAAAGATGGTGAACACACTCATCAAAACACAGTGGAAATGATGACAAAATTAGTAGCTGTCTTCTGTGGGATGTCAGTGGGAAATTCAAAATGGGATGTTTAAAGTTGGAATAGAGGCAAAATGTGCTGATGTCAAATTCATTCTCCTTTCAGCAGAAACGGGGGCATTTGTAGTCAGAACACAAATGCTTTTCTAAATTAATCTAAGTTTAGTAGTGGGATAGCCTGTAATGACTTAAGTACATCGACATTTATCCGATATTCTGCCTAAAGTGTTATTTCAATTTAAAGTCACAAGTACAACAATTAAACTTTAAGGTGAATCAAATGCTGCGATCCCTCAATGTCAATGGACTACCTCCAAAAACAGCAAAAATTATAATCGAAAGCCCACTGGTTGTGTTTGCCATCTGTCGTTTTCGTAATGGATAATAATAACATTTCAAGACACAGCACCTTAAAAATCCGACGTTGTACGAACATTACTTAAGAACATTGGCAAACAGCTATGAGGACGTTCACACTAACATCGCTCTATCACCTGTTTTACATTGTGTATTATTTCCTTACCTGTAGAGCTGACAGTGATATTTGGTCACATTAACAGCCGAACGCTGAATGTTCGTCGCAGAAGATATCCTTAAGACATTTTGAAAACGCCTGCAAAGACTCAAAACGCGGCCTGCAGATGAGCACGCCGCCATGTTTAATAGTGCGTCTTGCCACATTACCCAACATGCACTACTTCTTCCCGTCCCTTACGACAAAAATATTTAATTTAAAGTTGTATTTCTTGATATTTTTATATTATTAAGAGGGAAAAACTACAATAAAAACTAATAAGTAAATACATTAATGGATAAAATAAAACTGACCTCATACATTGCCCTTACTAACTATGGCGATTTCAACTTCAAAGTCTCATAAACCAATCAGCTATCGCCTTGTTGGACTATCATCCCACAGTAGAAATGGTGGGCATGAGTGTTCTCAGGTCTGCTGCTGCTTTTGCAGCCAGACTGAGTCCTCTTAAATCTGGAAATACTGCGGCAAATTTACTCACTCGCACAGTTCCACGGACAGATAAAGGTGAGTAGCATATCCACAGTTTAAATAGTCTTGAGTGTAAATCCAGAGGGGGCCGTCTCATCTTATGACCTTGTGCCCGGTTTGTTAGCCTGCTAACATTAGCTAGCAGACAACGTTTGTCCTACTGTCAACAAAAAGGCACGAAACACGAGTGGGAATTTAATAGAAACATGGACCTGCTTACTTAATACCTAGTTACAGAGTAGGACCAGGTATACAATAAGTAACAATGTGCATTTAAAGTAAATATTGTTAATTTTAAATGAACCGATATATTGTCTATATCACGGTTGTCAATGTCCAAAAATGTCAATCCGGCCCATGCAAAGTACAAGTTTACTCAGAAGACATTAACTGTCAAGGATGTCAGAGTCTTGACAAGTTGTTGTTCATGAAGTTAAAAAAAAATGTGTGTCTATATATTTTACTTCCAGTTCCCAAATGTTTTGTGCCACAGTACATGTATAAATGATAAGCTGAGGCACAAAATTGTTGAAATTTACTTAGCTTTTTATTCACATTTTCGTAATTACATTTTCATGATGTAATTTCACTTAAAAACATACTTAAAACAGAGGGGACAAAAGGTGTTTGCATTATTTGCTATTATTATTATTGTTCATGTTATTTTATTTGTCTGGCCCACATAAGATCAAATTGAGCTGTGTGTGGCCTTTGAACTAAAATGAGTTTGACATCATTGATTTTTATAATTGACAGACAAAAGCAGCCCATTATCTATAAATTGAAGCAGAAGTGAAATTATGCACGTTCTACCATGTTCACAGCACTCTGCATTATGCAGTATGAGACAAATAAATAAATGCATTTATGCAGAGTTTTACCGGCTCCTGTTCTCTCTTCAGTAAAGCAATTAAAATATTCAAGCTTTTTGCACTATATCTTATATTTTATAGTATAATTATCGGAACATTATGAAACTGGAGTATTGTCAGAAGTATACTGTTTGGTGAAATCCAGATTTATTTGGCGACCCAAATAAAATTCCCCTGTGACCCACTTGTGTATCACAACAAAGTCTTTGGGAAATGAATTTTATCTGCCACACTCATAAAGGTTGACAAGAGGAATCTGTTAAGGATTGTACATCATTATAACTAACTATTTTTTGTTGACTTTTTAACACCAGGAAATGTGGGAATGATATTGTCAGAACCGCAAACAAAAACCCTCTCTTGGATTTTAAAATTTCAAAACCTGGTCAGTACTTTGCCCAACTTTAAATAACTTTAATCACAGGATCATAACAGCAGCTCTTGTGTTTTGCAGTTGCCGTCCGTTGGGGCCATGGAAAGAAATTGTTTGTCGTCAAACCCTCTGACTACTATGACAGGAGGTTTCTGAGCCTACTGGTGAGCACTGAAGCCTCATTTAAGTAATTGTCAAAGTCTTCACAAGCCAAGTAACTCACTCATGCACACACAGGGATGGGTGCTGAACCCTGGTACTAAATGGGCGAGGGCCAAATTATTAGACAAGTATCAATAAGCACAGATGTTATCAGTTTTCCTTATG
Source organism: Sphaeramia orbicularis (assembly GCF_902148855.1). Taxonomy (NCBI): domain Eukaryota; kingdom Metazoa; phylum Chordata; class Actinopteri; order Kurtiformes; family Apogonidae; genus Sphaeramia; species Sphaeramia orbicularis. Next base: position 51,849,686 of record NC_043960.1, on the reverse strand, counting down.
ATACCGGGCAAAGAAAAATAGACAGAAAAAGAAAAATCAAAAAGTTCTTTGGCTATTTTTTCTCACCAACTCTATTTCTGACTGACATTTGCCTGTTATACATTTTTGTGATTTTTAGCATAAAACTGAAGGCAGGACTGTCAGTATTGTCAGTGAGAGTGTATAGTAAAGTAGTCGAATTTCTTTAAATTACTCATGTGACTTTATTTTGGATGGTTTCGACTGCCAGGTCATTTCATCCACAAAATTTTTATTCTTATTTTCTTTGCAGCAATACTATGTCCTGCTGACGGGCATCCCAGTGGCTGTCTTTGTCACATGTGTGAATATATTTATTGGTAAGTAAGATTTTTAGGGACGCATTTAATAATATTATGTTTTTAAATGTTTGAGTCTTTATTGATTCAAAGAGAATGTGATGAAAGACTGAATGACTTTAAAGTAGCAACTGATTCTATATTTATAATGATGTCTATGTTAAAGAAATAACCAGACAATAACATTATCATCGACTATCAGCAAAATATCATTGTAAATATTAGAATCAGAATTGGCAATAAATTTTGCCATTGGTGCATCCCTAGACTTTCTTCTGTGTGTCTCTCAGTCACAACTAAATACTCAATTGAATATATCAATCAAAAGTAGTCACTTCTCAAGTGTTAACATCATTGTAATTGTTTGGCAAAGGTGAGGCAGAGCTGGCAGAAATCCCTGAAGGTTATGAACCCGAGCACTGGGAGTACTACAAGGTATGTAACTAGCTTTTAGCCTAAATTAATTTCCTGATAAGTTAATGTGTCACAACCCTGGTTAGTTAAAGGGTAGTCACGAGTGTATGTAATCTTGTATGCAGTAATAAAACCATTACCAAGAAAAATACAAAAAGCACTGACATTTCAAGAAAAAGGTCTGCATTTAAAACGTGAAAGTATATAGGGATCTGCAAACTACACTTAAGCTGCATATGACTTTCACCACCAATTTTTCATCCGATCTGTAAAACCAGAGTGATTGCCTAAGTATCATCAATCCGTTCATCTTTCCGTGATTACGCACCTGAATCACTTCCTTCATGGTGAGCAACTTCAAAGTGTACTCCATCACAAGCCATCTGTTTGTTTACATACCAAACTAAAACCAAACTGTCACTCGGGCCTTTTTGGAATTCCATGCAGCAGCAGCAGCCAGGAGCAATGAAGCTGTTTCCATATTTGTTGCTGCTGCGGCTGCATGGAATTCCCATTCACACAATGCAGTTTGCAATAAAATTTCCGAAAAGGCCTGAGTGACATATCGGTTTGGGATGTAAACAAATGGCCTGCTCGTGGTGGAGTACACTTTGAAGTTGTTCATTGCGAGGGAAGTGATTCAGGTGCGTTTGTGATACTTAGACTATGACTCGGGTTTTACAGATTTGATAAAAAATTGGTGACGAAAGTCATATACAGCTTTCAAGTATGAAAAGTCAGACTATTGATTTTACACTGTCTCTGTTCATTTTAATGGACATAGTATTGTCCATTTGGTCTCTGTTTCACTATTTTATCTGATATTTTAGATCCATTTTACTGCAGCATTCATGTGTGTTGCATTTTACTACTGTACATGTTTGAGGTTGAACTATTTTATACATTGTGGGTAGTTTAGTTTACAACAGTCTATGCAAGTCAGTGTTTCATGAGTTCAGAGAAACAGGCCTGTACAGCTTTGTAACAATACATTTTAAAAATTTGTATGAATACCAATTTCCTATTTTTCTCTTTATATTTCATTTTTCACTCTTTTGTGGTTTTTCTCCGTTTTTTTCTCTGCACTTGCTTGTTGTATGTTGCCGGTGTTAACTGTGAAATTTCCCCATAGTGGGATAAATAAAGTCATATTTTATAGTTAGTCCAAGAGGGTTTTTCAAGAGTTAATTTAGTTTAAGAAGCAAGAGACTAGATGCCTCTACAGGGCAATATGGATAAGCATAGTATAATCTTGGTCACCTCTCTACTGGCGTCCAAGTCTTAAATGTTAAATTTGTAATTGATTTGTACTCTGCCTGTATGTGCAGTATGTAAATACTGTTTTAAATATTGTAATTATTAGCACTGTTGTTGGTTTTACCAAGTGTTGCTGTACTGGAAATAGACTGAATCCATTTTGCTGAATAATCTGTGCTAATAAGACATTTTCTCTTTTGGCAGAGCTTGGTTCCATTAGTGACCAAGTATTGATACTGGGCTTCGTAACAGAAATTACTGTTTGTGGAGCGACAACTGTTAAAAAACTTTAAACACTGTACCTAAAATTACCTACTTTTTACAGTTTCATGTTTAGTTTCAGATTTGTGGATTAACTTTGACATTTTAAAAAATTTATTTAACCTTTATTTAACCAGGAAAAAAGCTCATTGAGATTAAACATTTTTAAAGAGCGTCTTGGCCAAGATGGCAGCAGAACTTACACAACATAGAAATCACAGCCATACATCCACACTAAAAATAAACATAAAACACAATAAAAGTCAGTTTTAAAACCATACATAAATCACTAAACTATGCCATAATTATTAATTAATAATTATGACACATTATGACATAACGTTGACATAATGGTCAATGAAAAAAAAAATCTAGGTATTTGTTGCTTTAAATATGCAGTTTAGCAGTTTTCCAGTTTATAGTCAGACTTGGTTTCTTATTATATTTACTTTTCCCTGATCCAGATTATCACCAATGAAAAAAGCTACAATTGAGCATTTGGATAAACCTTACCACTTTTTGTCTTTAAGAATATGTTTGTGTTGTGTTTTTTGATCTTATCACAGCACCCAATCACCAGGTGGATTTCACGGAATTTGTACGATTCCCCAGTGAAGGATTATGAGAAGATGATGGCTGCCATCCAAATTGAGAAAGAGAAGGCCGACATGAGGTGTGTTGTGTTGTAGACCTATCAGTCTTGATTCAATAAGACAAGAGTGACTTTGGGCATCAATGAGCTACTAGACCATGTTATCCCGTTACTTTTTTTATTCATCCATGTCTCTGTTGTCAACAGACTGATGAAGCTGGAGGTGCGTCGACAGATGAGGCAGAAGGGAGATGGACCCTGGTTTCAGGTGGAGACTCTTGACAAAGAGCTGGTCGACAACAGCAACAAATCCACACCTGACATTTAAACACCCAGCAATCTCACTGTTTGTACATTTTTTCTTCATGCGTAAATAAAATATCTACATGTACTCTGACTCTTTTTTCCTCTTTGCTTTTTTACTTGTTTGAAGTTGCATAAATCTGAATTAAGGATTTTTATATTTTCTGTGTAAAATTGTATAAATTTGACACTCTTGTTCTTTACCACTAAGAGAGGGGCAGTGCACAATTTGAAGGGTGAATTTCAATTTTTAGATTTTTACAAATTTTTTGAAAAGATTGAAAGTTAATCCCTGTGTAGGCAAGGTATCAGTGGGCAGGAGGGGCAAAGTGTTGTACGATTGGGTGGGGGTGTTAGTAAGCTCCGCCTACTTTTTCCCTTGTTCATCTTTAGTTTTGTTCCTGTCATTTAGTCTGTCTTCCCTAATCTGAGTCCTCACTGGCTATGTTGACTCATTTTGTAAATATACTGTTTCCCTGGCTTGTTTCATAAAGTAAGTTCATAACATTAGTAAAACTCATTTGAGTTAGTTTGACTATCAGTTGATTTGGTATCATGAAGTAAATTCAATATAGTGTGATTACTCTGGCAATTATTTTGTTTGGCCATGTTGTACGGTTCTTTGTTATCTGATGATTCTATGTACTCAAAATAAAACTAAACTACTTATTAATGCTGTAAAACTACTTTATGAGAAAGTGAATCCATTGACTTGAGTCATACAAGCCTAATCCTGGCTGGTGTTTAAACCCAGTATATTGAACAACCCAAGGGGATACCCACATGGTGCAAAGGTATTTGCTTTGACCGTATGAACTCAATTTTCATGCAACTGCAGTCTGTTTACTTTTTGTGGTGGTAGTGCCAGAGGTTTTAGAAGTGTTCACATCACTTCTTTAAAATAGTCCGTCAGTTTTAAGATATATTGTTAAAGTTCACTTTACTGCTGCAGTTGTGTGCGTCACATTGACTGCTTTTTATAGTTAATTTGAACAACTTTACAGTATTTGAGTAACTCCTGTCAAATGTTGTGACAAATTTCTAGTAAATAAGCCATATGAAGTGTTACTTGACCGTTAAGAGTGAGATTACTTTGTCAACAAGAAAAGCACTCGGAGAGCACAGACCTCCACCAAGGCTGATCAGTGGGGCCCCCCCCACCCCTGAGCACCACCAAAATTTAATCATTTCTTCCTTGTGCCAGTATCAGCATTTCCTGAAAATTTCATGAAAATCCGTTCATAACTTTTTGAGTTATCTTGCTAACAAACAAACAAACAAACACACACACACACAAAGCAAAGCAATCACAATACCTCCTGGCGGAGGTAAAGATCAAGCTAAAGTCTGATTCATGCCTACATATGGAAGTTGCCCAGATCTAAATTGAAAACCTCAGGTTCTGTGTGGTGTGTGCTATTCCCATTATGGGAAAAGTTAAAATACTAGTGAAAAGATTTTGGTTTTAGTACAAATTTAAATGTAGTACAAGATACTCAGTTTGCATTTGTTAGTACTTTGGCTGTATAGAAGTCAGCCCATATACATGAATGTTGAGTGGGTCGTCCAATAACCGAAGGGTTGGCATTGGTTTGAATCTCACTCTGTCCTAGTCATGTGCTGTTGTGTCCTTGGGAAAGACACTTAACCCTCCTTGCCTCCAGTGCAGCTACTCACACTGGTGTATGAATGTGTATTAATGTTTGGTAGTGGTTGGTGTTTGGTAGGTGCGGATTGGCAGTCATGCTTCAGTCAGTCTGCCCCAGGGCAGCTGTGGCTACATATGTAGTTTATCGCCGCCAGAGTGTGAATGTGAGAGTGAGTGAATAATGGATCCTCTGTAAATGCTTTGAGTATGCGTTCATAGAAAAGCACTATATAAATCTAATCCATTATTATCACACAATGTTATTTTGTTTGGAAGTAGTGTACATCATTAAAAAAATGTACAAATCTTAAATGTTTTCTTTATTGTAGTTGTATAATTTCATTAATGCACCAAACATTGCATTATTGTAGTGGAAATGCAAAGTTAAATAGTTAAATAAACTAATCACAAATAGGCTACAGCCCCCTCATGGTAAAATGTAGATGGGTATAAATATTTTTTTTATGGCTCCTGTCACATTTTCCCCTTCTTTTTCGAGTCGAAAATGGCTCTTTAGATTGTAAAGCTTGCAGATCCCTGGTCTATAGTGAGGATGTATTTACCACAATTTGTTTCACTTGAAATTTGCAATTAGAGGTATCGTCCAGCAGGGGGCAGATGTGCAGATAAGACGATTGTTTGCTGGACAAAGGGCCTCTGACAGACTACTGCTACAGAAATCACATAAATAATAATAATAGATTAGACTTCTATAGCGCTTTTCAAGGCACTCAAAGCGCTTTGCATGTTGATTTGTGAATTCCACATTTTTTTGCATACTATCATACGCACACATTGCATCTGAGCCTGCGAATTAATACACAAGACAGTTATTTTACCGTCAGTTAATTCTGAAGGGCTTATTATTTGCACAAGGATACCTATTCTGAAGATTTTCTGATAAGTCGGAATTAAATTAAAAGGTTTTTCCTGCATTCTGGAGAGGAAAACATGCTGTAGTAAGTGTGGGAGGCTTTATGAATCACCCTCAGAGGAGGTGGGAGGGGCCCTTCTGGTAAAATACCCCAGTGCAGAGACGCGTCAGACCAGTCAACAGTAGCAATGTAGGGTCAATTCTGCGCAGATCAAGGCATCTGCACGAAAAAAAATAAAACAAAAAAACAACACAAAACAAACAAAAGAGCAACATTAGCTTTTACGCACATAGCTTAACCACCGGGGCAACAGCAGCGGCGGCCTCCACCCCTCTGTCATTTATTTTTATGTTTTTCAGCGTCACATCCCCCTGGCCGGAGGAATGTAGAGACGGAGTGCTTTAAAAATAGCATCCTCTCTTCTGACAGCGCTGCTCCGGTGGCTCCGCTCCACTGTGGTGCGAGAAGCAGGAATGCGAAGATGGCTACAGACCTGGGAGAGCTGCTGGTCCCGTACATGCCCACCATCAGAGTCCCCAGAACAGGAGACAGGGTTTACAAGAGCGAGTGTGCCTTCTCCTTCGACTCCCCCGTAAGTCACCGTGTCCTCTCCGTCTGGACCGTGTGTCAGCGGATCCGCGAGCGTGTTGTTGGGGGGTGTAATGAGCGTCGCGAGCTGCCGTGACAGTCTGGTTCGGCTCGGCTCTGCTTATCAACACACGTGAATCTTGTTGTATTTACCTGGGGTGTGTACAGAGAGAGTGGGCGAAAAAAAAGAGGAGACACATCACCATGGCCACCATCCCCGTGAACTTGACGAGAAATAAATAATTAAATGTTGTTTACATCTCACGAGAGGGATGGAGGGCTCTTCCTTTATGCGCGCGGCCCAGGTCTGGCCACTTGACCGCCTCTAACGGGCTAATTAACCCGTAAACATGCTAACTAACACACCTGCTAAAGCTTCAGGGGCAAGTAGAACAGCTGTCTGCTTGTCTGCAGTCTCATTTAGGTATTTTTTTTGTATATATATAAAGAATGCGATACTCTGGCACGTAACTGTTTCTTTCATGGTAGTGTAAAAACACCGTGCTTTTAGCTATGTTTTTTTCTTTTTCTTTTCTACCTCTTAGCTTTAACTTTAAGCTAGTCGTTTTCGGGTGTGACGCGCATGACTAATTAATGCAGCTGTGAAATGTAATAATTACCCTTTTTTTTGTGTGTTGACTTAAGTAAATTCCCAAACTCCACAGTATGTGAGTTGTTCTGCATTCAAAAACCCACAACTATTTTTGTTACAACTTCCAAATGATTTTTTTTGTCTTTCCTAAGTGATTTATCACCATTTATTATAATCTTATCCTCTGCATTTGGCATTTTTCAGGGTAAGTCAGGTATTTTCCTCTATTTAATTAACTGATCTTGGAGATTTTCATGAAAGCCAAAAGTTTATAAATTCAAAGGTTATTATATCAGAACAGTGGAAACTGAAGTGACTTTTTTAGCTAAATATATAATTTGCTAAACATAACCCAACTGTGTCCATCCACTGTTATTGATCAAACTCCATGTGTTTTACTGGTCAGTCAATGTTGTAGAAGATGATGGTGTTTCCACGTTCACTATGGAGCCTCTGAACGTCCAAATGGGTCATATCTGATGACCATGAAAAGACGACAAATTGCATTTAAGAACAATAATTTACATGGATTGATAGGATTAGTGGATCAACAGTTATTAAACAGTTTAGATCAGTAGATGATTTTGGTCGGCGGTAGATGTTTTGGTCTTTATGGGTTAAGCATTTAATTTGAGTTATGGTTGCTAACTGTTATGTCGGCACTGTTATGTAGAAAATTGAAGTGGAGCATCACAGAGATAATACAGCAGGGTGTCCCACTACCATTCTAAACCTTAGGTGGAGCACACAACCCATGTTTGGCAGCACCTATAAGCAAAACTTTTGGTTATTCATCATGTGCTCTAGCTTTTCCTAATTTTAGCACAAAGATGTGGTGATGATGGTTTAAAATGTGAAATTTATATGGACTCTTTCTTCTGTTATGAACCTCAAACACCCAGCATATGTGCCTATATCATACACAAAGTTGGTAAAAAAAAGTTTTACAATTCCAACAGCACCAAAACCATCTGACAATCTCAGGAAAATCTTGTGTGTTTGTAGAATAGTTTTTAATATCACAGCAAAAGAGTTGGATAAAATGCCATCCATTCTTGTCTTTTGGGAAGTTTACTCCTAAACATTCTGCCATACAATCAAAATACATTTTTCTCCTGAAACCATTTTTAAAGGTGACTCAGCTGTCTGGAGTTCATCATGTTGGCCTGAGGACTGGTTTATTTTTATCTTTGCACTGTTGAGGCTCATATGTCACTTTGGGCCACTTAAAGGTTTATCACATGGGTTTGTAAGGCCTACACTGAGTGCACATTTAGGTTAGTTTTGAAGGGGGTTTCTGTCACTGAATTTTGGCCTCTGACACGTGTCAGGTCCAGTACGGTGATCTGTCAAAATTGAAAAGACCTGAAGGAGTTTTGAAGTGCGATCCACTGGTCACAGACAGACTGAACCCTTTGTGTACTGTAATGGGCTGTTTGAGTAAACCAACCTTAGGCTAAGCAGCAGTTTTGCAAGGAATAAGCATACAGTGTTGATTATATTAAATAGAATGCAAGAATATTCTTAAGTTTAAAATAAACAAATATTGACTGAACACTAATGGCATTCCAGTAATAACCAGGCTCTTCTGTAGGAGGCATATTCTCAACAGAAATGAGAATTACTGTATTTTCTGTACAAGAGAGTTCCAACAGATATTTGGCTCTTTGACAAGGTACAAAAAAAAGACTATTTACCAGGAAAGCCACTCTGAAAATCACTGGCACATTTCTCTTGCCCAACATGTGGTGTTGCATTTTTCTTGCTGGTGCTGTGCTGTGAGGCCAAAATACGCTTCATCACATTCATGGGATTTCATGCTTGAATATTTTGCTTTGATGCTTTTAAAATCAGTCTTCTTTTACTGATCTATTATAGTCCAGTTACGTGCGCAGCTCCAAAAGCAGAAGCAGCTTTTTGTATTAGTTGCTGTTTATGTACAGTGTTTCTGTTTGTTGTTTTTGTCTGCAGGAGTCTGAAGGAGGCCTGTATGTGTGTATGAACACATTCCTGGGCTTTGGAAGAGAACATGTGGAGAGGCATTATCGCAAAACAGGACAGAGTGTTTACATGCACCTCAAACGACACATCAAAGAAGTAAGTGTTCCTTGTGTTGCTGTATTTGATTTGGAAATATTTTTTTTTACTGGATTACTACAAGTAGAGGTGCTTGTATAGCACATCTTATTTCTTTGATATGTATGTATCTTTTTTATGTATCCATAATTTAGTATTCATAATCTACAATATAAGAATAAGAAACATACATGATCAAATTGTATATCAATAATTAATTAATATAACAGGATTTTATTGAGGATTCAGGGGCACTGATATGCTGTGGGTGGGATCGGGGATCATGTGGGCAAGTTTGGTGTTAATTGACTACATCATTTTAACATAATTTTGAATTTTGTCATTGCCATATTTAAAAAAGACACAGGTTGTAAGTTTTCACATAATAGCTGTAAGGAAGCAAATGAAAAATGAGTTGTGTTTCTAGGAATAGGGATTATTTAATCCCTTGTGTAATTCCTCACAGGGATGTTTTTTAAAATTTCAGTAGCATCATTAGTGTGTCTGAGTATTGAAGCTTCAACACATTTTTGCTGTGTGTTGAAGGTGTAAGTACAGCAGGTTCAGTTTCTGCTCCTGTGACTGATGCTGCACAAGTATGCAAAAGTATGCTGACTGACCTGGATTACTGGCATCATGGTGCATTCATTTTCAACATGGAATATAATTGTTTACCCATGAAAATTGGCTCTAACTGATGTTTTGTGATCTTCATGCAAGGACCTGTTTTCACAGTTTCAACCTTACACTCCTCTGTTCCTAGCTATGTTAAAGTCAACACTAAGAATAATCTATAATGTCCTTAAATGCATGATTTTATTCATGTTATTTCTGTTAGTGGATGAGGCAACAGCAATTACAAAGTCTTACAGTCTGGTGCAGTCCAAAACTCATTCAACAAGTCTCATGTGTGCAAGTTGCAGGAGAACAACAAAGGCCTTTACTGCCTTGTTTTCTCAGAGGCTCTAATTACCCCCAGATAAGCTTTGCTTTGTAAAGAGCTGCTGTCTCCATGCCTTGATCTGGCCAGAAACAGCTGCTGACACTCTGGGGTCTCCTGTGAGTCCACTTGGTTTGCAGTGTGTCAGCATTCTTGTATTTTCTGTTTCTCTGTCTGCACTGACCTCCTGTCAGGCCTCTGAACACTGGAATGGGATTTGAGGTAGATCAACCTGGCACTGTGTTGTTTGTGAGTCACCAGGTTTTATATCAACTACTCAAGACTCAAAATGCTGATCAGTCGCTTAGGGCCAGATCTACCAAAGGTTTGCGTGTATAATAACATGTGCAAACTCACTGCACAAGCAAAAAATTGTACAAACTGATTTACTAACAGTGCGCACTAAGGGTTTCATCTTTCAAAGGTTCAAAATAGCACGTCTGCATCCGGTTAGTACATTTTCCGCAATGAATACGCAATATGGGACATTTACCTGCAATTGTGAGTGTGCTTGGAGGAGAAAATGTAAATAAATTAATTTGGCACAAGCAAATTGATTTATCAAACCTGAAAACAATTTTGCTCATTGAAACTGGACTATATTTGACACGTCTCAAAGGGAGTTGCAAATGGTTTGTATGCGTAATTGCACACACATGGCTGTGGTTATTGTTGCAAGAAGGAGACATCGAAACGATGAAACAAGATACAGACAACACATTTTTCACCCTTGTGTGAACATTTTTGGAATGAATGAGGAAACGGTCATTAAAACATAATGCCATTTCCAGCCTTGTCATTTTAGACCTGTTGGAAGAAGTCAGAGCAGGTTTGGAGCCACTCAACTGCACCTGCTCCTCAGTGCTGGTCAGAGGCATCTCATCCACTGTGCCCCCACCTGTTTTATTTGCTGACATTCTGTTATACGCCAATTTTTCTTCTGATGTCTTGATATCTTCTTTTCACTTCATCCACTGTTCACATCATTTTACCAACAGCATTTACTTTTTCACAGACTGTCTCCCATACAGCATTCCCTTGTGCGATCGTGAGATTTTTTTCCTGTAGCTTACTTAAGTGTTTATTAGCTTAATCTACCAACACCTCTAATTCTATAGGGTCAAATTTAGCTTTGCGCCCTTGTCTCCATCCAAATTCGCTATGCAGCAAACCAAAAAACAACAGCTCAGGAGGTAGAGCGGGTCGTCCAATAACCGAAGGGTTGGCGTTGGTTCGAATCCCGCTCTATCCTAGTCCTGTGCTGTTGTGTCCTTGGGCAAGACACTTCACCCTCCTTGCCTCTAGTGCAGCTACTCGCACTGGTGTATGAATGTGTATTAATGTCTGGTGGTGGTCGGAGAGGCCGTAGGCGCAGATTGGCAGCCACGCTTCTATCAGCCTGCCCCAGGGCAGCTGTGGATACATATGTAGTTAACCACCACCAGAGTGAGAATGTGTGAGTGAATGAATAATGGACCCCAGGGTTCTCACTAGGATTTTTTCACAGCGTAGGGGCACCATGTACACGGTGCGTGCCTGCGGTGATCAGTCCATTTAAATAAGATAAATTGATTGAAGTCTCATTGTCAGCCAATGAGCGTAAAGCAAGTGATGTTGCCGGGCGGGCGTCAGACAATACCAAGGCACACAAAGGGGTGTTGATTGTATTGTTCTCATTTCCTGTCTGCAGTGCTTTGCACCAAGACAAAGGTAGGGCTGCACGATTTTGGGAAAAAATAAAATCCCAATTTTTTTTCCTCTAAAAACTTGATTTTTGGTTTTGAGTTCGATTTTTGGGTTAAACTAGAAAAGACAACAGAAGTCAGCATGTCATTTTCATGAGCAGCCCACAATGCAAGCTGCTGCTCCCTATCTCAAATCTGTGATGGTATCACGTGATGGGCCCACAGAAGTTTTTTTTTTTTTTTTTTTTTTTCATTAAATCTTTATTGAATTAAGTACAGTATGCAAACAATCTATACAACAAGAAAATAACATAAGTTTGCCAAGGGGAATGGAATACACTACAATACAATGTCCAAATCAGAGCAAATACTGATGGTTTTTAGAGCCTTTTTGTTTCCAGATTTATCTAACAGCTCTAAATAAAGTTCAACAACTTTCAAAAAATGAATAATGTTTGGTTTTGTGTTAAAGAACTTACATTTGTGAATGAAAAATTTTGCAAGTAAGAGAAATAAATAAATATATTTTTTTCTTTTCTGGGTATCTGGCCCACAGAAGTGATACCAGTGTAAGTCAGTGACAGGCATCAGTCGTGCGTCCGTGGACCACATAATATGAGTGATCCCCATGCGGTTCTATTTAAACTGGGGGATCTGTGCGTGGAAGAGACCGACCCAGGACACGCTAGAGGGATTCTATCCCCGGAGCTGGTGGATGTGTGTGGGCAGAGGGCTGTCTGGGCTCCTCTGCTGAGGTTGCTGACCCAGCGACCCGGACCCAGATCAGAAGAAGACGGTACTGTACGGATCCGGGACAACGGAAGATGAGTGATCCCCATACAGTTATATTTCAATTGTGGGATCTGTGCGTGAAACATTGGCTTACATTGGTATCACTACTGCGGGTTCATTAACAGATTTAAAGTCCGGTCATTACACGGACTTCTGTGAAAGACCACTGTCACAGATAGGAGGAAGAGCCTACGGTAGCCCGCAGGCACGTGGCCCAGAAGCACGCGGCCCGGAGGCACGAGAAAGATAAAATCGATTTCATGATTTCCCTTCTTTAAAAATCGTCCTAATTAAAAAATCCCATTTCAATTTAAAATCGATTAATCGTGCAGTCCTAGACAAAGGAATATATTTTTTCAAATTCAAATCTCGTTATCATTACGCTGGATAATCTCACACACACACACATACACACACACACACTCACACACACACAAAAACACCGCTACGCTGGTTGAAAGACAGCGTTGCGGGTCAAGTCTCAGTGTCGGGGCCCCCCAGGGACAGCGTCGGGGGCCCCGACATTCAACCACAGTAGTGAGAACCCTGTACCCACTGTACTTGCTTTAGAAAAGCGCTATATAAATCTAATCCATTCTTCTTATAATTATTATTATTATTATTATTATTATTATTATTATTATAAAAAACACACAAAACCCTCATTTTAATAGGCATGTCTCCAACACGTTTGCACCTGTTGTCATTTATGCAATCACTCTTAGTAAATCACCCACAAACCGCGGTTCAACCCCACGTGCAAAATTCTAGATTGCGCACGTAAATTAGTACATGCAAATTAGGATCTTAGTAGATAGTGTTAACTTGGTGTTAACAAAAATGCTTTCTGTCACTGCAAATTAATGCTAGAAGCATCAACAGATACATTTTACCCAGAACTATTTTTCAGCTGAACATTACATTACTATTAATGTATTATCACAAGATTTATACCTGTCCTAAAATTGTGTTGTTGCTATTAGATGTGATCAAGTTAAATCCGGATTAAAAATACGGACATTTATGCTTTTATCCTCCTATGTGTAAATTTACCCTGGTATAAGTGCGTTGATTTTTTTGCACAGTTTACATATTTTAAGCATTTTAGTTTGCCAACATTTGTTAGTGTGTGATTGAAAACCATGTCAAGTCATTTTCAACAGTTTGAAAATAATCAAGATGCAAGAGACAGAGATATATTGACCAGGTATACCAATACTAGTGTATTGACCCAAGTGGATCCATGGGTTCCAAATGTGGTAGTTTTTATGATGTTGTGTATTTGTGCATACTGTACCACATTTGTCCAGCAGTCACCGCCACAGCGTTCTAGGCATAGCAACGTGATTGTAAGGCTATTGTATTCCAAAATTACTAATATCTCCCAAAATTAGTCCTATCAACGACTTTTCATTTTCACTACTGTCTTCCTTGACCAAAAATACATATGTATGATGAACTGCAGCAGTCAGCCCTGTACAGATTTTGAGTGATTCCAGAGACACACACACACACACACACACACACACACACACACACACACACACACACACACACACACACACACATGCAGGCACACATGTACACAGAGGCCACTTGGCTTATATATTATAGATTTTCTCATACCTATTTCCAGTGTTTAGACTGATTTGCACTGATGGTCATGCAAAGCAAGTAGTATCATTAAATGAAATATAGAATATATTTTTGTCCATTTTTAGGTAAATAGGTGGTTCTAGTGTCAATGAATTAATTAGAGACTATTTATTTTATACATTGTGAACAGTATGTATTTACGAAATCAGGAACAATAGGAGTAGTAACAAAAGATGAATCTTAATGATGACTTTCAATCTGGTGTAAACAGTATCTCCTACTGTCTGTAAATCAAATTTTGCAAGTGTAATAGGTTCAGATCATTACTGACTCTTTAATTTTGGCAGTGCAATGGTTGGGGTTTTCCCCTGGCGCTGAAACCTGACCTGGCAACTGGAACATCAAGTATCTATTTCGAACAAAATGACAAGCACCTGGACCTTCTGTCTCAGCATAAAAGCTTTTTCTCAGCGAGAATTCTCAAAGTGGCCCAGAGGTGGTATTTAATTTGGTTTGGGTTCTTTGATCGGCTTTAATTTGTCCTACATCTCTTGTCTCCCAGAAAGCCACAGGAGCTGCAGGAGGTGCCATCCCCAGACGAAGAAATGGAAAAGTGTTTCTAGGTAAGTGAAGTTCGTCTGCTTGAGGCAGGACCAGACTCCTAGTTGCTAATTTAATCCGGGTACAATTATGTGATGTATTTTTATCAGCTAGTTTTCTGTCTCAGGTAAAAATGGCTTCTGTCTGATACGAGAACCCCTCCATTACCAGCGGGTGTTATTGTTTGTTATACTGTGAAGACCCACCACCTACTAGCGACCCCCACGAGCGGCCTTTACCCAAAGCGTCACATATTTCCCATGATTAGACCTCTCCTCCTCCTCCTCCTATGAACTAAAAATAGCCCATTTATTTGTATGGGTGGTTGGTAACTGTTCTAAATCAAAGGGCCACATGTGCTGCCTGGCCTGCTTGCCCCGTCCTCAGGGTGGAGGAGGGGGCAGTTGGTTTACAGTGAGGCCGCCTCCTGTCAGTCGCTGGCCGCTCAGCTGCCACCACCTGTCAACCTCCCTGCTAGGCTGACACACTTCTACCATGGCTATGACGCTGCTTCAGAGGACCAGGTGTCTCTTTCCCTCCTTCTCACCCACCCACTCTGTTCAGGGGAGGAATTCTTTCCACTCGACCTCTATGTAGTTGATGTTGCTGTTTTCTTATGGTTTTAATATATCTTATTATCATCTGCCTTCAATCTGATTACTGCTCATTAGTCCTGAACCAGTGTCTGCTTCTCTGATATATCGTTAGCCTCATAACACAATTCCCTAACTCATACACAAATAGACAAAAGTATTGGGACATGTTGAATTCAGGTCTTTTTCTAACAGGAGTCTGGGATATAAAACACTAATGACAAATGTCATAATATAGTTTTATATTATGGTAAATATCATTGCATTGGTTAGTTTAGTTTAATTCTTATCTTTGCTTCCAAAATGACTCAGATGGAATTTCTCTCAACATTTGCTTAAAAAAATTCTTTGTCCATGACTATGATTATAAATGTTCTACCACTGAATAAAATATTTCTTGCGCTCTGACTGTAAGTAATAATTTTCTACCACAAATAACCATCTACTTTTTTCACATCTCACTTAGGAAGAAAAATCTTGTTTATAAACAATATGGACAAAAATATTGGGACACATCATGTCTACAGCTGTAAGATGTCCTGGTCATGCTGATTTGATATATGAACATCAATATTAATAATCGATATCATATTTATCACAATGTAAAATTGTGTTATGATATTTGTCATTATTGTTTTGTATCCCAGAGCCCTGTTAGAGAAGAAACATAGAGAAGAAACAACAATTTAACGTGTCCTAATACTTTTGTCCATTTGTGTAAGACTTAGGCAGTTATGCTATGAGGCTAATGATATTCTTACATGTCTCTCTTAAATTCTTAACATCCTCTCCTTGGTGAAAGTGGGGTAGTTCTTGTTTTCATCCATTTCTGATCTATGATATACCGGCATGCATGTATGTATCCACCATCATCTGCATACCAGTGCAGTGATCTAATAAGGCTGCTTACATCAGGCGTTACCATGAAACCAGTGAGCACAATAACAGTGTCAGGGATAACCTATGATCCGCTTATCATGAGTCATTACGTGGCTTTAGGCTGGTGTGGACTATTATATTTGGCGAATGAATTAAGAGATGTCCCTTCAGAGAATGTCTCCGGTTCAAAGACAAGACTAATATCTTGATTAGTGCTAAAATGATTAACCATTTAACTAATCAACAAAAACAAACAGCATCTACTTCTCCTTTTATGTTCACCTGACAAAGGAACAGTTTTGTAGTCAGGTTGGTTAGTTTGTCTGACCGTGATTATAACTCAAATCTAATTGAGAGGTTTTGATCATTTTGTCACTTTTACATAGATTGTGGGAGCTATTGCTCTGAAAAACAAAACACATAGGGTGACTTTAATCCACATCCTCAAAGTTAAGACTCAAGGAGTGGATTTTTATTTTTGTTTCTTTTACTGTATTGGTAACTAATTTTCTTATTGATGAATTGTTAACCAGCAGTAAAAAGTACTAAATTTCAGGTACTTTATATAAGTACCTAATATATAAAGTGACACTTTGAAGGTAGAGTTTCAAATTCTCCTTCTTCTTAAGCTAAGTAGACCCCTAGATTCATTGGTAAATGATACATCTGAAAAAGTTATATTTTTCCGAGCTCTGGAAATAACTTTTGGAATACCTACTTTTCAAAGACAGTGATGCTACAAAACATACAATTTACTTACAGAATGTGATTCTTTCTAATGGGTTGTAGACTTGTTCTTTGGATTGGGAAAAACAGCCAAGTCCATAAGTATTTTGAACAGACCCAAATTTTGTAATGTTGCCTCTGTGCACCACAGTGGATGTGAAATGAAACCAGTAAGATCTGATAGAAGTGTAGACTTTCAGCTTTGATTCAAATGCTTTAAGAAAGATACTGTATTAACCATAAAATATAGGCCCTCCATTTTCAAAGTCATTGGGCACCAGACATGACCTGTTCCCTTATCGTTTATGAACCTAACTGCACTCTCTCTTTTAAAAAACACTAAAATATTTTATTACATCCCTGCATGCCCCAGAGGGTGGGGCTGTAAGGTATGTAATAATATAGATAAACCAGGAGTTCCGTCCGTCTGTTCAAGATTTTTGTCCAACCAACTTCTCTGACACAGTTCACCCGATTGTTTTCAAATTTCACACTCATGTTCTTTATATGTGCCTTTCTCTCTATTTTTGCATTTTTGTTTTTTGTTTTTTTTTTTTTACAAATTTTTGAAAACTTTTTGAAAAGATTGAAAGTTAAGACTCTAAGGCAGGGGTTGGCAACCCTGATCCTAGAGAGCCACTATCCTGCATGCATCAGATGTTTCCCTCTTCCAGTACACCTGATGGTCATTATTAGGGTTCTGCAGAGCTTGATGATAGGCTTATCATTTGAATCAGTTGTGTTGGAAGAGGGATACATCTAAAACATGCATGATAGTGGCTCTCTAGGATCAGGGTTGCTGACCCCTGCTCTAAGGCTATGTTCAGATTGCAGGCAATTGTGGCCCAAATCCGTTTTTTTTTTTTTTCCCATATGTGACCTGTTTCCGATCTTTTAAAGACAGTTTGAACAGCACAAATCTGATTTTTATCAAATCTGACCCAGGCCACTTTCATATGTGGTCCTAAATGTGATGCATATCTGATATTTTGCAATGAAACTTCAGTCTGAATGACTAGGTTGCATTTATCTGACCTTTATGTCACTGAAATACAACAAACGTCACAATTCTGCATCCCAGGAGTGTTACTTCTGTAAACGCAGTGCGTGGCTGTATGGTCACGTATTACGTCAGGACCTCTTTTGGCATGTGGGTCACTTCAGGGTCGCATTCAGTTCCTACTCAAAACTGACAGAAGTCGCATTTAATGTGTAATATGAACAAGCACGCAAAAATAATCGGATTTCACCAAAAAATCTGAATTGTCCATTTAGACCTGCTGTCTGAATGTAGCCTAAATGAATCCCTGGGTAGGCAGGGTATCAGTGAACAGGTGGGGGAAGTGTGCAACTGGGCGGGGGTATTAGTAAGCTTTCACTTGTTTTAATACAAATAGGGTGGTTGGCCCATTTGCTTTGTTTGACTTCCTAACAAAAGCTTGATTTAAAAAAAACCTGTTTAAGTATGCTGTAGTTGTTTTATAGGTTTATCTTGACCATGCCATGACAATAAAGGCATTTTAACATTTAAAATAGTGCACTGGAGTTCAATGTTGTTTCATGAAAACTAGATGACTCCATTGGCTTTTGTCATTTTCTTACACTGACTCTGTTCGTTTTAGCTCTGATCTTGATAGTTTTTCTAAATATATACACTGTAGTTGCAAACACAAATGTCAGTAACTATAAGTGTGTGATGAATAGCTAAATATATGTATGAGTAAAGGAGCCACCAATATCACATGAAGTTGTCCTGTCAACATTTCCTGTAAATGCCAATGATTGTTTTTCTTTTTTTAAGTGATTTGTCTCTTGTGTTTGCCCTTAGACCATTCTAGGTAAAGACATGAAGCATGAACATAACATAAAGGAGAGCATGTCACTTACTAAATAACCAAGCACACATGTCACATAGTGTCAGCTGTGTCTTGAGCTGCAGTCACTGTCTTATTCAGCTGACTGTATGTTTGCTTCCTCCCCCAAAGATTTAGAGCTAAATCGCGATTTTAATGGAGAGGACTATGAATATGAAGACGAGGCCAAGCTGGTCATTTTTCCAGACCACTTCGAGATCCCATTACCAAATATTGAGGAGTTGCCTGCTCTGGTCAGTGAGTTGAGGCTGCACGGAATCTGTGTGTTTCCATGCATGTCAATGAGGAGGGCGCACTCAGTGGTTCCCCTGTGTCTACACAGGTATGTTGCTGGCAGCCATTAACTTAAATCTTTATATTAGTTGAGGTTAGAAGACAGTTTGAGGCTCACAAAGATCATGAAACGCTTTGAAACACTTTGTGTGAAACTAGGGGAACCACTGGCTGCAGATGTAGGTGCCTTTATCACTGTGTTTGCTTTCTTGTATAAGGGAAACTTTTTGATTCTTTTATTTCAGTTTTATTGCTTGGTTTTGACATGGTGGCTGGTTGTTTCTGTTTTTTTTGCATGTTTTATTATTACAAGATTGCTTTATTTATTTTTATTTGGAATTTTTTGTTTACATTGGTCTGTTTTAGTGATACATGTGTGTGTTTTCAAGGCTGCCCTCTTTTTATGCTTTTATCAGTCATTCCATGAAACACAGCTTTCTATTTTCCTGCATAGATCCTGCATGTACCGCTCTGATTTTGAACTGAATATTTATTTAGAGTTACAAGTCAGAATTTGTGTTTGTCAAATAAAAGCATCACCACCATCTCAAGGAGCAAATTCTATCTTAGACATCTCATCTGACATACAGGTGACCATCGCATGTGATGCTGTGCTCAATGCACCATCAGCTTACAAGAAGCAAGAGCCTGAATCTTGGGAGGAAGAGATCCAGGTGTCCAGACATGCCAGGAGCCTCCGACAGCTGGATAATGGAGTCCGGATCCTACCAAGGTCAACTATAAACCAAACTAAACTGACGGACCACTTCATTATAAATTGGATAACATGTCCATGCAGTTGTCTTTGTGGTTCTTCCTGAGGGTAATCTGGATTCAAAGGAATTAAAATGAATGATAAAATCAAGTCTCAAATTTACAGTTTCCTTCAGATAATACTGTTCACTCAAACTATTTCTGTCACAGTGTTTTCTCTTTCCATAAAACACCTGCACAACTCTTACTACAACAGTAAACATACCAACAATTAAATGACTAAATCTTATCCAATATTTTGGTTTTTATTTCTGCTCCTTAGAATAATGTCCCATATTTACATCCATATGTCAGGAGGTTGGGATGGTAAGGAAAATACAATATAAAAAAAAACAGAGCAGTGTTATTAGCAGGCACTTTCTGGATGTGATGTTCATTCAAAGAACATGCAGTACATGAAGTGAAATATCAAATAATGTAAAGTGTAATACGTACACAATTCCAGTTTTAATTTGAATATAACAAATCAAACTTCTTTTGATTTGGGCTTTGAATTTGTCTTTTCAGTGGCTGGAAATGTCAGAAGTGTGAGATGAGAGAAAATCTGTGGCTGAACCTGACAGATGGAGCAGTGTTCTGTGGGAAGTGGTTCTTTGATGGGAGTGGAGGTAATGGTCATGCTCTGGATCACTACAAAGAGACCAACTACCCCTTGGCTGTTAAACTGGACACCATCACCCCAGATGGAGCAGGTCAGAGACACATCCTGTTGATATGAGCTGCAAGTTGAGTTAAAAGATAAAATATTGTCAAAACAGGATCGCTATCCAGTGTATGCTGATAATGAGAACATTCAAACAGACAAAGCAGCACACATGGGATAATTCTGGTAAATGTTGCACCAAAGGAGGCATGTAGTAAAAATGCTCTGCTGAGAAGTGTATTATTCTCATTTATAGGCAAAAGTTTTATGCTGCTACATAGGATGCATTCACTGTACCTCATAAACTGTGAAATTACTGTCATTTTGAATGGCAAAATGCTGAACTGATGAAATTTTGCATTACAGTACTTTATGACTTCAGAAATGTACTCTCAAATGATTCAGTTGTTTCTTATTTTGCTTAGATATATAATATGACATTTGCCATTATACTGACAGAATGATGTATTGTGTTTAGAAAGTGGATGATTCTGCAGCCCTCAGCCATTACCAGAATACTCTTCAAACTGTCAGTATAATCAAATTATGCATATCATGTTAATTATTCATATTGATCAATATGGGAAATTGTATCGATTGTATTCTTTCCTATATCACCCAGTCCAAACTGCAAAAGTAATTGGTGAACCTAGTAATCCATGAACGTCAGATTCATGTGACTTTACCGAACAAAAGTGTATTATGGTATTTAATAATGGTGTTTATTTTAAAAAGAGTTAGGGAATTGATTTTAGCTCATAACCTTTTATTTTGAATTTCATTATTTGATGTAAATATTACATAGTTATGAGTTTAAATACAGTATAGAATAGAATAGAATGCCTTTATTGTCATTATACATATGTACAACGAAACTGTAAGAGACAACAATCATACAAAACAAATACAATCAAATACAAAAAGTCTACAGTTCAGTAATAAGTGTAAATTTTGGTGCTGCATCAAAAAGGCATTATCTTGTGATTTTGAGGCTATTGTTAGCTGTTACGGTAATTACACAATATTTAATCGTGTATGTAAAACTCTCCTGAGCCATATGTATATAACGTAAATACAACTTTAGTACTAGACCTTGTAACCCTGGTGTTCTACCTTATATTGAACTGTGCTGGAGTCTGTGAACCATTTAAATTTTCCGTAACTACAATTATGTAGTGTTTTACTGCTAACCAGGTGACCAAAAGCTACATAGAATAAACTCTGTATTTCTGCTACTTTATGTTAGATGTCTATTCATTTGAAGAAGAAGAAGCTGTGTTGGATCCCCACATATCAGATCATTTGTCACATTTTGGAATTGACATGCTGCAAATGCAGAAAAGAGTAAGTTGTTTTACATGTGCTAAGCAAGCTGATTTCTTTATTCAGTTTTACATCTGCACTACGGTATTTTGTGTTAAATATCAGAAACCCATTAACAAACTAAAAATGTGGCTGTGTGGCTTCTTTTCACTCTCCAATCTCAAATCACCCATCACAGACAGAGAATGGCCACCACACAGACAATAACGCCCGGCCACGGGTCAGCGAATGGGAGGTGATCCAGGAGTCGGGCATGAAGCTGAAGGCGGTGTTTGGGTCTGGTTACACGGGCGTTAAAAACCTGGGCAACAGCTGCTACATGGGCACAGTAATGCAGGTTCTCTTCAGCATCCCAGACTTTCAGAGAATGTGAGTATGGTCTGATTTAAGTATCTTTAAAGCAAATTACATGTATGGATTCCTTTCTCAGAATATTAACTTTGTGTCCTGAAAAGCAGCACATGCAGAAATGTCTCTTCACATATTACTGATTTTCAAAGCATCACTGTCACAAATTTTGAAATATAGGCTCTTTCAGATGTTTAGGCGCTGCTTCATATATATATATATATATTTTTTTTTTTTAATTTATAAAGAGCACTTACAAATGACAATGCCACAATCTGTTACATTCTTCCTCATACACACACACACATATATATATATATATATATATATATATATATATATATATATATATATATATTTATACCATAACATTTACATATGAACAGTCACAGATCATCTGAGTATTTCTCCATGTAGCTCTTTCAGATGTTTTTAGACCTTTAGGTAAACATTGGTGAGAACAATTTTCAACAAGAACATCGGAAGCTTTCACATTGGAAGGTTTTTCAAAGACAAAATTCCTGTGTAGCAGTATGATGAAATTAAAAAAAAAGCTTCAGGTTAAAGGTCATAGGCAAAAGAGAGAAAAAATAAAAAATAAAAATGTCTACACTGTTTCCTGACCCTTTTCCAATAATTTAAGAGAAGTCTGGTCTTATAGGTTTGACATACTCAGTCCATTTACTCCAGATTTTGTAAAATTTCTCTTTCTGGACTCTAAGGGAATATGACAGCCGCTCCATCATGTAAATTTCATGAATAATATCGATCCATTCATCTGTAGCGGGTAGATGGGGTTTGAGCCAATTTCTCGTAATAACTTTTTTGCTTTCAGCCAGGAGAATTTGGACCAGCTTTTTATCGTTATTTCTCCATCCGTCAAACTGAATATCTCCCATATAAACTGTATCAAAAGTAAAAGGGATATTAACTCCTATTATATTGTTAATATGTTTGTGGATTTCCTGCCAGTAAGGGATGATGACTGGGCAACTCCAGAAAATATGGTAATGATTGGTGTCAACCATCCCACATTGTCTCCAGCAGCTGGAAGCCCCTCCCCCGTGTCCCTTTTGTAAAGGTGTGATAAAAAACCTAGCAACATTTTTCCAACAAAGTTTGCGCCAAGTAGTCGAGCAGGTTGAAGTCTATTGTATGAGACACATTCTTTTCCAAGCATCCTCTGTTAGAACCAAATTGCCCTCTTTTTCCCACTTTTCTTTTATATACCAGGTATTTTCTGATTCAGAATTGAGTATATTTTTATATAGTTTAGATATTATCTTAGAACACGGGGATTCTGATACTGACAAAAGGATTTTCAGAATTCCAGTTTCTACTTTACCTATATTTGGTCTTAGAATCTGGTTGAAATAGTTTCTAACTTGAAGATATCTATAGAAGTCCTTTTGCTCAAGATTGTGCCTTTTCTTTAAGAATTCAAAACTATGGAATATCCCCTCCTTAGTAAATGAGTAATAATTTGTTAGACCTTTAGCAGTCCATGTCTTAAATCTACCATCAGATCTATTTGGAATAAATTCAGTATAACTGCTTCATATATTGATAGAATAATACAATGATATAGAGAGGGGAAGTACCACCTTTTCTGCTGTGCTCAGCGGGACCATACTTTGGTAACAACATGTATAGTATTCTAAGACACCAATGATATTGTGGTCCTGTTTGAATCATGCCAGTTATGTTTTTCAATTAAAAAGGACATTTTTGAAAATTAAGAAAATCCCGTTTTTTGGTGCTCAAAGTTCCAAAGACTACACACTCAAAAGTCATTCAATTCATCATCCTGACTTCCTCTTTCCACATTTGGCTCAGAGCTGCTGAAGAACATATCTGCAGCTTTAAATATTATATTTCACTTGTTCACAAAGAAGTAGGTGAAGGTCAGTGAGGTGATGGTCCTTTATGAGTTGGTGTCATGTATGATATGAGACAAAGGAGGAAGAGCACAGACCTGTTGCATGGTAAGATAAACTATTGAAGTATTTGCTAAACTATTAAGCTAAACATCTGTTAGTCCTTTGAATGCATTATTCTTTTTAAATATGCCATCAATTACACATTGGTGGTATAGTTCAACGGAAACAAAAGGTTATTGCTCCAGGCAGCGACTATTTTATCTAAGGTAAGGAAGCGGGATGAAGGAGACTTGATGGTGCTTTCACTGACCATTTTCATTTCCGTGCTGTGTCAAATATTAAAATCATCACAATTGCCATAGGAAGTAAAGAAATATGTTGGAATTATAAAAAAAAACGCACTATTAGGATCAGTAATGACATGACATTTATAATTTTAATTTCATTTGTATTTTTTCATTTTTTTAGATTGTAGGCAACATAATTAACAATAGAAAACACATACTGCTTCAAGAGGAACAGACATAATTTGAGCTCATAAAGAGATTTAAAATTCAAGAACCACTTCTTATTTTCTAAACTCCTGCTATTTGAGTGTTTTTTTTAATTTTTGATGTGGATCTTTTGTGGATTACAGTTGAGGGTGTATGCAGAATAACACATAACATGCACAGATTCTGTTGTCCAGTGTGTGATGTTCCATGTGTTCCATGTGAGGTGAGAGTGAGTCTTGTATTTTGATCTTTAGGTATGTGGGAAATCTTCAGAGGATATTTGACTATTCACCTCTTGACCCCACCCAGGACTTTGCCACACAAATGTAAGTGATGCCAGTGTTGCATAATGCAGAATTTGTAATAAACAAGTCAAGATGTTTTCTAAGTGCTGATGTGTCTGAAATGTCACATTTCAGTGTGAATCCTGTTGGATTGTAGCTACAGTATAAGCAAATAATGCAGCATATAATGCCTATGTAGTGTAAAATGTCATCGTAAACATCTACTCTGTCTTGCACTGTTAAGCCAGTATGTTGAAAGAACCCAATCACATGCTGCAGCCATGATGAAAACTAAGTAGTTATACTAGACATGTAATGAATATCAGTTAGATTACCCCACAAATGTTACATGTTTTGAAGCACACTGCAGGTAAACATGTTTATACCCATCACTGGCCTTACTTGATCAAGTGAGTCACCACAAATGAGGGCATTTATGCGTAAGAAAAAAGAAAGCCCCAGGCCTTTGATTTAATACAGTTGTTAAAATATTGTAAATATATGTAGCCATAGCTAATGATCTCCAAAGAAATTATCATAATAAAATAGAAAATGATAACATGAAGTGATGCACAATTATAATATTATGTTTATTATTTCATTGTCCTGCCTGACATAACACTTCTTCCACTGTCTAACATGGATGATATAGGATGCTGCATCCAGAATCAAATACAAATAACAACATATTGTACATACTTTAGCTGCATACTGTAAATGAACAAATTCTGCCAAAATGGTTTCTTTTAACCGTTTGTAAAAATTATGACAGTAACAATTTATACATTAATTGAATTTAGTTTTTGATTTTACAAGAGATGTTCTCCAAAAGGTGTTGATATTCTTCAATAACAATGAAACATATGCATACTTAAGTCTTCACTGTCAATTTCTAAAACAAATTTAATCATAAAGCATTAAAAGTATATCTGATTAAAAACAGAAAAAAATGACTGATAAAAAAGATGTGATTTAAATAGTGTACTGTAATGTAGTGCAGTGTATATTACTTCCCCCTACTGTTCATTTGCGGTATGTACAGTTTTTTCTAGAGAGCCAATCTGTTGTCTTAGTGAGGAGAATTGGACTAAATATTTTGTTAACCCTCATTTTATCTGTGGAAGTAACCAGTTCTGAACGTGACAATTGTGAATGACTATAATAGTTCAAGAAATGTTAATGAATAAAGACTCTTAATTTTGATTGTAATATTTATTAAACAATACTTTGATTTCAATTGTAATAATAACTGGTGAAGTTACTTATCCAGCATGTTTTAATACAACTGTTAGAAAGTGGTTTGAGGACAGAAGACATTGAAAATGAAGACTTTGTATGTGCTTGTGTTTATGCTTGTGTTTTTGTTCGGCAGGGCTAAACTGGGACATGGACTGCTCTCAGGCCAGTACTCCAAACCACCCATGAAATCTGAGCTCATTGAACAGGTGATGAAAGAAGAATACAAGGTATTAAACTGGGTATGTTCAGCTCCCAAACTCGGTTCATAACAGATAGAAGCATGTTTAAGCCGAGTGGTAGCAAAGTGAGCTCCTGTTTGGAAGTAATGGCCAAGGTTAGGTTTTTTCAGTTCACAACTTTTGCCATCTTCCTCAGTTTAAGCATGAAGCATATTTTCCTTTGTTATTATTAATGTACCTGAGTTTGCATAGATTTTTGACAGCTGATGAGGAAGATGCAATCTTCAGATGTGTTGTCAGATTTTCTTTTGCTCTGACCTTTTCCTTTTAATCTGAAAATAGCTGTTGGCTGCAAACTGTGGTGTGCAACTCAATTTAATAACAAAAAAAAAAAAAAAACCCACAACCCCAGGTACAGTTCCAATTCAGCATTTTTGCTTTTGATGCTCCACATCAAAGCTTCATTTTGTCACACGAATATTAGCTGTACCGAATTACACTATTGTGCTTCAAGCAGTCTCTCATGTTTGAAAAAATATAAGTGATGGATCTTTACATCTCCAAGATTTTTCCTTTACTAATTGCAATACAAGGGATAGAAAATCATTGTGGTTTTAACCCTGTAGCATGCAGCTGCTTGAAAATTAGAAGAGGAAAGTCATTAAAGCTTAATGGGAGCAAGCACTTGGTCTGTAAGCTCTGAGCTTCTTTAAAGCTTTACCAACCACAGTAATTGAGAGGGCAACGCTGTGATCCTGCACTTCCTCTACATGTGATGGTGGAGTCGGGTTTGGACACATATTGACAGCTGGGAAGATGAGGGGGAAGGGGCCTGGGTTGGCATGCACAGCTCAGCAGTGCAGCAGTATTACAATTACAAAGCCACATCTGAAATGCTTTCAAAGTGGATCCTCCTGTCAAACATTGTATAGAATACTTTATTGCTGGAGGATGGCTATTGTATGAATATTTACTAGCATATTTCCTAAAACTGAAGTGGCTCAGCTTCATTTTATTGGGAAATGCTTTCAGCAACGAACTTATTCTTGTCCATGCTGCATCATTCACCTGTATACTACATTGACACTAATGGACTTTCAAAATGAAAACAATCTCTGTCAACATATTAGTATTTTGGCAAAGTTTCAGAAAAAAATCCCTAAACATTCAGACATATCTGAAACATGCATCACTTGACCAGGGAGCTAATGATGCTGCTGGATAAAGGAAATGTCACAAACTGCTTCAATAATGTCTCACTTTCTGTGACCGTAGTCAGTAGTATCATGATTAAAAGCAGAAATTAATGCAAAACAGCTGCTCACAGAGAGAACAAGGACAGAATCACCTGTAATTCAGTAACTGTGTTGAATTAACAGCTGGTCATCAAGGATGACGTCTGGTTTTCTTCCCATAAAGGTTATGTGAAAGAGCTGTAGTTTGTTGGAGAAACACTGATCAAACCCAGTCAGGCAGCGAATGTGGGTGTCAGTGTCAGTATTTTTTTTATCCATTGCAGTTAGTTTCTGAAGTAGAAATAAAGAGCAGGATTTCTAAAGGTAAGTGCATTAAAAGTTACAGTCTTAAAATACTCTTCAGTTATGTGTTTGTGTGTTGATACTTTTAGAATAGTGTCAAAATTATTTGGATTCAGAAACAGTTTTTCACCTACATTTCATTTGTCTTATGTGAAAGTAAAAAGCTCTTTCTCACTTGCCCTGGCTTTGGACAACCAGCTGTGGTATGGCTGCCGTTCAGGGGGAGGGATTTGTTTAGTCCTCAGAAAGGTGAGTGGTCATGTGCAGTCACTGTGTACGTGATGCTTGTTCTTTTCATTCCAGCAACAGCAGAACGGCATCTCACCCCGGATGTTCAAGGCCTTGGTCAGCAGAGGACACCCGGAGTTTTCATCCAACAGACAACAAGATGCCCATGAGTTCTTCCAGCACTTCATCAACCTGGTGGAGGTGAGTGCCATTAAGCCTCTGATCTGGGCTGCCTGTGCTTTGCTCAGGGGCTAGCATTACAGGCCCCTGGGCAAAGCAGTGCACTGGGGCAACTACGACAGATACTCACAGGAATTATTGTTGGTTTGAAGTCAGTGGTCTTCAGGATGTCATTTTCCACGAACGTAGGTGAAAGACAGTTCAAACGATGCGGCCCCATTGTGCTATGAAGCTGATTTTTTATAATAAGTTTCAGTCTTGAAAAAGAACGTTCTCATGTACAGTTAGTCACCATCATGCACATGAACACTCTGAGTGCAATTTCAACATTCAGGAATACAGATTTCAAATTGTCTCAAATTATTTTTCTGTACAAATTGTAATACAAAATAAAAAAAATCTGTGAAGTGATTGAAAAAATTCTAGTACAAAATAAACACAAAGTGCTTTAAGAAAAGAAAACAACTTAAATTAGCAATCAGTGAAGTCACTATACGCCTTTTATTGGTATGTATCCTATATGATACAAGGTGCATTGAAGGGTTAACATACAAAGGTTAGCATGGGGCCCTCATGCTCATGGGGCCCACAGGCAATTGTCCATAAGGCCTATGCATTAAGACGGCCGTGCCTCTGATTCTTATTTACTTTGTGATATTGTCCGATCCACAGATTTTGTTAGCCTTTAATTTTGACTGTGAATAAAAAAATGGATCAGTGATGTGTTAATATTTATTCATATTATTATTTCTTGTTTGTAGTAGGATGGGCACTTAAAGCAAAAAAAAAAAATCATGATTACAAGAGTCTTCTAGTTAATATGCAGTCTTGCCTGTTGCCTAGATATGCTGCAACACAGTGAGCCTTTCATAGTTGGTCTTCTGTATTGACAGTAGATAAATAAGTAAATTATAGTAAATTCAGCTGGATTCAAGCACATTTTGCAAACACATATGCCAGCAATGGACTAAGAGACATGTAAGTGTCCAAACTGGCTGATGCTGTACGATGGCCACTTCATACAGTCAGTTTAACAGTGAAAGATCAAAACAAGATAGTGTTATTACCCGCGTTCTTCACAGCTTCTGATCCAGCTTCTGCTTTAACTGTGCAAGCTGTTAAAGCATTTCTTCTTCTTGTTTGTTTTTCTTAAAGCATTCAGTTCATTTCTTCTAGAAACTAAAAAAGCACTCAGAGCGCAAACCTCTGCCAAGGCAGATCAGTACCCCCCCCCCCCCCCCCCCCCCCGCCCCGATCACCACCAAAATTTAATCATTTGTTCCTTGTGCCAGTATCAACATTTCCTGAAATTTTCATCCAAATCCATCCATAACTTTTTGAGTTATCTTGCACATGGACAGACAGACAAACCAACGCCAGCAAAAACTTAACCTCCTTGACGGAGGTAATGAATTGCAGAACCAAGTCACAATTGCTGCACATTACTTTTGTATTAAGGTAAAATGTTAATGAACATTAACTGAATTAGTTGCAATCAGAAAGTTCAGTCCTGCATGGTGTGTTCACCACATTATAAATGACAGACAAAATCACTTGGACTTGTCCAGGTATGGCTGATAGCCTTACACCAACGGAAAATACAGGATATTATTTAAAATAGGATGATAGCTACATAAACTAATAGATGGTTATATCTGAAAACTGTGACGCCTGTCCTTCGTTATTGTAATGTACACATTGTTCAACTAACTATATTTAAGATTTTTATTTAAATGCACTAGTGTATATACTGTAATATTTCCAGTCCATTAGTGATGACGGAGTGAGGGTAACTTTAAGTGTTCTAAGGAGTTTACTGGGACATGATAAAACTTTTTCCAAACATAGGGGATGCTGCTTTTAATACAGCGGATTATGCCAATGAAATTTAAAACATTACATTTCCAAATGGCTGAGCAAAGTCTGAGTCCAGATCTACATACACGGGTAGCTGGTTGGAAGCTCAAATGTTTTTTGTATTTTACACTGCTCACTGTGTTATTGCCTTATAGACACACATTGGCCGTTCTAAAATGTCTTCCTCAAGTAGGATATATATAGCTCAGTGCTATCTGTTACATGGGGTGGCCAGATAACGCTTCCTGTTCTGCTTGAACCACAGACGTGTCCTGCTCAGATACTCAGACACTTGCTCCACTTCTTGCCCTGAGATCAACAAAA